>NC_053492.1:164791509-165106322 GCF_905171775.1 Rana temporaria | reverse complement strand
ATTGTAATTTTCACCATAAACAGTGCATTTTTATAGTACTTTTTGCTGTGAAAATGACAATGGTCCCAAAAATGTGTCAAAATTGTCCGATGTGTCCACCATAATTTCGCAGTCATGAAAAAAATCGCTGATCGCCGCAATTAGTAGTAAAACAAAATATTAATAAAAATGCAATAAAACAATCCCCTATTTTGTAAACGCTATACATTTTGCGCAAACCAATCGATAAACGATTAATGCGATTCTTTTACCAAAAATATGTAGAAGAATACGTATCGGCCTAAACTGAAGGAAAATTTTTTTTTTTATATATTTTGAGGGGATATTTATTATAGCAAAAAGTAAAAAATATTGCATTTTTGTTTATAGCGCAAAAAATAAAAAACCCAGAGGTGATCAAATACCACCAAAAGAAAGCTCTATTTGTGGGAAAAAAAGGACACCGATTTTGTTTGGGAGCCATGTCGCACGACCGCGCAATTGTCAGTTAAACCGACACAGTGCCGAATCACAAAAAGGGGCAAGGTCCTTAACCTGCATAATGATCCAGGTCTTAAGTGGTTCAAAGCATCTAATTTTTATCTTCTTTTCCAGTGGACTTTATTCAAATATATTGTCTCCATTTCTTGCTATTGTTTGCACTAGCGCTGCTAATGTTTGAGTATTAGTACTTTTGACATATTTTTGGACAAAACAAGTAATGTAGGCATTGCTTGCCATAGTGTCATTAAAGCATGTTCCTCAAACACTTAGGCCCCGTACACACGACCGAGTTTCTCGGCAGAATTCAGCCAGAAACTCGGTTCAGAGCTGAATTCTGCCGAGAAACCCGGCCGTGTGTACACTTTCGGCCAGAGGAAGCCGACGAGGACCTCGGCGAGGAAATAGAGAACATGTTCTCTATTTCCTCGTTGTTCTATGGGAGAACTCGGCCCGCCGAGCTCCTCGGCGGCTCCAGGACTGAACACGCCGAGGAACTCGATGTGTTTGGCACGTCGAGTTCCTCGGCCGTGTGTACGGGGCTTCAGGCTTCATGAGGTTCTTCAATGCTATGACTTGTGATTATGGAGGAGGTAAGTGTTCAGTCCAAATATTAGTGGGATCACTTGTTTTCTGAGGGCCTCAATGCAGTAGCATAGGGTGTGCAAGAAGTACGCTGTTTACTATATCTGAACATCCTAAATTCTTTGGACATTTTTCCTCTACAGCAACCTGTTGTGTTTTCTTGTGACTACAAGATAAACACCTTTATCAGTTATACTGTGGTGAAGTGGACATATTACTTTGTCTTTTTTGGCAATAATTTGGGTAGGCACATTTTTCAGAATGTTTGATGAACTTTGTGACTTGCCAATCAAATTTCTATTAGACTTCAAGGAATTGAATTGCATACAAATGAATAATGAATAAGGACAGTGATTGGTTTTAAACTGTTATGCCGCGTACACACAACCGTTTTTAATGGTCTAGAAAAAACAACGTTTTTTTCAACCCGATTATTGTTAAGCCTACCTTGCCTACACACGATCGTGAAAAAAAAATGCTTGAGCAAAGCGCGGTGAAGTACAACACGTACGACGGCACTATAAAAGGGAAGTATCATTCGGATGGCGCCACCCTCGGGGCTGCTTTTGCTGATTTTGTGTTAGTAAAAGTTTGGTGAGAGACGATTCTCCATTACGAGCGCTCCCGTCTCAGAACTTGCTTCTGAGAATGCGCTTTTATTTTTACGTTGTTAAAGCCAACACACGACCATTTTTTATGACGTTAAAAATGACAACGTGAAAAACAACGCGGAAATTTAGAGCATGTTCTAAATTTTTAATGGCCATTTTTAACGTTGCGAAAAATGCTCTGGAGCCCACACACGGTCGTTTTTAATGCCATTAAAAAAAAAAAATCACATCGTGAAAAATGGTCGTGTGTACGTGGCATAAGTTGTTTTCTTCAAGTGTATGCCAAACCAAAAACTTTATTTTCTAGTTTTGTATAGAGCTGGGAAGGAATATAATTTTTAGTGGGTTTACTGTTATTCAGGACTCTGTTAGGGAGATTTAGTTTTGCTTTCTCTCCTGCTGACAACAGTTTCCCTAAACAGGAATTGATGGAAAATATACAGCAGGGATGCAGACAGCAATAAAATTCTGAGGCGGGTTTAGCCATCCCCTACATACCATCACTATTTGTCTTCTTTGTTGCTGTTGGAGAGTCCTTCTCACTTTCTTTGTGATAAAACCTCATAAGCAGGGCAAGAGATGAAAATAAATCTCTCTAACAGAACCCTGGATAGCATTAAAAACTTGACAGAAGTTCTAACTTTTCTCTCTCTCTCTCCAAAAAAAAAAGTATATTTATAAAGCCATAAATTTGGCATTCACCAAACAATCATTGCAGATGTATCCTCCTGGTGGATGTATTTTAAATTAAAGTGATTCATTTACCTGCACTGAATGTTCACATTAGATACTTTATAAATATGCCACTAAGAAAAAAATATTTAGCGAACCATGCACTTTTAACTTGTCTTGCTTGTTCAAAATATAATTAGCCAGATTCACGTAGATGGTCGCAACTTTATAAGCTACGCCGCCGTAAGTTAGCGAGGCAAGTACATGATTCACAATGTACTTGCCTGCTAAGTTACGGCGGCGTAGCCTAAAGCGGGCGGGCGTAATGGCGCCTAATTCAAATTTAGCTAAGGGGGTGTGTTTTATGTTAATGGGGCTTGACCTGAAGTTTTTGAAGTTTTTTTTTAACTGCGCATGCGCCGTGCGCCTACATTTCCCAGTGTGCATTGCGGCTACATCCGCCGCATGGGCCTATTGATTTCGACGTGGACGTAAACAACGTAAATCCCTATTCACGAACGACTTACGCAAACAACGTAAAATTTTTGAATTTCGACGCGGGAACGGTGGCCATACTTAACATTACTATTCCATCTATTTGATGGAATCATTTTAGGCGGCCTATCTCTTACGTAAACGGCATAAATGTACTGTGGCGGCCAGGCGTACGTTCGTGAATGGGCGTATCTACAGATTTGCATATTCTACGCCGACCGCAATGGAAGCGCCACCTAGCGGCCAGCAGAAATATTGCAACCTAAGATAGGACAGCGCAAGCCGTCGTATCTTAGATATGTTTAAGCGTATCTCTGTTTGAGAATACACTTAAACATAGGTCGGCGCAGATTCTGAGTTAGGTCGGCGTATCTACTGATACGCCGACCTAACTCTTCCTGAATCTAGCTATATGTCTTTAACAGCTTCAATTACATTTTAAGGGGTTTATTTTGTGCTTACACCTTTAAAAAACTATGTGAAAAAGTGTATATCAAGATGCTGCATAAAATAAAAATGCAGTAAATGCTACTTTCATTTTATGTCTGCACTCAATATGTGACTTCAAGGACCATTTCCGTTGTGCTTGTTATCAGATCAAACTGCCTTGATGTGCAAAAAAAAAAAAAAAAAAGTATTGGAGTACATTGTTGAGTAAGACCATAAAAGAACTTACTTATAAGATGTACACATAAATATTTGATGTGCTATATTTGAGACTTCTTAATTCTTTACTCCCATTGCAAATGGCAATTAGATTGCTTAGTCTGAATTGTTTCATAACTTGTCAACTTAAGAAGCCTCCACCAATTCTGTTTGAAAAAAATGAATATAAATGAATTCATAAAACAGTCAGCAGGAGAATTTATAACCAAAATTCATCTCGCAGTGTGAAGAAGGGTAGTGTGTTGACCTGAATATGAACCTATCACTAAGACATGGACCTAGTTCACATTGTAATGTTGTACGCTTTTGGTTATGTCCATTTATTATACTATATTTGCATAATGCTGTTGTACATTTCTATGCTAGTGATGGATGTCCCATACAGCTGTAGTCAAGAATAATTTTCCTCTAGGATTTTATGAACATAATAGGTATTTCTGAAAATGAAAGTTCAGAGGGGTTTCTTCTTCGTAGAATTTTATTTTTTTGCAGACTATCCCAAAACAACATTAGTGTATGGTCACTAAATCATTTTCAATTCATATACTTATATATGTGCTGGGACATGTGCCCTGCCACAGTGTAAAAGGCTTTTGTATCATCAGGGTTCTGATCCAGGCTGGTTGAGCTGCTCCAAGGTGTTTCTCTCTTAGAGGAAAATGTTTTTTAAGTTTCCACAGTGGTTGGTAAAACCCAGTTTGGGTCCTGGAGTCCAGGATGAAGTTTCCAATACTGTGTCTTGGTTTTGGCTAAAGCCATCACACTAACTGGGAAGGTGTGTGCAGTGTTTTTATTACAGACAGGACTAGGGTTCAGGGCTCCACCTTGGCAGACAGGGGAGATCTTTGCCCAAGAGTCAGGAAGGCTTGACCTAGGAGACAGTGCAACAGAGAGCTGATAGGTGCATGCACAGAGTTTTTGAGAAGACTGTCTGAAGGAGACAAAAAAGGGCCTGAGGCTGGAGGCCAGAGCAGGGGGGCTGCAAATATAATCTCGGAGGCTAATGTACATTTAGATTTGTAATAGAAAATTGCAAGGGAAACCCATGTGATTTTCTTGAGCTTTGTTTTTTATTTTTGCTAATAAAAGTGGCTAATAATAGTGGCTAATAAAAAGAAGACTAAAGCACGTGGATATGTCCTTAATGTGCTACCATTTGAAGCAGATTCTCACAGTGTCTTCTTTGGGATTAATGGAACTAGAGTCACCCTTTAAACATGTAGAACATTGAGTCATACAAGTTTAAGCTTATTCTTGCACACACTACTCTTACTGGTCAAATACATTTTAAGCAAAAAATGTTTACTGTGAATACTGTACATACAGTACATACACATTGCTTGCCAGACAATAGGTTCATTTGTGTTCTCATTGATTCTATAGTGATTCCCCTTATAAAATGGTGCAGATATCTTGAAAAATCCCAATGCTGCCACTTATTACAAAGAAAATTGGAATTGACATACATACAATACATATAGTACATACGGTTTGATAGACGATACAATTATTTGGCATAATTATGTTACAGTTTCTGGGCTGGGCAAAAACACTTCTATTCAGAGACTTCATTAGATTAAGAATTTGATAAATTAGACATGTTTCTATCAGGTTTATTTGACACCTGCACATCAACTGCACTTTTTACAGGTGCATAAGCAATTTTTTGAGACATACTGTGTATATACCGGTACACAAGTTTATCAGATAAAGATGGGATATGACCCAATGAACAGATTATTTGTTGCATAACAGTCAGATACTAATGCATGGCTAGTAAGACCATCAAAATATTGTTTTGTGTTTTCAAGTGAAGATGAACGCATGTTGTAAAATTTCTGGTAATTTTCTTGATACTCTCCGCCAATCCAATTCATTGAGTTCAGATACTCATAGTGGGAAGAACATTTGTTTCTATGTTCCTTGAACTAATAATAGTAAAAATGTAAAAAAACATGCACACCAAAAACTACAACTTACATACCTCCGCACACTTTCTCTCACTTTTAAAAATAATATTGAGGGACCTTGCTTTCTTATGCATCATATGCCAACTCATTTATAGGTGAGAATATACAGTATATTCAGTGGGGCAAAAAAGTCTTTAGTCAGCCACCAATTGTGCAAGTTCTCCCACTTAAAAAGATGAGAGAGGCCTGTAATTGTCATCATAGGTATACCTCAACTATGAGAGACAAAATGTGGAAACAAATCCAGACAATCACATTGTCTGATTCGGAAATAATTTATTTGCAAATTATGGTGGAAAATAAGTATTTGGTCACCTGCAAACTAGCAAGATTTCTGACTCTCACAGATCTGTATCTTCTTTTTTAAGAGGCTCCTTTGTCCTCCACTCATTACCTGTATTAATGGCACCTGTTTGAACTTGTTATCAGTATAAAAGACACCTGTCCACAACCTCAAACAGTCACACTCCAAACTCCACTATGGTGAAAACCAAAGAGCTGTGGAAGGACACCAGAAACAAAATTGTAGACCTGCACCAGGCTAGGAAGACTGAATCTGCAATAGGCAAGCAGCTTGGTTTGAAGAAATCAAATGTGTGAGCAATAATTAGAAAATGGAAGACATACAAGACCACTGATAATCTCCCTCAATCTGGGGCTCCACGCAAGATCTGGGGTCAAAATGATCACAAGACCGGTGAGCAAAAATCCCAGAACCACATGGGGGGACCTAGTGAATGACCTGCAGAGAGCTGGGACCAACGTAACAAAGGCTACCATCAGTAACACACTATGCCGCAGGGACTCAGATCCTGAAGTGCCAGACGTGTCCCCCTGCTTAAGCCAGTACATGTCCGGGCCCGTCTGAGTTTGCTAGAGAGCATTTGGATGATCCAGAAGAGAATTGGGAGAATGTCATATGGTCAGATGAAACCAAAGTAGAACTGTTTGGTAGAAACACAACTCGTCGTGTTTGGAGGAGAGAGAATGCTGAGTTGCAACCAAAGAACACTGTACCTACTGTGAAGCATGGGGGTGGCAACATCATGCTTTGGGGCTGTTTCTCTGCAAAGGGAACAGGACGACTGATATGTGTACATAAAAGAATGAATGGGGCCATGTATCATGAGATTTTGAGTGCAAACCTCCTCCCATCAGCAAGGGCATTGAAGATGAAACGTGGCTGGGTCTTTCAGCATGACAATGATCCCAAACACACCACCTGGGCAACGAAGGATTGGCTTCGTAAGAAGCATTTTAAGGTCCTGGAGTGGCCTAGCCAGTCTCCAGATCTCAACCCCATATAAAACCTTTGTAGGGAGGTGAAAGTCCATGTTGTCCAGCGACAGCCCCAAAACATCACTGCTCCAGAGGAGATCTGCATGGAAGAATGGGCCAAAATACCAGCAACAGTGTGACAACCTTTTAAAGACTTACAGAAAACGTTTGACCTCTGTCATTGCCAACAAAGGATATATAACAAAGTATTGAGATGAACCTTTGATATTGACCAAATACTTATTTTCCACCATAATTTGCAAATAAATTATTTTCAAATCAGACAATGTGATTGTCTGAATTTGTTTCCACATTTTGTCTCTCATAGTTGAGGTATACCTATGATGACAATTACAGGCCTCTCTCATCTTTTTAAGTGGGAGAACTTGCACAATTGGTGGCTGACTAAATATTTTTTTGCCCCACTGTAGTCTACGTTATTTATTGGTAGTGCATAGCCTATGCTATATCTTTTTGGTTTCTATAGTAATTCCGTATATAAAAAGGTGTTCGATATTTTAAAAACTTCCCAGCTGCCACTAATTGCTTTAATTATATCATTAAAATGCTGAATTTTAAACTTATACAGTGTAAAAGCAGTATTTTAATCAGGCAATGGGACTTCCCTTAGATAATGAAGGACAAAATGATTGCTATCAGTATAGTGGTGGGTCTACAGACTACCTATATGTTTTATCATGTAGGAGAATCACACTCTATCTTAATTATAAGACACATGAGTAATTTAGGCAATGGTGAAAGTCAGCATAATCATAATCAGGCAGTAAAGCAGTTAATACTCAAGTAAAAAACAAATCAGTGCTCACAAGTGGCAGAAGTACTTCTCACGGTTCAAATACAACTTGTTTGGCAATCTCTGTGTCCAGTTTGTAAATGTTTTTCTGCAAGTATACTGTGCATACTGTGTTCAAACATTACCTTAGTTATAGAAAACAGTTTTGGTGGCTTCTCAGCAACACACAGTAAGGTTGCATCTATGCTAATTGGATGAGGGTTTCCCTGCATCCAATTCCATGACAGGAGATTGTGACTGGCTCTCAATGAAATCAGTTCACACAGCTCTGGGGCAGCCACGGTCCGCACTGCAAAAGGGTCCTGTGTGTCTTTGGCTCCATTTCAGGTCCAAATTCTGGCAAAAATTTGGATCTGATTCACCCTTGAAATGGAAAACAGGGACGTACTGGACCCCCTGCTGCAAGCTGTGGCCAGAGCTAGTGTGAATCCGGCCTAAGTGTCCATTTGTAGATAGCATTATACTGCCTAAAATAACTTTTGCTATTCTTTTCAAGCAAACGTGTGGAGACATTGCTGAGGTGCATTGTCTTGAGTCAGTTCTGGAAGCTTTATTCATAGTGAGGTTTCTGTTGTAATTTATGGTTACTGGATATAAATGGCTCATGCAGTAAATTGGAAGAATGTAGGACCACGCAGTGGACTTTGCACAATGGTTAATATCATAGTCATCTAACAATATACTGTATGTGTATATATATATATATATATATATATATATATATATATATATATATATATATATATATAGTCTTTTTAGTTTAATGCACGTTATGTTAGCTGTAAAGCAAGAAAATAAATAGGAAGGAGTTTGGGAGTTTGGGTGTCTACTGTATTTTTTTAATAAGCAAACTCCTGATCAGCATGGGATTGTTATTGATATAATGTGATGTTTTTTCTCTAATCAGGGAACAGTGGACTGGAGTCAAGTCTTGTTACAAAGGTAACAGAGAATGAAGGGGAGTTACATTCTATTTTGTCAGCATGTGTCACAGTTCCTCAGCAGGGTGCCTTGTAATAGCTAGTGAGCCAGATAATGAGCAGCTTAGAGGCTCGAAGTGAAGCAAGATTGTATATATTCTGTTTTACCTGCGCCCGAGATATATGGTATTGGGTTAATCACACTTCCATAACTAGTTTCTGTCTGGTTTTCATTACAGTGATATTCTTTATTTCTTCCTAAAAAAAATGTTCACTAAAAGTTTTTTTTTTAAGTACTGTATATGCGATAAACAATGTATCACTACTATAATCAAAATCAAAATATATTACTGATAATTTATAAAGCAAAGGAACTATTTGTGTATCGTTGAACATAAGTAGACATTTCTTTAATACGAGGAAACAACCTTTCTTTAATAAGAGGAAACAATTACCAAACACCTAGCAGCTAGCCAACTTACTTCCAACACAAGCAGACTGTATTTTTATTAACCTCCCTGGCGGTATTATTATTTCAGAAAAAAGGTGCTGAAAGCGGTACCATTATTTGCAAGGAAATTTGGCGTTTTATACTGTAGGCCTGTAATTCTTAGGAATAACTCATTTAAATCTGACCAAACAAGAGTCTAGTAGGCATCCCAGGTATGAATTGTTTTTAAAAACAAAATTATAAATTATAATATCATAAATAATTATAAATAATTATAACAAATAATAATATAATTATAATAACAATTATTCAATAATGTAATCAACTCAAAATCACTGAAATTTGCTCAGTTGCAGAATTGTTGCTGTCATTACTTTTATTTTTTATGACGAATTTCCCCACAAATCGTTATCGCACAATTCTGCAAGTGATTATAATTTATTATCGCTGTTTGCTAGCTGCTCTAAAACCATTTTTGACATAAAGGTTCACTTTTGATTGCTATGGACAAGCTACAGTTTTCAGGCAGAAAGAACAGTTTTTATTATATAAAAGTACATGTAGGACACTGGGCAGACCACTAGGGACAAGGGGGGTGTGTATTTTTTACATACAGTACTGAGTCTGACTCAGGGTTACCGATCGTAGCCAAAAAATCTCACCCCGAGTCTGACTCAGGAATACCGCCAGGGGGGTTAATGTAATTTGTATATGCTCATTATCGTGCTTTCCCCACACAGACTTTGTCTGATTCATATAAGCTAAGGTGAAATATATTGCCTGACATGTTAAAGTAGAACTATAGGTAAAACTTTTTTTTTTTTTTTCATTTTGACATCAGTAATGCCCTATACACACGATCGGTTCGTCTGATGAAAACGAACCGATGATTTTTTCATCAGATATCCGATGAAGCTGACTTTTATCAGTCTTGCCTACACACCATTGGTTAAAAATCCGATCGTGTCCAACACGGTGATGTAAAACACAACGACGTGCAGAGAAAAATGAAGTTCAATGCTTCCGAGCATGTGCCGACTTGATTCTGAACATGCATGGATTTTTGACCGATCGATTTCCCCACAGACGATCGTTTTTTTCTATCGGTTTTTTAACCATACAAAAATTTTAAAACAGGTTCTATTTTTTTTCACAGATGGGAAAAAAACTGATGTAGCCCACACACAATCGGTTCGTCCGATTAAACAGTCCATCGGTCCGTTTTCATCAGACGAACCGATCGTCTGTACCAGGGCCGCTGATAGAAACCATGGGGCCCCGTACAGCCTACTTAACGGGGCCCCCTTTAGCTGCACCCCTGGCCCCTCCCCAGACCCCGCCTTGAAACAAATTGCAGGTTTGTCTACAAGTGATATATATTTTTCTCCAGACAGTTATAAGTTTGATTATCCAAAAGAAATACTGTTTTCAGATGAGGCTAAGCTAGCTGTTTTGAAATGGCACTGGGGTGGCTCTGGAATAAATTGCTGCCAGTGCCACCCCTACTTCATTTTAAAACAGTGATGGTGGGAACTCAGGCCTTATACACTAGCCAGTGGCAGAGTGGGTTAGCAGCAGGCATGCATGTGCGTCCCTTACCCAGAACAGGATGGATGACGTACATGTGATCCTGGATCTTGAAAGCAGGACATGCCAATGCCATAATGTAGACAGTACCACCCATGCCATTCCGCCAATGCCATATTGTGCTGCAGACAGTGACACCCATGCCGCCAATGGCATTATGCCATTGCAACATGGGTGGCACTGTCTACAGCACATTATGGCATTGGCGGCATGGGTGGCACTGTATGCAGCACTTTACACCCATGCTGCCAATGCCATATTGTGCTGCAAACAGTGCCACCCATGCCGTCAATGCCATATTGTGCTGCAGACACTGCCATCCATGCCGCCAATGGCATAATTCCACTGGCAGCATGAGTGGCACTGTCTGCAGCACATTACAGCATTGGCAGCATGGGTGGCACTGTCTCTGCAGGCAGCACATGTGTTATGGTCCATAATGCATGTGCTACCTGTAAACAGTGCCACCTATGCCGCCAATGCCATATTGTGTTACAGACAGTGCCACCCATGTCACAATGTGCTGCAGACAGTGACACCCATGACGCTAATGCCATAACGCATGTGCTACCTGCTGACAGTGCCATATTGTGCTGCAGACACTGCCATCCATGCCGCCAATGGCGGCACTGTCTCTGCAGGCAGCGCATGCGTTATAGCATTAACGTCATTGGGCACTGTCTGCAGCACATTACAGCATTGGCGATTTGGCGGCATAGGTGGCACAGTCTCTGCAGGCAGCACATGCGTTATGGGCAGACAGAGCCCTCCATGCCACAATTTATAGGTGCCACATTACAAGAAACAATGCAAATAGCAGAGTATTGCAGTGTTACTAGAGGTGCCATGCTACAAAAAAAACAGTGGTAGTAGATCTTGAGCCCAACCCCCCAAGAAAGCACACACCTGACCTGTGTAATTGTTGGCTGGGCGCAAGGAGTCACTTATTCCTGATCCTGCCTGAACTTGAGGGTCCCCCACAAACTATTCCAGTTGGATGAACGCGGGACGATGCCTCTGCTCTGCCGATGCCAATATCCTCTGTTCAGAATGACTCCGCAGCACGCCAGGAAGTGACAGCACTAAAGAGGACGTGCTGGCAGGCCAGGAATTGAGCCAGCTTGGTATTAGGAGCGGAAGAGGTATTCTTCCGCGTCCGAAATATGAGAAAAAGTCCCTCCCCTGCCGCGGCCGCCAAATAAGAATGCTGCTGAATGCACATGGCAAGTAAAAATAAATAAATAAATGTAAACGGGTGGTGGTTGTTGGGGCACCCTGTTAAGGGACCCTGATCGGTCTTTTGTTTATTTTATTTATCCTCTGCTCTGAATGACTCCGCAGCGCGCCAGGAGGTGACAGCACTACAGAGGACGCGCTGGCAGACCGGGACTTGAGCCAGCTGCTTGGTATCAGGAGCGGGAGCAGAAGAGGTATTCTTCCGCGCCCGAAATACGAGAAATAGTCCCACCCCTGCCGCGGCAGCCAAATAAGAATGCTGCTGAATACACATGGCAAGTAAAAAAAATAAAAATTTAAACGTGCCGGTGGTTGTTGGGGCACCCTGTTAAGGGACCCTGATCGGTCTTTTGTTTTTTTTCGCTTTCTTATACTTAACTGTTTATCTGTTCAGGTTGCCGGGCTCCCCTGCTGGCCGGGCCCAGTACAACTGGGCCAGTTGTACTGGCCTATCAGCGGCCCTGGTCTGTACAGGGCATAAGTGAGTGTTATATTGGCTTTCAGTTTTTTTTTTTTATTCTGTGTCCTATTGGAGAGATTTACCCTTACTTCCTGTGCCATAACAAAAACAGGAAGTGAGAAATTCCTAAGAATTAGTTGCTTAAATCTGTGTCTGTCAGAACTCTTGTACATTGAATTGTCAATGACCTTGGGCACCAGAGGGCACCCAAAGGAGAAGAATAAGTTGATGCATTAACTAGTGGGTGTGGCCAACTTGTGCAACAGTAGGAGGGGCTTAAATGGACATTGTTAAATAAAATCTGATACTACTCATTGTATTTACAGCACACACATATCACAGTCCTGTTAACCACAAAACATACTTTAATTGCTGTGCCACATGTAAGAGTCTAATAGATACATACAAACCTAAGCTCAATTATTAAAAAAAAAGTGATATTATTTAAAGTGGTTGTAACAAAAAAAAATGCCCCTCTTCCTTTAAAACATGACCTATGGCACAGTGCTTGTGCTGTGTAATTTGTCCCATTGTATGATATAAAACGCCTGTTTCTGTGTCCTCCTGTGTGTGCTGACCATTGTAATCATGGCTGCTGATCCATGATACCGTGGTCAGTTTATGTGACTCCGTCATCCTGCTCTCTGCTGTGAGTCTCTCCTACTCCCCCTCTCCCCCTCCCTCCTTGTCTGTCAGTTCTAAAGCCTGTGTGTGAAAGCAATCTCCTCCTAGCCCCTCCCTTCCTGTAATTGATTAGCAGAGACGGTCCACCCTATATGCTTACTACGCACGCTGCGTAGGGCCCGCAAATTACTCGAGGCCCCGCCTCCACCTCATGGGTACAGGGGTAGTGCCAGTGGAATGGGAGTCCTGCATGGTAGGCACACAGCTGCATGGTGGGCACTGGGCACAAGACTGCATTTGGTGGGCACAAGGCTGCATTTGGTGGGCACTGGGCACAAGGCTGCATGGTGTGCACTGGCACAAGGCTGCATGGTGTGCACTGGGCTCAAGGCTGCATGGTGTGCACTGGGCACAAGGCTAATGCTTTACATAGCTCACGGCATCATGGGTCAGGTAGAGGGCCCCTTAGGAGAATTTTGCTTAGGGCCCCAGGGAGGTCAGGATTGGCACTGTTGATTAGTAATGTGTTAAAATCACTAAAGTACCGAGTGCGCATGCTCAGAATCACATCGGATCGAACGCCTAAGATACATCGAATCACTGAACGTAACCTATGCCCAGCCCTATTCACGTAGTACTACGTAAACAACGTAAAATACGACAGCTGTTCCGTCGTCCGTACCTTTGCATGGGATGCGCCTCCTATAGGTGGAATAACTTTACGCAGGACGTAAGCCTTACGTAAACGGCGTATACTACTGCGACGGGCGCAAGTACGTTTGTGAATCGGTGTATCTCGGTCATTTGCATATTCAACGTGTAAATTA
Organism: Rana temporaria; assembly: GCF_905171775.1. Classification (NCBI taxonomy): domain Eukaryota; kingdom Metazoa; phylum Chordata; class Amphibia; order Anura; family Ranidae; genus Rana; species Rana temporaria. The sequence goes on along the minus strand of NC_053492.1, from coordinate 165,092,646 downwards.
ATGGAAGCGCCCCTTGCGGCCAGTGTAAATATGCGCCCAGGCTCCGACGGCGTAGGAGACTTACGTCGGTCGGATGAAGCCATATTTCAGGTGTATCTTGTGTTAAGAGTCAGGCGCATAGATACGACGGCGCATCTGTGCACTTATGCTGCGTATCTCAAGATACGTCAGCGTAAGTGTTTCCTGAATCCGGGCCATAATCTTTAAAAAATAGACACAAATTGCTTTCTATGGGGCAGATCCTCAAAGAAATTACGCCGGCGTATCTCTTGATACGCCGCGTAATTTCAAATTTTGTGCGTCGTATCTTTGTTTTGGTATCCACAAAATAAGATACGACGGCATCTGTGTTAGATCCGACAGGCGTACGTCTTAGTACGCCGTCGGATCCTAGATGCAATTTTCCGGCGGCTGCTAGGTGGCATTTCAGTTGTATTCCGCGTCGAGTATGCAAATTAGCTATTTCCGACAGTCCACGAATGTACGAGCGGCCGCCGCATTTTTTTACGTCGTTTCCATTCGGCTTTTTCCGGCGTATAGTTAAAGCTGCTATATGGTGGCGTACTCAATGTTAAGTATGGCCGTCGTTCCCGCGTATAATTTTGAAAATTTTACATTGTTTGCGTAAATCGTCCGTGAATGGGGCTGAACGCCATTTACGTTCACGTCGAAAACAATGACGTCCTTGCAACGTCATTTGGAGCAATGCACCCTGAGAGTTTTTACGGACGGCGCATGCGCAGTTCGTTCGGCGCGGGGACGTGCTTCATTTAAATGAAACACGCCCCCCACTCGCCGAATTTGAATTCCGCGCCCTTACGCCGCGAGAGATACGCTACGACCCGGTAACTTATAGCACGGATTTGTTGAGGATACAAAGAAAAGCAAAGTAAGTTACAGCGGCGTAGCGTATCTTACATACGCTGCGGCCGCCGCAGATGTATGTGGATCGGCCCCTATATCTTTAAAATAGTGACTTAAAAACTATTTTACGTTCAAAAGTTTTTAGCCCAAAACGTTTTCTTTTCCTGAGATTGTCCTGCAAGAATTACAATTTAACAAAAAAGGTAAAACAAAAAACATGCATTATGTTTATTTTTTTATATCATTTGAAAAAAAAATAGTGTTACAACCTCTAAATGTGCCAGTGTCTGCAGGCTCTTGTGGCATTTTCCATCTAGATGCATGTACAGTGGTTCTGCTCATTCTTTTCAAAGTTGTTTGTGATTTTTTTTCTAAATGAGCCTTATTGTTATGTCTGTTTGTAAGTGCAATCACCTATATTAACCACTTTCTTAATGGGCACAGGTGAAATTTCAGCTTCCGGCACTGTGTCGCTTTAACTGACAATTGCGCGGTCATGCGACGTGGCTCCAAAACAAAATTGATGTCCTTTTTTTCCCACAAATAGAGCTTTCTTTTGGTGGTATTTGGTACCATATTTTTTACTTGTTGCTATAATAAATAGCTAATTTTTTTTATTATTTATTTTTTTTCTCAGTCTAGGCCGATATGTATTCTACATATTTTTGGTAAAAAAAAAAAAAAAGAAAATCGCAATAAGCGACTGGTTTGCGCAAAAGTTATAGCGCCTACAAAATAGGGGACAGAATTTTTTTTTTTTTTTTTTTATTTTTTTACTAGTAATGGCGGCGATCTGCGATTTTTATTGGGACTGTGACATCATGGCGGACACATCGGACACTTTTGACACATTTTTGCCACCATTCACATTTATACTGCGATCAGTGCTATAAATATGCACTAATTACTGTATAATTGTGACTGGCATTGAAGGGGTTAACACTAGGGGGTGAGGGAGGGGTTAAATGTGTACCCTGCATTGTGTTCTAACTGTAGGGGGAGCAGGGTGACTGGGGGAGGTGACCGATCTGTGTCCCTATGTACAAGGGACACAGATCGGTCTCCTCTCTCCCTGACAGGACATAGATCTGTGTGTTTACACACACAGATCCATGTTCTTGTCTCTGTAACCGCCGATCGCGGGTGCCTGGTGGACATCGTGGCCGCCAGGCACGCGCATCGGCATCTTAGTGGCCAGGAGGAGCGGAGGTCGTAAAAGACAGCATCCCAGAGATTTAGAGCCACCCTGCGGCCGTACAAAGTCGTATGGCCGTCAGGAAGTGGTTAAACATATCAATAAATGGTGTCATAATTTAATGCACTAGGCTGGCACCCTCAATTTGTTTTTTTCTGTATGTACAGAGGGTGCTGGGCTCAGCAGTGCAAGGTCACAGAAAAACAATACAGAGTGAATGGCCCAGGGGTGGGTATCACATAGAATGCTGGGTTCAGAAGTGTGAAATGCAAAGTAAAGGGGTCTGTATAGTGTAATTCAGGAGTTCAGGAGTTAGAAGTGCATGATACACAAAGTGCATGGCTCATAAGTGAATATCACTAATGCCCTGTACACACAATCGGTTCAATAGATGAAAATGGTCTGATGGATTTTTTCATCAGATATCCGATAAAGCTGACTTTCATCAGTCTTGCCTACACACCATCAGTTAAAAAAATAATCGTGTCAGAATGCGGTGACGTAAAACACAATGGCGTGCTGAGAAAAATGAAGTTCAATGCTTCCGAGCATGCATCGACTTGATTCTGAGCATGCGTTGATTTTTAACCGATGGATTTCCCCACAGACGATCGTTTTTTTCTATCGTTTTTTTAACCATCAGATAATTTTAAAACAGGTTCTAAGTTTTTTCACCAATGGGAAAAAAAACGATGGGGCCCACACACGTCCATCAGACCGTTTTCATGAGACGAACCGATCGTGTGTACGCGGCATTAGAGTACAGAAGTTAGGAGTGTGTAATGCACAGAGTGAAGGACTCAGGTGTGGGTATCTCACAGAGTGCAGGATCCAGGAGTGCATATTACACAGAACACAGGGGTTACGAGTGGGTATTAAACATAGTACAGATCTAAAATTATGTATCACAGAGAGTGCAAAGGTCAGTTAGGCATAACACAGAAGCCAGTGTACGTAGTAAAACCGAAAATTACCCCCTTCTTCCAGATGTAAATCTCCCACAACAACCCTAAACTCCTCTCCAGTACAGACCTTTCTCTCAGCCTGTCCCCCAGCCCATCTGCTCAGTACAGACCGCCTGCACCCTGCTCCATCTTAGTACAGAATCCACCAGTACAGGCAACTTCCTCCTGATCCACCCTGCAGTACAGACCCCACAGTATAGACTCCTCCCTCCTAACAACCACCCCAGTACAGATAACCACCTCCCTTAAACTGACTTACCAGATACAGATATTTGCAGAGTACTCCCTTCAGCTTTGCCATGTGACCAAAGCCCCCCCCCCACTCTAAACTGCCACTGTCAAATGAGCAGAAGTGGTGCTGCAGTGCAAATGCCATGGGCAAAGCAAGGCACTGAAACAGAAAATTAAAATGTCAGATAGTCAGTATCTGGGGCACCCTGCAAAAAATGGTGGGTATGTGTCCTAGGTGCCTGGCACCCCTGACTGACTAGTGCACTATTGTCAAACAAAGGTGTGGGAAACAGAGCGCTGCACTGGGGGACATTTACCAATGCCAAATTCGAAATAAAAATCAAATAATGAATTTAAAAAAAAAGCATCTCTCTAAAAAAAAGTAATTATATACCTAACAGCTTCAACACACAAAGGGGGGGGGGATCAATTTCTTCATAATATTGCTTCAAATTATTGGCTCTTGTGACTTAGCTGACCAGCAACAATTACTGCATTTTAAGCTGTTCCTTATTTCTGGCAGCAAACCATCAAAGTTTTCCCTCACATTTTGTGATTAGTGAATTTCATGAATCTCAGGGTTTTGCCATGAATCTACCATGGTGGTAAGTCTGAACCTCACCCCTATCTATTTACTTTATTCATCTTCCCGACCGGCTCACGTAGATAAACTGCGTCAGAATAGCTATCCTGGGCGAAATCCTGTATACTGTATATGCGGTTTTGGCCAGGAGAACCACCAGAGGGTACGCAAGGGTGCTGCACAGCGGTCTAACTGATCACCGATGGTCACATGCGATTGCGTACACAAGCACCAGCACAGGGATTTGTGTGTGTAAAGGTCCTCCTGTGAGAGGAGAGGAGACAGATTGTATGTTTCTTTCTTTAGAAACAGCAATCTGTCATCTCTCTTAGTCACTCCCCTCCCTACACAGTTAGAACACAGTGAGGGAACACATACTTAACCCCTTGATCGCCACCTAGTGTTAACCCCTTCCCTGCCAGTGACATTTATACAGTAATCAGTACATTTTTATAACACTGATCGCTCTATAAATGTCAGTGGTCCCAGAAATGTGTCAAAAGTGTCCTATCTGTCTGCCGCAATGTTGCAATGCTGCTAAAAATCACAGATCACCATCATTACTATTAAAAAATAAATATATAATAAAAACTCCATAGAAATGCCATAAATCTTTTCCATAGTTTGTGTCCCCGCTATAACTTCTGCGCAAACCAATCAATATATGCTTATTGTGATTTTTTTTACCAAAAATATGTAGAAGAATACATATTGGCCTAAACTGATGAAGCAATTTGTTATTTAAAAACATTTTTGAGGATATTTATTATAGCAAATAATAAAAAATATATATTTTTTCAAAATTGTCGCTCTTTTTTTGTAGCGCAAAAAAAACGAAAACACTGAGGTAATCAAATACCGGCAAAAGAAATCTCTATTTGTGGGAAAAAAAGGATGCAAATTTTGTTTGGGTACAGCATTGCATAACCGCACAATTGTCAGTTAAAGCGACGCAGTGCCAAATTGTTAAAAGTGCTCTAGTCAGGAAGGGGGTAACATGTTCTGGGGCTGAAGTGGTTTTTAAATACTATAAATTCTTTGACTCATCTGACAGTTTATAAAAAAGGATAAAATACATTTTAATCCTATTCACAATCATAAAACTGATTTGCCCATCATCCTAACAGTGTTTAAAATATCTTGTGAACAATCGGATACATATTGCCTTTATAAATGTTGAATTTAAATATTTTGGTTATGTTCCAACAGTAATGCGAGGCAGAATATCTGTCACTTACTATTCAGAGTTTGTCAGTTTTCTAATATGTCTTGGAAAAATGGAAAAAAGAAACTGCGCTAAGATAATAAAGGTTTTGGGATGGCCTGAAGCTCTAATAGGTAAGCAGCAAGTAACCTGATAACGAAGCGAAGCGATTGTCAGCCAGGGTTTTCAAAGTGGCATCTTGAATTCAGGTTCATAGAAAAAACAAGAGTGCAATCAGCGCAAATATATATAGATCATAAATTGATTAAGTAAATAAAGGAAAAAAGTGAAAAAAAAACAAGGTTTATAATCACCAGTAATGCTAGCTGAACACAACAGGATAATCACAAAATCCAAACGAGATACAAAAAAATTAAGAGACAGTGCAGCGCAAAACTATAGGTAAATAATACACTGGTATTATATTATGTGTGAATAAATATTTGTGAAAGTCCAACAGAATACAACGTGCCAATATCATTAGAAATCTTCACCACGTGATGCTGAGAAACCAAACTTAAAAGTGATCCCTCTACTGATAAAGATGGGTACTCTCACCTTCACATATGGACCACTGACTTACCAGGTGGTCAAATGATCAGATATCACAAGCATATGTGACCAGGAAGCAGCGTGGTGATTCAGCTCCTCATAAGGCAATCAATCTCAGGGACCGGGACATGAAAAAAGTAATTACAAACTAAGTGCTCTCTGTTAACTTAGGTGATTTATTAAAAAGTTTAAAAAGTCAGGCTACTCATATTTAGTCAGATCACAAACAGCATTAAGAAGCAGGGCATACAATCTTTAGAGGTGGTCGCTTCATTGTGATACGCAAGCCCCTTCACCACAACAAGGTAACGATCACGAAGGGGAATTGACACATGTATGTGCCTTTTTTTTTGTTTTGTTTTTGCAGCCACAGTGCAGCAAGAGGCCAGAAAAATTAGGCATGTACACATGCCTGAAAAAGTAGGTATTGTTTTCCAGGCAGAAAGTGCAGTAAAACATTGCGGCTTGAACTCTATTTGGTGGCGGATAAGTCACGCAAATCATCCGGCATGCAGAGATAAAATACAGCAGCGTGTGGACCATTTGTAGCCCAAGGAAGCTCATCTCATCAGGCCTTTAGTCAAATGTATCGCCCACTGTCAGTCCCTTCGGGATCCATGCCTCATTGATCTTAATAAAGGTGAGGCAATCTAGACTTTTTTGACCTAGGCGACTTCTCTTCTCAGTGACAATACCTCCTGCTGCACTGAAGGTCCTTTCTGAAAGGACACTTGAAGCGGGGCAGGCCAGAAGTTCTATCGCAAATTTGGATAGCTCAGGCCACAGGTCAAGCCTGCACACCCAGTAGTCAAGGGGTTCATCGCTCCTTAGAGTGTCGATATCTGCAGTTAAGGCGAGGTAGTCTGCTACCTGTCGGTCGAGTCATTCTCTGAGGGTGGACCCCAAAGGGCTGTGGCGACGCGTAGGACTGAAAAAGCTCCACATGTCCTCCATCAACAACACGTCTGTAAACCGTCCTGTCCTTGCCGGCGTGGTCATGGTAGGAGGAGGATTACTTTCACCTCTTCCACTGTTAGATTCCCGTTGTGCTGTGACATCACCCTTGTATGCTGTGTAAAGCATACTTTTTAATTTATTTTGGAATTGCTGCATCCTTTCCGACTTCCGGTAATTTGGTAACATTTCAGGCACTTTCTGCTTATACCGGGGGTCTAGTAGCGTGGCCACCCAGTACAGGTCATTCTCCTTCAGCCTTTTTATACGAGGGTCCCTCAACAGGCACGACAGCATGAAAGACCCCAAGGTTGGATGCTGAGCTACTCATGTCCCGTTCCTCGTCCTCACTGATCTCAGTGAAGGTCTGTTCTTCCTCCCAGCCACGTACAACACCACGGGTACCAGATAGGTGACAACGAGCACCCTGGGATGCCTGCTGTGGTTGGTCTTCCTCCTCCTCAAAGCCACAATCCTCCTCTGACTCCTCTTCCTCACACTCCTCTTCCAGCATTTCTGCAGGTCCAGCAAGTGATGCTGATAAGGCTGTTTCTGGTGGTGATGGTGACCACAACTCTTCCTCTTCCTCTCGCTCATCTACGGCCTTATCCAGCACTCTTCGCAGGGCACGTTCCAGGAAGAAAACAAATGGGATGATGTCGCTGATGCTGCCTTCAGTGCGACTGACTAGGTTTGTCACCTCCTCAAAAGGACGCATGAGCCTACAGGCATTGTGCATGAGCGTCCAGTAATGTGGCAAAAAAAATCCCAGCTGCGCTCGTTGGCGGCTTTTTCTTGTTGGAGCAGGCGTTTGAACATTAGGAGTGTTGAATTCCAACGTGTTGGGCTGTCGCAAATCAAGCGCCTCACTGGCATGTTGTTTCGCCGCTGGATATCTGAAAAGTGCGCCATGGCCATGTAGGAATGCGGCCACACACCTTCCAGGCCTGCTTGAGGACGTCCTCTAAGTCTGGGTACTTATGCACAAAGTGTTGTACAATCAGATTCATCACATGTGCCATGCACGGGACATGTGTCAACTTGCCCAAATTCAATGCCGCCAACAAATTGCTTCCGTTGTCACACACCACTTTTCCGATCTCCAGTTGGTGCAGAGTCAGCCACTGATCCAACTGTGCGTTCAGGGCGGACAGGAGTGCTGGTCCGGTGTGACTCTCTGCTTTCAGGCAAGTCAACCCCAAGATGGCGTGACACTGTCGTATCCGTGATGTGGAATAGCCCCTGGGGAGCTGGGGGAGTGCAGTTGATGTGGAGCAAGATGCAGCAGCAGAAGAGGACTCAGCCGAGGAGGAGTAGGAGGAGTAGAGGAGGTGGCAGCAGACCTGCCTGCAAGTCGTGGCGGTGTCACCAACTCCTCTGCAGAGCCACGCATTACATGCTTGTCAGCCATCAGCAGGTTTACCCAATGCACAGTGTAGGTGATATACCTGCCCTGACCGTGCTTTGCAGACCAGGTATCAGTGGTCAGATGGACCATTGCCCCAACACTGTGTGCCAGGGATGCCATGACTTCCTTTTGCACAATAGAGTTCAGGTTGGGGATTGCCTTTTGTGAAAAGAAATTTCGGCCGGGTACTTTCCACTGCAGTGTCCCAATAGCTACAAATTTTTTGAAGGCCTCAGACTCCACCAGCTTGTATGGTAAAAGCTGGCGGGCTAAGAGTTCCGACAAGCCAGCTGTCAGACGCCGGGCAAGGGGGTGACTCTGTGACATTGGCTTCTTATGCTCAAACATGTTCTTGACAGACACCTGACTGTGGGCAGATGAGCAGGAACTGCTCAAGGTGAGAAAAGGAGTGGCGGATGGTTGAGAGGGGGCAAGGAGGACAACAGTGGTTGACGTGACTGAAGATGCTGCACCAGGAGGAGGATGGTGGCTTTGAGCTTGTGTGCTGCTTGTACTCGTCATCATGTGTTGATCCCATAGGCGTTTGTGATGTGCGATCATGTGCCTTCGCAAAGCAGTTGTACCTAGGTGGGTGTTGGATTTCCCATGACTCAGTTTCTTTTGGCACAGGTTGCAAATGGCGTCACTGTTATCAGAGGCAGACACACAAAAAAAATGCCACACTGCTGAGCTTTGCAATGATGGCATTCTGGTGGTGGCATGCGTTGATTGGCGTGCTGTCTGGCTGACCCCAGGTGCCGATACATGCTGTCTGACTGTGCCACTAGCTCCTTGCGATGACCTCCCCCTGCTTCCAACTTGTCTCCTCCTCCTCTCTGTCTCCCCATCTGAACTCTCCCCCTGTTCTTCTTCTCTCCGAGCAGGCACCCACGTGACATCCCCGGACACATCGTCATCGTCATCATCAACCGCTTCACTTGTATCTGACAACTCAGCAAAGGAAGCAGCAGCGGGTACATCATCATCACACCATACGTCCATGTGTGTAATGCTGCCTGACTGAGTCATATCCCTTTTATCTACAACCTCTGGCAATAATGGTTGCGCATCACTCATTTCTTCCAACTCATGTGTAAATAACTCCTTTGACAGATCAAGTGAAGCAGCTGTGATGCTAGTGTTGGTGGTGGCGGCATGCGGGCGAGTGGTAACTTGAGAGGTGCCCGAAGCTGAGCTGGAGGAGGATGGTGCGTCAAGGTTCCGAGCGGAAGCTGTAGAAGATTGGGTGTCCTGTGTTAGCCAGTCAACTATGTCCTCAGAACTTTTCGAGTTCAGGATACGTGGCCTCTGAACACTGGGCATTATTCTAGGGCCAAAGGGAATCACAGCACCACGACCACGACGGCCCCTGCGGGGTGGCCTTCCTCTGACAGTTATTTTTTTTATTTGTTTAGTTATACTATGCGTGCAAGCTACTGTGACACCAGATATGAGTGGCACTGTGCACTGGCAGAAGTTGGCAGAGTAGACGCTGTAGGCCTGACACACGCCTGCAGACAACTAACTGCTATTCTATTGCAGTCAAAATTTTGTTTTTTTCTTTTTAAATTTAATCTACTATGCCACCAGATATATGAGTGGTGGCACTGGGCAAGTGGGCACAGTATACACTATGAGCCTGACACACGCTGGCAACTGACTACTATTCTATTGCAGTCAATGTTTTTTTGTTTTTAAATGTTATGTACTGTGCCACCAAGATAGATGAGTGGTGGGTGGCACTGGGCACAGTGTACGCTGTACCCCTGACACACGCTGGCAGCCAGGCAACTGACTACTATTCTATTGCAGTAAAAAAAACTTTTTTTTTAAATGTTATGTACTGTGCCACCAAGATAGATGAGTGGTGGGTGGCACTGGGCACAGTGTACGCTGTACCCCTGACACACGCTGGCAGCCAGGCAACTGACTACTATTCTATTGCAGTAAAAAAAAATGTTTTTAAATGTTATGTACTGTGCCACCAAGATATATGAGTGGTGGATGGCACTGGGCACAGTGCACGCTGTACCCCTGACACACGCTGGCAGCCAGGCAACTGACTACTTTTCTATTGCAGTAAAAAAAAAAATATTTTAAATGTTATGTACTGTGCCACCAAGATAGATGAGTGGTGGGTGGCACTGGGCACAGTGTATGCTGTACCCCTGACACACGCTGGCAGCCAGGCAAATGACTACTATTCTATTCTGTGGCACTGGGCATAGTGTACGCTGTGATCCTGACACACACACACTGCCTAGCAGGCAACTGCAATTAGATTACAGAGGGAAAAAAAAGCAGACTGATATACTAGCCCTAAAAAGGGCTTTTTGGGGTGCTGTCCTTACAGCAGAGATCAGATGAGTCTTTCAGGACTGGAGTGGACACTGAAAACACTAGCCTAGCTATAGATTTCCCTATAAATTCAGCAGCAACACTCTCCCTCCTCTCACTAAGAATGCAGGTTCAGAATGAATTTAAAATAGATGCTGCCCGAGAGGTGGGAGGGCCAGGGAGGGAGGGTATGCTGCTGATTGGCTGGAATGTGTCTGCTGACTGTGAGGTAGAGGGTCAAAGTTTGCTCAATGTTAAATAATAGGAGGCAGATCGAACAGCGCATATGTTTGCCCGCAGCGGCGAACGCGCAAAAATCGCCGCTAATTATTCGCCGGCGAACAGTTCTGTACACCTCTAATCAGGGACACTGAGGACACTGAAAACACACAGGGATCACATAAGATTTCTGGTGACATGCTCAGAAAGTTATAAGAAGACACATGGCATGCTACTGTGTTGCCCAAAAGACAAGCAACATATGCACCATCCTTTAAGATAGAGCTTGGCCACATATTGGCTGCAGCACCATCAGATGCTTATTGTTTCTGTTAGGGATGAGCCGAACACCCCCCCGTTCGGTTCGCACCAGAACCTTCGAACGGACCGATCGTTTGCGCAAACATTTAGAACCCCATTGATGTCTATGGGACTCGAACGTTCGAATTCAAAAGTGCTTATTTTAAAGCCTAATATGCAAGTTATTGTCGTAAAACGTCTTTGAGAACCCGGGTCTTGCCCTAGGGAACATGTATCAATGGAAAAAAAGTTTTAAAAACGGTCGTTTTTTCTGGAGCAGTGATTTTCATGATGCTTAAATTATAAAAAAAAAAAAAAAAAAAATGAAAAATTCGTTTAAATATTGTACCTGCTGGGTGTCTATAGAATGCCTGTGAAAACGTCTTTGAGAACCTGGGTCTTGCCCCAGGGAACATGTATCAATGGAAAAAAAGTTTTAAAAAGGGTCTTTTTTTTCAGGAGCAGTGATTTTTAATGGTTGCCGACCAGCCGCGGTTGTTTTACAGCGGCAGGTCGGCTCCCCTGCGCGAGAGCCCATAGCTATACGTCGGCTCTCACGCAGGCCACTAGGGGCACGTGCACGCCCCCTGCTCACCCCCGACTCCCGTGCACGTGCCCGGCGGGCACGATAGCCGCCGGGCTCACGCGAACGCTCGTTACAGAGCGAGGACCGGGAGCTGTGTGTGTAAACACACAGCTCCCGGTCCTGTCAGGGAGAGAAATGCTGATCTTCTGTTCATACAATGTATGAACAGAAGATCAGTCATTTCCCCATGTCAGTCCACCCCCCCCTACAGTTAGAACACACCCAGAGAACATACTTAACCCCTTCCCCGCCCCCTAGTGTTAACCCCTTCACTGCCAGTGGCATTTTTATAGTAATCCAATGCATTTTTATAGCACTGATCGCTATAAAAATGCCAATGGTCCCAAAAATGTGTCAAAAGTGTCCGAAGTGTCTGCCATAATGTCGCAGTAAAAAAATATTAATAAAAATGCCAAAAAAATACCCCCTATTTTGTAAACGCTATAACTTTTGCGCAAACCAATCAATAAACGCTTATTGCGATTTTTTTTACGAAAAATATGTAGAAGAATACGTATCGGCCTAAACTGAGGAAAAAAATGTTTATATATATTTTTGGGGGATATTTATTATAGCAAAAAGTAAAAAATATATTATTTTTTTCAAAATTGTCGCTCTATTTTTGTTTATAGCGCAAAAACTAAAAACCGCAGAGGTGATCAAATACCACCAAAAGAAAGCTCTATTTGTGGGGAAAAAAGGACATTAATTTTGTTTGGGAGCCACGTCGCATGACCGCGCAATTGTCAGTTAAAGCGACACAGTGCCGAATCGCAAAAAGTGCTCTGGTCTTTGACCAGCAATATGGTCTGGGGGTTAAGTGGTTAATGATGCTTAAAGCGGTTGTAAACCCTCCTATCTTTTTCAGCCAAGGAAGCTGCCATCTTGGCCTTTGTTCAATCTTCAACTCCAATGAAGCTGCACATGTGATCAGTTATGACACCAGCCATTGGATGGTTTGACAGTTTGGTTGAGAGCACAACCAATGTGCAGTTAGCATTCCCGGCATGCCGGGAATGTTAACAGTTTTTTTAAGTGTTACATCGATGGGTTTACTTCCGCTTTAAATAAAAAAAAACTGAAAAATTCCTTTAAATATTGTACCTGCTGGGTGTCTATCATATGACTGTGAAGTGGCACGTGTTTAGAACTGTCCCTGCACAAAATGAGATTACTATAAGAAAAAAGTAATTTAATACTGCTTGCGGCTTTTATGTAATGTCTGGTCCCTGCAATATGGATGAAAATCATTGAGAAAATAGCACAGACACAGACACACCACGTAGCTTTAGGTGCACACTGCAGAGTACACGGGCAGTACACACTGCGTAGCTTTAGGTGCAATCTGCAGAGGACACGGGCAGTACACACCATGTAGCTTTAGGTGCAAACTGCAGAAGACAAAGGCAGTACACACACTATGTAGATTTACGTGCAAACTGCAGAGGACACAGGCAGTACACACCAGGTAGCTTTAGGTGCAAACTGCAGAGGACACGGGCAGTACACACCAAGTAGCTTTAGGTGCAAACTACAGAGGACAAAGGCAGTACAAACACCACATAGCGTTATGGTGCACACTGCAGAGGACACAGGCAATACACCACGTGAGAATACTGCAGCTATCACAATCACCTGCCTGCCAGTAAATTAGGAAGAGCTGATCTAGCTAAACTATACAGTGTATAAATATATATACAACACCTGGGATACATATATATCCTCTACACACTGTAACTTTAACTGACTAGCCTGCCTGCTCTATCTACCTGCAAAAAATGCTGTCTCTCTGTCTCTCTCAGACCTGCAGGCGGCCTTTTATAGTGTGGGGCGTGTACTAAACCCCATGAGCCATAATTGGCCAAAGCCACCCTGGCTTTGGCCAATTATGGCTCTCCGTTTTTTGCAAGCTGAGATTGGCCAAGCATGCTGGTCATAGTGCATGCTTGGCCAATCATCAGCCAGAAATGCACTGCGATGCCGCAGTGAATAATGGGCTGTGAAACGTAACTCGAATTTGGCGCAAACGGCCCAATACATTCGTAATTCAACGAACAATCGAACATTCGATGTTCGAGTCGAACATGAGTTCAACTCGAATAAGAAGCTCATCCCTAGTTTCTGTCTTTCAATAATCTTCTTTTTTTTGTATTGGTATTGAAAATTTGTTGAAATACAGATAAAGCACATTATACATATAACAGTCAGATAAATCAAACACAAGAGGAAAAGAAAAATAAACAAATACTGTATTTATCGGCGTAAAACACGCACTTTTTTCCCCTTAAAATCAGGGGGAAATCCTGGGTGCGTGTTATACGCCGATCCCCGCTGTCTATGAGGGGAAGAGGAGCGAGCGCCGCCGATATACACATAGCCGAGTGTACTGTGTACTCGGCTAGGCTCGGCTCCGCTCACAGTCACGCCCAGTCCCGCCATTGGACCTGTGTTATGTCCATCATAGGAGCCTGGGCAAGCGGAGCCGAGTACAGCCGAGTACACAGGACATCCGGTTTTGTCTATCGCGGCAGTAATTTTAAACGTTCAAGGTGTAAGGACACTGGGCAAGGCTGCATGGACACTGGGCAAGGCTGCAATGACACTAGGCAGAGCTGCAGAAAGACACTGATCATTCTGCAACGATGGACAAGGCTGCAGATGGACACTGATAAGGCTGCATTGATGGGCATTTAAATGTAAGTTTTTATCCTTAAACTTCCCTCCTAAAAGTTTTTTCCCTAAAATCCCCTCCTAAACTTGGGGTGCATGTTATACGTCGATAAATACGGTATGTTAATCATAATACAGGCAAAACTACTCAAAAGGCTATAGCCAATGACATTTGGTTGTTAGCTGGGTGTACACTGGGAACATAGACCTAGGAGGTGTTAAGCAGTGGGCTACATTGTGTAATTACTAATTAGGTCAACAAAGAGATAAGGAGGATGGGTGGTGACAGGGTGCCATGGAGTTGTATGTGGGGTACTAGATGGATTCAGGGAGGAGAACCATACTTGGAATGATCCCACAGATCCCAGATCTTGTCAAACCTGTCAATAGAATCCTCTACCATGGTTGTCATGTTATCCATTCTACATATGTCAGTAATAGCTTGAAGAAACTGAGCTTTGGTTGGGGGAGGGAGATAGCTATCACATTGGAATGACTCTCTTTGCATCTAGTAAAATATAAGAAGCCAATCTATTCAAGGTCTTTCCCAGAGCAGGAAATGGGAGACCCAGAAGGAGATGTAATGGATCCAGTGAAATGGGGGACTCAACAATTTGCTGGAGCAGAGCCATCACCATAGACCAGAAAGGAACAATTAATTTACACTGCCAGAAGATATGGTAGTGAGTTCCTCTAGTTTTACCACATCTCCAACAAAGGGGGAAGAGGGAGGGGACAGGATGATGTAACACCTTGGGGGTCCTGTACCAAAAAAAAATAACACTTTAAATGCTGTCTCTCTCTGTGCCCACACATCTGGATATTTTGGAAGTTGAAGTCCATATATTAGCCAACTGTTGGAGGGAAATTGGTTGTTGTACAATTTGAGTCCATTTTTGCATGTAGGAGTGGGAGTCTATAGAGAGTGGAAGGGTCTGTGATGAGGAGTTGGAGTAAAGGGTTTTTAAGGCCGAGATGAAGGGACCGTGAAAACCAAATTTACTAAGGGAAGCAAACATGTAGGGCCAACTTAATCTATCAAATGCCTTTTGGGCATCGAGGCTAAGGATCAAAGCAGGTCTACGTACTTTGTTCAGCATATCAATGAGATCAATAGTGCGTCTAGTGTTGTCCCCTGTATGTCTCTTGGTCTCTATCGATCAGTTTTGTCAAAAATAGGGAAAGGCAGTTAGCCCAAATTTTTGTGAATAGCTTATAATCTGAGTTTAAAAGTCCTATCAGCCTGTAGCTGTCTGGAAGCAACGGATTGTTGTCTGGTTTAGGTATAAATGTGATATAGGAGTGTAAGAACTGCTGATGGGGAAACTCGGCCTGAAGAAGAGAATTATATAAGGAGACTAGATGAGTTGATAGAATTGGGAGAAATGTCTTGTAGTAGGATTATGGGAGGCCACCTGGACCAGGGGATTTGTGGGTTGGTAGGCTCTTAATAGTATTGGCTAGTTCCTCCCCAGTAATGGGGGCGTTAAGTGCATGCACATCTGACCTGGTTAGTTTAGGTAACTTAAAGTCTGACATAAATGCTTCGAAAGCCTCCAGGTCAAATGGGGAATGAAGGTTGGGAGTAAGGCAGTTGTAGAGTTTATCGTAACACTCACCAAAAATCTTAGTCATGGTCTGTGGGCAGTGAGCGGGGGTGCCATGCGGTCGTTTGAAGTGATCTGGGAAGCAGAGAAAAGGCCTAGGGTTGAGCCTGGAGACCAGAATTCTATGAGGCTTATTAGAAAATGTGTAACATTTTTGTTTTGCCCATAGGAAGGACTTATCTATGGATAACATGTCTAGAGATTTTTTTTGGTTGTGCAGAAAGGTTACTGCCAGCAGTTGAAACACTGTGGGAAAGAAGAGCAAGGCTCGTTCAGCAGATAGCAATTTAGTTAGTAAAGAGGATTTCAAGAGGGTTGTATCCTTCTTTCTTTGTGAGCTTACAGGGATTCACTGCCCCCTAAAGAACGCCTTGTGAGCCTCCCATAAGGTGGGTGGACTGGTTATGGAACCTGTATTTAGCTTGAAGTATTCAGTTAGCACGGGGGAGAGTTTATCTTTGGTTTCAGGAAGTTTTAGCATAGATTCATTGAGTCTCCAGTGGCACTTCCTGGGAAATGCAGCTCAGAGGCAAAGATCTAGGGTCAAGGAAGTGTGATCCAACCAGGTAATGAGGCCCATGTCAGATGACACTGTATAAGGCAAAAGAGGGGCTGTCACGAGGAAATAGTCCAATCTAGAGAACATCTTATGGGGCGGAAGAGTAGAACGAATATTGTTTACCAGTAGGGTAAAAAAACAAAAAATGTAAATATCAGGAATCCATGGCCGCAGCCAGAGGACATGTGAGGGAGCAAAGCGATCTCTAACAAGGCAAAAAACATGATGTTCTGCCACGGTGTTCCTCATCTACAGTTATCAAACCTGGAACTCTGCAGAACTTTGTAGAAGTTAGCAAGTACAAAAAACAAAAACAGTTTAAAGCACCATGGGTAAAGAAAAAAAAAGGCAAAACAGTCCATTGAAGGGGTCGACGGGGAGTTGTGTTCCCATGTGGGAAGAAAAAGGACTAAAAGGATGACTCCCAGTAGGTCAAGTACGTAGCCTGGTACGTTGAGAGCTTTGAGGTGTGGAGCAGGTGCTTCATCCCTTTCCTCTCACTGGTGTCCAGATTTTAGAAGGAGCCGTCAAACTGACCATCTTCTGCAGGCAATGGTGGAAGGCCCAGGCGCTTAAGAAAGGCATCTACTTCTTGCAGGTCTCGAAGAACATGAACACCATCCTTAGTGACATTGAGGAGAAAGGGGTAGCCCCAATATAAGGGATCTTGTGTAGTTAAGGTGATGGGCTGTAGTGAGCAGCGTTTGGCCAGGGTGATTGGGGAGAGGTTGCTGAATAGTTGAAATTTGTCTCCCTTGTATTCAATACAGGATCAGTTGTGAGTGGCCAAAGTGAGAACCTCTGTGCTTTCATAATAGTGGAACCTTACCACTATGTCACATGGTCTGGCCCCTGCAGGGGTTTGGGGGCCAAGGACCTATGTGCCCGGTCAAGGCGCCAGTCTGTCCATGATGTTAGGTGCCAGGGTGTTGAATAGGCCCAGGAGGTAGGGTCTGATATTATTGTCAGCCACCTGTTTTGGGATGCCACAGATTCTGAAGTTTTGGCGCCATTCCCTGTTCTCCAGGTCCTTTTGCTGGAGCTGTAGATGGGATACAGAATTTTTAAGGAAAACATTCTCCTCTTCTAGAGCCTGTACAAGGTCTCATCAAATGTAGTTTCCAAAGTAGCTGTGAGCTCACCTAACAGGTCTATCTCACCCTTAGTTTTCTGGATATCTTCCCCATTTCCTGGGCAATGCCCCTGGTGAGCTGTTAGGGCCAGAGCCTGGAGTTCAAGATCCAACATCTCAGGCGTTAATATAGGCTGAGGAGAAATAATCCTCCAGGTCTCCCTGTGAAATCGAGACCGGGGATTGGGGCCTAGTCAGATAGTGATCCATAGTAGAGGAGGGCCGCTGTGTTTGTGTGGCTCGGTAGTTCGATTGCTGGCCCCCGATTTTTCCCATGTGGTGCTAGGAGGTCTGAGGTGTCGCGGTAGCTTACCCCCATTGCAAATGTTTGCTGCTGAAGCTGTTCAGGGGCTTTGGAATACAGAGCGAGACCGGAGCTCACAGATCACACAACCGCCATCTTGAAGAGCCGTGCCTGCGCCCTTTCAACAATCTTTTAATAAGATATTTTTGACCTGTCACAAGACTGCAGAACAGAATTATTTGCGCAAGATTCATGACTTCTCTACTACTGGACAACCCTCAGCGATACTACAATGAAAGAAATGCTAGTTTCTCTGCAGGGCTCTCTGCATAAAGATTTGATTGAGTGTGTCTCACAAATGAAATCTGAAATAACTAAAGTGGGGGACCATATTAACCATAAAGAAAACAAAATGACTGAGTTTGCATTAGCTTACATTGAGCTAGTAGATGCACATAACAATAAAGATGAGTTCAAATCACTGAAAAGCAAAATGGCAGACCTGGAGGACAGGTCCCGCAGAAATAACATTAAATTATGCGGTATAGCAGAATCCGTGTCCCCCTCAGAACTTAGGCAATATGCGCAACAACTTAGGCAATATGCGCAACAACTAATAAGAGAATTGCTTCCTGATACACCTGCTGGGGAAATTACTGTAGATCGTGCCCACAGATTTCCTAAACCACAGCACGCTTTTCTACCTGCTTTATACGTGCTAATTACAATATATGCTGATCTATCACAGTACACCGTGATGGCATGCAAGAAACAAGTGCCTCTCACCAAACTTCTATGGAATAATCATGTTTCCTATTCCTGGTGGTCCCCAACCAAGCTATTCATCACAAAAGATGGTTGCTCCTACACTGTCTAATCTCTGAACGAAGGTCTCCGACTAACCAAAACATGGGGCTTGCTCCCTCAGGATGAGAATACTGCTCTGACAACCACTACGCCAGGGTGTATCTCCCCAAAGTGGAGACAAGTCAATGCTACCTGAGCCTACCCTTGGATCTTTTGATCTTTATAATCTTTGACCTAAAAAGGTTTGAGTTGTTTAACACCTGCACTGGTTAAAGCTGGATGTTTGAAGCCTAAACCCTCCGTTGCTCCTATGTGAAACCATTCGCACATTGAGGTTTACCTCCTACTTTTTTAAGTTACTTATGTTGGTTTGTTACTGACTTACTGACTACGAAAGAAGGATTGATGACATCTCTCTGGAACCACTGCCATCCGTCAAGTAAAATTCCTAGTGCCTACCCATGGCACTCCATGCCACTAACTACAGGTACTCTTTTCTATTCGCACTTATCACCAGATTTAATGCTACTTTTATACATGGTGAAAAAATAGTGTAGCGCTAATGGTGTTGCCGTGTAAAAGTGATGGTGAGTATACTCAAAAGCACAATATAAAAATTGGATGAATAAACATAAAAAAAGAGAAGCATAATAACACAATATAAACAATACTCTTATACATCACTTCTCCTTCTTTATGCAATGGTGCTTAAGTTTGTCTCTGAATGTCCATGGCCTCATTAGCCCTTTCAAAAGACAAGCTATGTGGCAAGAAGAAAAATCTCAGAAATGCAATGTTCTGTGCATACAAGAGACACACTTTGCACAGCAAAAGCAACCTAACTGCACAGAAAAGCTATTTCCACAGATATGCAAAGCCTCTGGGCCTACCACAAAATGCGGAGTACTAATCGCCACAACCCACTCTGTTACTTTTCAGCTCCACAATGTTATAAGAGACAAGGCCTATACCCTTGTTAATCTATATGCATCCAACTCAGCTCAACTACTCTTTCTACGCTCCCTGAGGAAAAAAGTTTATAAGCTTAAGAAAGGCCTTCTACTATACTGTGGAGACTATAACTGTGTGTTGAACAAACAATTGGATTGCTCATCTCCCCTACACTCCACACGGAATGAACTGAAACCCTTTTTGCACACGTCTGATTTATATGACCTGTGGCGCTGTGTCAACTCTGGTGAAAAGGACTTCACTTACTACTCAGTTCCTCCCAAATTATATTCAAGAATAGATTTATTCATTTCTGAACTGCCACTTTTGCAAAATGTCATATCAGTTAAAATCAGTTAAAATCCATTCCATCACATGGTCTGACCATGCACCAGTCTCACTGGATGCCAAGGAACACCACAATGTTACGCCAGTGCACATTTGTGGCGCAACAATACAGCACCATAGAAAAGAGAAGCCATCTAGTGGCAGAAAAATAACTACAGGGAGAGCTCGGGATTGAAAGTGAGTATTGCAACATTTATTATTTGATATTTTAATGGGTTATTCACTCTCTATATTTGACTTGATTTCTGCATTAAGGAGCACTGGGTGGAATGATTAGTCATTGAAAGTAATGGGAGTTGTCCAAGAATGTTCAAGTACCTAGGTGACTGCAGTAACACTAAGGGCTCCTACTAGAAGTTTTCCATCTTTCCAAAACTGTACTGACTGCAAAAATAGTTAGTCTCTTGTGGGTACATATTTTCACACAAAATATTATAACAAACTAAATAAGAGAACAAGCATGCACAAAGGAGAAAATCTAATTATTCTCAGATAAATGTGGGCAATTAACAACGTAGAAAATAGTGCTTGCAAATGAATGTTTGGTAAAGCATGATCATTTATATTTAATCAGTCTACTGTTTCACGGATGTGTACAGGTAACATTTCATTTTATCTCAGTAAGCTAGTACAGATGCTCTAATTTCTGCTGCAGAATGCAAATAAGCACATAAATTATATGTTCTGTACACATTTACTTATGTACATGTACTTTATGTTATTTATAGATAAATTATGTGAAAATAGACTGAAATTACAAATTGGTTATATCCAATCTAATTTATTTTCCAATTACTTACTGTTCAGTTGCATGGTTACCCTAATTCACCTTACATTGTGATGGATCATTGCATAAAGAAATTCAAAGACGAGCCTACTGCAACAATTTCCACTTTCTATATGCTCAAGATCTGCAGTTTCAGTGATTATAATAATCCTTAATGATATCATCTTCATTGATTGTATCTTTTATTGCATCGGCAAGCTCATTGCACCCAAATGGTTCATGCAGGGACATGTAACGTTGTTATCGTCATTCAAGTAAAACTCTTTATTTCAGTTTCAAGGTACAATAAAGGTCAAACAATTGTGTGACTTTTGAATTGCCACTGTTCATATAATCTCTCATTTTAAAAAATGATAACTAACTGAGAAAATGCAGCAATGCAATTTCAAGGTTATGTGTTAAAGATCATCCTTTTAATACACTTACTTAACAATTCTTGCACTTGTTTAATGATATTGATATATTGGTACTGGATATGTTTTCTTAAAGCCCCACATTATTTTCCTGCTAAAAAGCTGAAGTTTGCTATTAAATTAATTAAATTACCCATACACTATATATATTCTTCCCAGAGTTGTAATACTATTATTATTTTATAATGGCCTTAAAGTTTTAGTGTAAGCAAACAGTTAAAAACACAGACATATTTGTGAACTGTCTGATCTACCTAAATTATGTTAAATTATTTTCGGAGAGTGTTCTAATTTTGACATTCTAGATACTAAAAAAGGTGCTGATAATTAACTTTATCCCACTACATTTACAGAAATACAGTTATGATGTTTTCACCTATCTTAAATCTGCGTTTCTTGAATTAAAGCTATCAGATTGTTGTAGTTTTGAATGGGGCGTAAAGTAGTTATAACATCTGTCAGGATTCTATTCCTTGTAGCTCGCCCCCATTTTTTGTCTCTTTGCCCCAGGTTGGCATTGTGT
The DNA here is from genome assembly GCF_905171775.1 of Rana temporaria. Taxonomy (NCBI): domain Eukaryota; kingdom Metazoa; phylum Chordata; class Amphibia; order Anura; family Ranidae; genus Rana; species Rana temporaria. Next base: position 165,071,207 of record NC_053492.1, on the reverse strand, counting down.
CCACAGTAGAAACTGCAGTGGCAAGGCAGAGTATGACTGACTAAAATGGGATTACTTTGATGCAGTTGGCCAGCTTAAACATGTATTGCAATATGTGTAAACTAAATATTTCAATTTTTTATTGCAACATTTGCTTAAATATTTTTAGGTTTCTATTCCTGTCTACGGCCTCATATGTGAGAATTCCCCACACTTCCTGTCCTTGGGGACACAACAATTAGTGTAAATCTTCCCAAATTTAAGGAAAATCCCCCCTTTGACAATTGTCACTGGAACAGTTAGAAATATATATAAAAAAAATTATCTTAATGACTACATACAATGGAATAAATTAGTGTATACAGTATATCTACCAACACTTTGATCTAACTCTTTGAATTATCAAAAATGGTAAATTGATTGCCAAATATGTATAGTATACTGTAAAGGACTGTCAAAATCATGTCCTAATTTGCACTATTTTTGGAGGACAGTCTAAAATCTACTTATACAACAAATAAAAAAAGACATAACATGGACTTCCCTATTCTACTTTCTGGGACTCTCTTTCCAACATCTGGGAGATAAATCACTTATGTACTAACAGGCATGCTCTGCTTAAGTGTCCTAAAACGAGGCTCTACCCTAAATTGTATAACAATGTTTCTTTTTTTTTTTTTGTTTACAAACTTTTATTAAGGCAACATGAGATACAACGGTCTGCATAATTACAGACAAATAACATCCATAGCAAAAATATATCCTAAATAGAACCATAAAAAAAAAAAAAAACATTGAAAATCACAGTCAAAATGTATAGGACATAATGGCATCCATCATATAAGCAAAAAGGGATCTAACGGTACAGGTTAGCACCATACAGAAACTGGATTTTAAAGGAACAGTCAGACCAAAGAAATCAGCAATCATTAAATCCTTGGAATCATAAATGGTGTGGAGTATAAATTAATCCATAAGCAAAATGGCATCCATTCTAGAGATTTTCTGGGCAAAAAACACTGTCATAGCTTTCTAGTGATATGCAATAGTCCAGTGCATAGCTACACACAAAGGGTGAGATCCAGAGAGAGAGTATGCCGGCGTAATTCTACTGATACGCCGGCGTACTTTCAAATTACCTGTGTCGTATCTTTAGTTTGAATCCTCAAACCAAGATACGACGGCATCTGGGTTCGATCCGGCAGGCGTACGGCTTCGTACGCCTTCGGATAGTAGATGCAATACTTTGGCGTCTGCTGGGTGGAGTTTGCGTTGTTTTCCGCGTCGGGTATGCAAATGAGCTTTTTCCGACGATCCACGAACGTACGCGCGGACGTCACATTCTTTTACGTCGTCTCTGGTCGGCTTTTTCCGGCGTATAGTTAAAGCTGCGATTTTGCGGCGTATAGATAGACTTGCCATGTTAAAGTATGGCCGTCGTTCCCGCGTCGAAATTTGAATTTTTTTTTTGCGTAAGTCGTCAGTGAATAGGGATGGACGTAAGTCTCGTCTAAGTTCAAAAAATTACGTTGTTGCAACATCATTTCGCGCAAAGCACGGCGGGAAATTTCGAAACGGAGCATGTGCAGTTCAATCGGCGTGGGGACGCGCTTCATTTAAATGAATCATGCCCCCTAATTGGCGATTTGAATTCCACCACCAGAAATGCACTACGCCGCCGTAACTTACGGCACAAAATCTTCCTGGATTCGACTTAAAGCCAGGTAAGATACGGCGGCGTAGCGTATCTATGATACGCTGCGCCTATCTAAATGTGTGTGAATCTGGCCCAAAGTATGGAGCAATCTCTCTAAAGGCAAGGGAAGGTCTGAGATGAAGGAAAATAAAAGACATTGGAAATTAGTGACTTCTTTTCCTGCCAGCTGAGATCAGAGAATTAAAATTTCTTGCCATGTTGGAGTTATTTTTTATTTTTTTGCATTCCCAGAAGGTATGAAGAAAAGTGTCTGGTTAATGAGAACACCTGAAACGTGTGGGGAAAATTGAGGATAAATAGTGTAAAATTTAAGAGGGGTATAAAACCACCTAGTGAATAATTTTAGGGCTGTTTCATTGACAGCCAGGGATCTGACGCAATTCTATGATTAGTCCACATAGAGTCCCTCCCACTCTACCGCCATAAATTGTTCATCAAGCTTTCTCTCCCAGGCAGTAGGGATGAGCCGAACACCCCCGTTCGGTTCGCGCAAGATCAAAAGTGCTAATTTTGAAGGATAATATGCAAGTTATTGTCGTAAAACGGGTTTGGGGACCCGGGTCTTGCCCCAGAGAACATGTATCAATCGAAAAAAAAGGTTTTTCGGGAGCAGTGATTTTAATGACGCTTAAAGTGAAAAAAAAATATCATACCTGCTGGGTGTCTATAGTATGCCTGCGAAGTGGCACGTGTTTAGAACTGTCCCTGCACAAAATGACATTACTATAATAAAAAAGTCATTTAAAACTGCCTATACACCTCTTATAGAAGAGAATTTCCCTTCCTAGGGGTAGATTTTCTCTCACTTCTTGTTGTCTCCTTTCGTTTGCAAGCAGGAGTCGTTTGTAAGTTGGATGTTTGAAAGTAGGGGCCTGCCGTATATGCTCTGCAGAAATTTGGGCCCTAGGTGTTGGTGTTGCCAGAACACTGTAAGCCCTCAGTTAGTCTTGGTGGGTGCTGGAACGCCCTGCTGTGAACTATTATATCAAGAATTGTAATTACATTCCATTGTTGAACAGTGGTAGAAAAATTGGGCCTTTGGTGCTGGTGCTGGTGCCACAACACTGTATGTCCTCACAGTTACTTATGGTGGGCACAGGAATGGGCTCTGCTGTGAAATAGTAGATCAAGAATTGTAATTACATGCCCCTGTTGAACAGGGGCAGAAAAATTGGGCCTTATGCACTGGTGTTGGTGCCACAACACTGCAACCCCTCACAGATACTCTAGTTGGAGTGCAGGAATAAGCCCTGCTGCAAAGTATTGCATCAAAAATTGTAATTACACTCCCCTGTTAAACAGGGGCAGAAAAATTGGGCCTTAGGCACTGGTGCTGGTGCCACAACACTGCAACCCCTCACAGATACTCTAGTTGGAGCACAGGAATGATCCTTGCTGCAAAGTATTGCATCAAAAATTTTAATTACCCACCCCTGTTAAACAGGGGCTGAAAAATTGGGCCTTAGCCACTGGTGGCGGTGCCCAGAACCAAAAATGTTCTTACAAGTTATCAGCATGATCACTGAGGAGTAAAAGGATAGTCATTCAGCATAACAGGATAGTCACTCAGCATCAGAATAGGCAGTCTTGAAGGGATCTGACATTTCCAAAAAGAATATTTATTTACATCAGCTTCAGGTGCTTGGTAGCTGGTGGTGATCCAAGCCTGATTCATTTTTATGAAGGTCAGTCGATCGACTGAGTCGGTGGAGAGGCGCACCCTGTGATTGGTTACAAAGCCTCCAGCAGCATTGAATGTGCGTTCCGAAAGAACGCTGGATGCAGGGCAGGTCAGTATCTCAATTGCATACTTTGCAAGCTCTGGCCAGTGATCCATCCTCAAGACCCATTAAGCAAGAGGATTTTCGGTGGGAAAAGTGTCCAAGTCTGATCTTGCCCCTAGGTATTACCGCACCATGTAAAACAGACGCTGGACATTGGTTGCTGGAACTGGTCATACCTTGGGGCTGTGGACTTTGGATTTTGTAACCTCCCAGTCTCTGGGAACGCGTTGCACAGACCTTTCTGCAAGGCATCCTGAAGATGTTTCATCTTCTGCTCTCTCTGCCCCGGCAATATCAGGTCCACAACCTTACCCTTTTAACATGGACCAAGGAGGGTTGCCAGTCAGTAATGATCCCTCTCGTTGATAGCACGAATACGAGGATCCTTCCACAGGCTTTGCGGGATTAGGGAGGCCATACAGCGTAGGTTTGTTGAGGCATTCGGTGCAGAGCCTTTGGGTCACTGAGGACGACATGATCCTCAGCCACGTACAAGTCCATGGGTTTCTTGGGACTGTAATTGATCCCTTAAAGACTGCTGCTGATGCTGAGTGCTATGGTCTACCTCCATGCTGACACAGTCCTCCTCCTCCTCTTCCTCGTCCTCTTCCTGTGTGATAGGCGGGCAAGCAGGAACACTGTCTGGATAAAGGGGGCCTTGAGAGGTAAGGAAGTCCCCCTCTTCCTCCCTCTGTTCTGCCTCAAGGGCCTTGTCCATTATTCCATGCAGCGTGTGCTCCAACACGTGTATAAGAGGGACAGTGTCACTGATGCATGCACTGTCACTTCTCACCATCCTCGTGGTCTCCTCAAATGGTGACAGGACAGTGCATGCATCCTTGATCATGACCCACTGGCGTAGGGAAAAAACAAGCTCCCCTGACCCTGTCCTGGTGCCATATTGACACAGATACTCATTGATGGCCCTCTGCTGTGTGTGCAGCTGCTGCAGCATGGCCAACGTAGAGTTCCACCTGGTGGGCATGTCACAGATTAGGCGGTTCTTGGGCAGGTTGTATTCATTTTGGAGGTCTGCCAGCAGAGCACTGGAATTATATGTCGGAAATTCACACAGAGTTTCCTGGCCTGCTTCAGGACATCCTGTAGGCCCGGGTACCTGCCCAAGAACCGCTGCACCACCAAGTTAAGGACATGAGCAAAACAGGGCACATAGGTCAGTTTTCCCTGTCGGAGGGCGGAGAGGAAGTTGGTGCCATTGTCGCAAACCACCATTCCTAGCTTAAGCTGGTGTGGCATCAACCACCTCTGAGCCTGCCCCTGCAGAGCTGACAGAACCTCTGCCCCAGTGTGGCTCCTGTCCCCCAAGCACACAAGCTCAAGCACCGCATGGCATCTCTTTGCCTGCGTACCTGCATAGCCCCTTGAACGCCTAAGGAGCACCGCTGGTTCCGAGGACACATCAGCACAGGAAGAGGCCACAGAGGAAGACGAAGAGGAGGGGGTGGAGGAGAGAGGTGTGTCACAATCACCAGTAGTAGCATTTTGGAGGCGTGGTGGTGAAACAACCTACAACACTACTGTACCTTGTCCTGCATCCTTCCCAGCTGCCAGCAGAGTCACCCAATGTTCCGTGAAAGATAGGTAACGTCCCTGTCCATGCCTGCTGGACCATGAGTGAGCGGTAATATGCAACTTACCACTGACCGCCCTGTCCAGCGAGGCATGGACATTGCCTTCCACATGCCGTTAGAGAGCCGGAATCGCCTTCCATGAAATAAAGTGGCGTTTGGGAACTTGCCACTGAGGTACCGCACATTCCACAAACTCACGGAAGGGGGCAGAATCTACCAACTGAAAAGGCAGCAGTTAAAGTGCTAGCAATTTAGCTAAGCTAGCACTCAACCGCTGGGCATGTGGATGGCTGGGAGAGAACTTATTTTAGCGCTGCAGAAGCTGGGGCAGGGAAATTTGCCTGGTACAATCTGATGTCAGTGTACCGATAGTAGACTGCCCGCAAGTACTTAGCTGTGACACACCTAATTCTACACATTCAGTCCTATCAGTGCAGGCTTCAGAGAGGACTGAGGGTATTGTGGGGTTGGAGATCCCAGCTGATGAGGAGCAAGGAGAGGTCCGCTTTGTTCTTTGGTGTGGGTCTTTGAGGTACACTTGCCAACAAACTGCATGGTAGGTCGACATATGTCTGGTCAAGCATGTGGTGCCCAAGCAGGTGATGTTTTGGCCACGCAAGATACGCTTGAGACATATGTTGCAAATAGCAGCGGTGCGATCTGATGCACTCGTCTCAAAAAAGGCCCACACCAAAGAACTTTTGGTATAACAATGAGAGACAGCAGCGCCCTGCACATGCGTAGCTCTGCGTTGTGATGCAGTCAGTGTGCTGCCCTTAAGCTGGCCCCTGGAGGGCATCCTGCCTCATTGGAGATGTGCCTCCTCCTCCTCTCTCCTATCAGGCACCTACGTGGAGTCAGTGACCTCATCATCCCCTCCCTCATCACTGGAGCAAACCTGGCAGTATGCTGCAGCTGGGGGAACATGACTGCCAGATTGCTGTATTGCTGTACTTCTTGTGCACCCTCTCTCTCTGGACTCACGTTACTGCCTTCCTCTAGCTGTGTACCATCATCGGAGCCTTCAAAACGCTGCACATCCTCCTGAAGCATGTATCCAACACTGTGGTCAAACAGTTCGGGGGACTCCTCAGGAGGACATGGTGTGGCTAGGGAAGGAGTGACTGATGCCATTGAGCAGAGGGAAGTTGGCAGCTGCTTTGTCAGACAAAATACCCTGAGCCTGGGTGAGAGAGGATGAGGAGGATGAGGATGGCTTGGTCATCCACTCTACCAAGTGTTCGGCATGTTGCGGCTCAACACGGCCAGCTGCCGAAAAAAAGGACGAGCGTGTCCCACATCCACGTGCTGATGAGGACGCACCATATCCACGACCAGCAGCACTGTTGCCTCTAGACGCAGAGCCTTCTTGCCCTTCTTTTATCGGTTTGTGACTCTCTGCCTCTCCTTGTTGTCCTTCCTGACATACTAATGGCCTGCAGGGAGATGTAGCTGCACAAATACTGACAATACTTGCTGATCCCTGCCTGTGGGATTAATATGAGAACACCAGCAAATCTATTGACGTAGCTTTAGGTGAACACTGTGCAGAGGACACAGTACACCACGTGAAAATACTTGCAGAATGATCCCCTGGCTGTGGTATTAATATGAGCAGATCCCTGCCTGTAGCAATTAATATCAGAACACCAGAAAATCTATTGACATAGCTTTAGGTGCACACTGTGCAGAGGACACAGTACACCATGTGAAAATACTTGCAGAATGATCCCCTGCCTGTGGTATTAATATGAGCAGATCCCTGCCTGTAGGAATTAATATCAGGACACCAGAAAATCTATTTACCTAGTTTTTGGTGCACACTGTGCAGAGGACACAGTACACCATGTGAAAATACTTGCAGAATGATCCCATGCCTGTGGTATTAACCACTTAAGGCGTGCCCGCGGTGTGCGCCCGCGACCCGGTCCGAAGCTCCGTAAACGCGGCCGCGGGACCAGCAGACTCGATCGCCGCTGGAGTCCCGTGATTGGTCCCCAGAGCTGAAGAACGGGGAGAGCTGTGTGTAAAAATATGTAGAAGAATACGTATCGCCTAGACTGAGAAAAAAAATGTTTTTTTTAAAAAAATTGGGCTATTTATTACAGCAACCGCAGAGGCAATCAAATACCACCAAAAGAAAGCTCTATTTGTGGGAAAAAAAGGATGTCAATTTTGTTTGGGAGCCACGTCGCACGACCGCGCAATTGTCAGTTAAAGTGACGCAGTGCCACAAGCTGAAATTTCACCTGGTCAGGAAGGGGTATGTGGTTAAGGGGAACCCTGCAATCAATTAAAAAAAAAATCACGTGGGGGACCCTTCAGGTCTGGTGTGGATTTTAAGGGGAACTCAACCCCAAATTTAAAAAAAAATGGCATGGAGTTCCCCCTAAAATCCACACCAGACCCCTTATCCGAGCACGTTGACCTGGCCGGCCACAGAAAAGAGGGGGGGACAGAGTGTGGCCCCCCTCTCCTGAACCGCACCAGGCCACATGCCCTCAACATTGAGAGGGTGCTTTGGGGTGCCCCCCAAAGTACCTTGTCCCCATGTTGATGGGGACAAGGGTCTCATCCCCACAACCCTTGCCCAGTGGTTGTGGGGGTATGCGGGCAGGGGGCTTATCAGAATCTGGAAGACCCCTTTAACAAAGGGGAACCCCAGATCCTGCCCCCCCCCTGTGTGAAATGGTAATGGGGTACACTGTACCCCTACCATTTCACGAAGGAAGTGTAAATAGTAGTTTTCAGAAAAAAAACACACACACCGTAGAACAAATTACTTTATTAATTAAATCAAATAAAAATCCAGCGGTGAAAAAAAGACGATCGATGCTGTTTCCTGCTCCAACGTTGTGTCTATCCAGCGCCGGGTGATGTGTCCAGCGACGGGTGATGTCTCCAGCGATTGGTCCAGCGATGAGAACATCCATCCATTCAGAGCACAGCTCAGTGAATGACGCGCCAAAATGACGCGTGGCCCACCTCCCCTAAAAAAGAAACGTCAAAGCATCGGCGCGTCATTCGCTGAGCTGTGCTCTGAATGGATGGATGTTCTCATCGCTGGACCAATCGCTGGAGACATCACCCGTCGCTGGACACATCACCCGTCGCTGGACACATCACCCGGCGCTGGACACATCACCCGGCGCTGGATAGACACAACGTTGGAGCAGGAAACAGCATCAATCGTCTTTTTTCACGGCTGGATTTTTATTTGGTTTAAATAATAAAGCAATTTGTTCTACGGTGTGTGTTTTTTTTCCTGAAAACTACTATTTACACTTCCTTCGTGAAATGGTAGGGGTACAGTGTACCCCATTACCATTTCACACAGGGGGGGCAGGATCTGGGGGTCCCCCTTGTTAAAGGGGTCTTCCAGATTCTGATAAGCCCCCTGCCCACATACCCCCACAACCACCGGGCAAGGGTTGTGGGGATGAGACCCTTGTCCCCATCAACATGGGGACAAGGTGCTTTGGGGGGCACCCCAAAGCACCCTCCCAATGTTGAGGGCATGTGGCCTGGTGCGGTTCAGGAGAGGGGGGGCTGCACTCTGTCCCCCCCTCTTTTCTGCAGCCGGGCAGGTCAACGTGCTCGGATAAGGGGTCTGGTGTGGATTTTAGGGGGAACTCGACGCCATTTTTCTTTTAATTTGGGGTGGAGTTCCCCTTAAAATCCACACCAGACCTGAAGAGTCTGGTTATGGATACTTAGGGGGAACCCCACGTCATTTTTTTTTAAATTGACGGCGGGGTTTCCCTTAATATCCATACCAGACCTAAAGGGTCTGGTTATTGAATTTGGGGGGACCTAAAACAGCAGCCGTAAAAACATCCAAAAACGTCCAGTGTGCATGAGGCCTAAGTCTTCCAGGGTGAGCCTTAGTTTCCCATGGAAGAAATGGTAGGGGTGGAGATGAGGCCTTTTTTTTAAGAAGGTGTGGTAATGGAAGTGTAAAGTGGTCTCTCACTTTTTTCTGGTAGATAGGTAGCCTTATATTTACCATTGAATAATTTGTTGTGACTGTCTCCAGTACATAAGAAACAGATGACCAGCCCTATAACTACTCTTTTACTTGTCAAATTTTAGAAATACCATATTTATTTTTGCGATTACAAATCACTATTGGAGGCACTACACATTTGAAGAAAACAGTAGATTTTCATCCAAAGATAGGGACTCTTATTGAAATGCACCACCTCCACAATGGTCACCAAAAGTCATTAAACAAAATAATATATAGAGATGGGAGTTTTAAGGTGCAGAAATTATTCTACTTAACACATAATCAAAATAAAACAAATGTTAAAAACAACATATGAAAATCATACAATTGTGGTACAAAGGATTTGCAGCTCTACGTGTTTCGGCATCTTACTGGCTTCTTCAGGAGATATGGTAAACCTCTAATAAATTACATAGGTCCTCTCTCTTCCTACTCAATATTTTATACACCTCTTCTACCTGTGACTTTTTATGTAACTGTTCTAAGCTCCCAATTTCCTCTAATAACTTTTGCTTCTGTGCATGCCTAATTTTCTTTCTTTTAATTTTCTCTGCGATCAACCTCCCTCTCATGAACACCTTATGTGTTTCCCATAATGTCGAGGGGGCGACATTTTCTATATAATTTTCCTGAAAAAAAAGACACATATCCCTTTCCAGATCATCGGCTATCTTGATGTTGTTTAAGAGAGATTCGTCTATTTTCCAGATTTTCTGCTCCAGCGGGACCTCCCCTACGTCTAAAACCATCACCACTGGGGCATGATCTGACAGTGTTATAGATTTTATATCTACACTTCTCAAACCTTCTAATAACCGTTGATCTAGAATGATATGGTAAATTCTTGAGTATGACCTATGTACCGGTGAGAAGTATGTAAAATCTTTATCCCTTGGATGCAAAATTCTCCAGACTTCTACTAATTGCATTTGCTGGAGTTTTTGCTTGATTGCCCTGAGGTATTTTCCCTCCGATCTCATTGACACCGGTTGGGTGTCCAAAAAGGGATCGAAGACAAAATTGAAATCCCCTGTGAGGATCAGATTGCCTTCTCTAAACCCTTCTAATTTATTCAGGATTTTTTTCAGAAATACTGCCGATCTCACATTAGGACAGTACACATTTGCTAATGTATATTTCATATTATGCATAGAACCTTTTATGAATAGATATCTACCCTCAGGGTCCATTTCTATAGCTTCTGGAGTAAATTGTGTATTTCTGTCAAACCCGATTGCAGTACCTTTTGATTTATTATTCGGGGAATAACTATGATACCAATTGGGGAAATCTTTTGATTTTAAACTCGTCTTAGACGTTATTTTTAAGTGGGTTTCTTGTAGAAACACTATATTGATTGAGAGTCTCCTCATTTCCTGCAGTATCTGATATCGCTTATTTGGGTTATTCAAACCCCGTACATTGTACGTGGCAATTTTTAATGCTGCCATTTCTGTCTTTTATTTCCTTTTCCTATATCAGACTTCTGCTTGACATATGGGAGACTCCCGATCAAATCTATAGCCCCCTGTATTAACCGGCCAAGCCAAAAAAACAAAAGAGCAAAAAACCCAAAAGGCATACTTTTCAGAGACCACATAAACAACATATATCCCCCCCCTCCCCCCTCCCCCCCATCACATTGATCAACAATATTAAGACACCCTCGATCTGTGCCCATTCAGGCGACTTGCCGAGTGGGCCTTTCTGGGGGCCCCCAATGTGTCCCCCCCGGCCGGTTTCTGCCCCCCAATCAAGGGCGTCACCCAGACCGAGGGGTACAACACATTTGCTCTGTACCTCCCCTCCCCCCCCACGAGCCCGGCCGGACCCCTACAACGCTTAATTCATACCACCCTCCCCCACCTCCCCCCCACACTCCCCCCCCAAAAAAAAAGAGAGGGGGGGGACGAAGGAGGGAGACGGGGGAGACAGAACCCAGGGTAGCAAAAACCCACCCCAGGGAAACAAAATGGGTATTCAATAAAATGAATAATAATTTCTATGCTTTGGGGAACAAACCAGGTAGATTCTTGGCAAGGACCATAAAACCACGAAATTCACAAAACTTTATCGTAAAAATAAAGGATAAAAAGGGAGAACTGAGACACTCTACGAAGGAAATAACTAAAATATTTCAGGAGTACTATCAAGATTTATATAAGGTCAATCAGGAACAGGGCATAATAGAAACCCAGAATAAGAGTATGAAGATTAAACAATATTTAGAAAAGGTGAAGATCCCGGGCTTATCGGAGGAAGTAATTAGTAGCCTAGAGGGGGAAATCACAAAAGAAGAAATAAACCAGACAATAAAGAGTATTAAGATGGGAAAAAGTCCTGGCCCGGATGGGTACACTTCAGCCTACTATAAAAGATTTGGGGAGATCCTGGTGCCCTTTTTTCAAAGGTATATGAATTCCATTGGGGAAGGATTGAGAATAAGGGAGGAGGCCCTAGGGGCTCACATAACCCTGATCGGGAAGGATGATAAGGACCCCTCACTATGCGCAAGTTATAGGCCCATATCCCTGATCAATGTGGATATAAAAATCTACTCAAAAATCCTGGCGGATAGAATAAGACCATTTTTGCCCAAACTGATTGAGAACGACCAGGCGGGATTTGTACCGGGGAGGGAGACGAGGGATAACATTCTGAGAGCCCTGTTCCTGATACAAAAGGCCAAAAAAAGTAAGAAATCAACATTGTTTCTGTCATTGGATGCCGAAAAGGCGTTTGACAGGGTGGACTGGGAATTTTTGCTAGCCACCCTGTCACATGTCGGTCTAGGCCCAAATATGCTTAGGTGGATAGGGGCATTATATTCCAGCCCCCTGGCTCAGGTGAGGGTCAACGGTACCCTGTCAGATAGATTCCCACTTTACAACGGGACCCGCCAGGGATGCCCGCTTTCCCCCCTCCTGTTTGTCCTGACACTGGAGCCATTAATGGAGACAATAAGAGGGAACCAGGAAATAGAAGGGATAGAAGTAGGGGGGAAGGAGCACAAGATCTCTGCCTTCGCGGATGACATGCTGTTATATGTATCCAATCCGAGGGAAACACTTCCTAAGATAATAGCCGAATATGAGAGATATGGGGAGATCTCAAATTTAAGAATTAATCAAGAGAAAACAGAAATTTTGAGCATCTCGGTAGGTCATGGCGAACGTAGAGATCTGGAGGCTATATATCCATTTAGGTGGAAGCAAAGGGGAGTAAGATATTTGGGGGTATTTTTGTCCACCAATGAAAGGTTTATATATGAGGATAATTACATACTGCTATTAAACAAAATTAGATCTGAGTTAAAAGGATACAGTATAAGTAGAGTGTCTTGGTTAGGAAGGGTAAATACAACAAAGCCCTATATATTTTCCAAACCCTCCCGATAGGAGTCCCAGAAGATTTTTTTAGGATTTTAGGAAGGATAATAGGGGGATTCATTTGGGGGAGTAGGAAGGCCTGCATAGCAGTGGAAACCCTGAATAGACCTAGACAGGAAGGAGGACTCCTACTGCCGAACTTTAAACGGTATTATGAGGCCTCGGTTCTGAGGAGGATGACGGATTGGTTCCTGAGTGAGGGAAGGGAGAAAAAGAAATGGGTAGAAGTAGAAGAACATTTAAGTATTAATAAATTAGGTGGTAGAATATGGGTTCCAAAAAAGTATAGGGGACTGCCCCAAGATGTCCCAACAATTACAAAAGAAACATATAAAATCTATGATAGAATATGTAAAAGGGAAGAATGGTTATATAACAGTCCCCTGATGCCCCTCACGGGTACTGACTATTTTAAACCAGGTAGAGAAGGAGGTCTATATCAGAGATGGGGAACATCAGAAGTATTAAAACTGGGGGATCTGATGAAGGGTGAAGGCCTGTATTCCCTTGTAGAATTACGAGAAAGATATGGAATACTCCCAGGGGATACCTGGAGATATAGGCAAGTCAAACACTTTATAAATACCCTGCCGAAACCATTACGAGCCCCAAATGACTTAAACCAGTGGGAAAAATGTGTCCTTCGGGGAGGAATAGGAAAGCAGGGACTTTCTAATATCTATAAGATCCTGACACCTAACGGCAAGCTTGAGGCACTAAAGGTAGTTGAAAATTGGGAGGTAGAATTGAATCAAACAATTTGTATAAAAAAAAAAAAGGAAGATACTCGAATATGTTTACTCCACGTCTATGGACTCTAAGGTTAAGGAAATGAATTATAAGCTTCTCTGTAAGTGGTACTTTGTCCCAACAAAAATGCATAAGATGGATAGAGGGATATCACCCCTATGTTGGAGGGAGTGCGGGATGGAAGGATCTCATGCCCACATATGGTGGCAATGCCCACTGATTCAGGAATACTGGAAGGAGGTGGTACAGATAAAGGAGATCAGTGGATATGAGGTGAAACAGGATCCATGGGAATGCCTGTTCCATAACTCAGAAATGACCAGGAGAAAATATAGAGGGTCCATGGTCCCGCATCTACTAAATGGAGCTAAGATACTTATTCCTAGGAACTGGAAGAAAAAAGAGGTACCCACTATAGAGGAATGGTTCCGTGAAATAGACAGAATTAGTAGGATGGAGGAGATGTGGGCGTTCCATGGAGGCTCAAGGAGGGGACACGAGGAGGTGTGGGAGGGATGGAGGAGGTTTAGGGAGAGGGGGAGGGTGGGTGGGGGGAGTAGGGATGTGGTAGATCCCTCCTAATGGCCCCCCCTTTCACCCACTTGTCTCCTCCCCCCCCTTTTTTTTTTGTTCTTTTTCTTTTTTTTTTTTTTCTTTTTTTTTGGGCAGTAGCTATCACTTAGAAATCTAATTTCTAATTTAATAAGTTCTGCATAGGGGGCTTTTGATGAAGGGGATTAGTCCAGTCATAGCCAAAAATGGGGAGGGTTTTTTTTTTTTTGGGGGGGGGAGGTAGGGGTAAGGGGTAAGAGGGGCCCTCATTTTGCTTTAGGAGGGATAAACACATATAATGGGAAGGTTATTGATAGCTTCCTTTGGCAATGTTGGTGGTGGTGGTTTTTCTTTTTTTTTTTTTTTATTTCTTTCTTTTTTTTTTTTTTTTCTTTTCTCTTATCCTTCTCCTTTATTATTATACAGGGGTTGGGGCAGGTTATGCCCCCTTAGAAATAGGAAGGTTGGCACATATATAGAAATGAAGGGAAGGGAGGAGAATTGCCTCCCTCTATCACTTAGAAACATACAGTTTAATTCAAATAAGTAGTGCACTGGGTGTCCCGGACGAAGGGGATGAAATAGTCATAGTCAAATAAAGGTAGGGGTTAAAAGAATATCTTGCCTTTTTTTTTTTTTTTTTTTTCCTTTGCCCTTTTTTTAGGGGAACAAATATCACTTAGGAATTTAATTATTAAATTAATTAAGTAGGGCACTGAAAGGTGATGCAAGGGTTTAAATAGTTATAGTTGTTAAAAGGGGAGGGGGAAGGGGAAGGGAAAGAGAAGGGAAAGGGACAACGTTTTTGTTTTTTTTCCCTAAATAGGGTAGTAGACATCACTTAGAAACTTAATTTCTAATTTAATACGTTTTGCACGGGGTGTTCTTGATTAAGGGGATTAGTCCAGTATGGGGAGGGTTTTTTTTTTCCCCTCCCTCTCTTTCTCTCTCATCTCTACTTGTCTCTTTCTCTCTTTCTCCGTCCTCTCCTCGCTCCTCTGTCTCTCTCTTTCCCTGTTCATCCTATGGGCATTTACATTAGGGAGTTAGCCGTGTTAAACTGTGTACGCTCCAGGGAGGATATTCCTATGTGTCTAGGTTAAGTGGGAGACGGAGATAGGGAAGGGTTTAAGGGAGCGAAAGAAGGGGTACTATATATATTGACCAAAATAGGGGACTATAAGGAGACCATGTATGTGTTGTTATTTGTATGTTAAGTTATAATGTGTAAGAATGTTATGTCGATGCTTGATGTATGTCAAAAATATACTTAATAAAAATGTTATAAAGAGAGGAGATATGGTAAACCTTATGTACAGTGACACTACAAATAAGCAGAAAAATCAATACACTTGATCAAAAAGGAAAGTTTCAAGCAATCATTTATAGAGACCATAATGATCTAACTTTATGCACAATATATGTACAACCATTTACATATATCATCCGATGATTGAATCCTCAACCCAAATGCAAGTATCACTCCAAAGGACTATAAAGACCCCAAAAAGACAGTCTCAGCAAAGTATTAATATGTCACAGAGGGGATATATACCCCTTAATTGGACCTGCAGAAAGATATCCTTGTTTAAATCTAAAGAAATTACATATGCCAAATTAAGACCTGATTAAAGGTGTTGTAAAGGTAAAAGTTTTTTCACCTTAATGCATTTAATGCATTAAGGTGAAAAAACATCTGCCAATTATAGGCCCCCCGAACCCCCCCCCCCCCTTTACTTACCTGACCTCAAGACAGTCGAGAAGACGGCCGTGAACGTGCAGGCTTCTCGATCGTCTTCCCGACTCAGTTCCAGCGGACAGATCCGGTCGTGTGTAGGCCCGAGCGGACATTTTCCAGTGGACATTTGTCCAGCCGACGGTTTTCCAGCGGATAAAAATTTCTTGGCATGCTAAGAAATCTATCCGCTGGAAACCTGTCCTTCGGACTTATCCGGTCGTCTGTACAGACTCACCGGATAAGTCCATCCGATCCCCATCCCTCGCATGCATCGAAATGATTCGACGCATGCGTGGAAGTATTTACCTTCCAGGGTCGCGCACGTCCCCGCGTCATCGTTGCGGCGACGGCGCGGCCACGTCAGCGCAGATGTTTTCCGCGGGGATTTTGATCTGATGGTGTGTACAGCCATCAGATCAAAATCCGCCAGCGGACATATCCGATGGAAACGGTCCGGCGGACCTTTTTCATCGAATATCCGCCCGTGTGTACAGGGCCTAAGTGTCTTACACCGTTGTATCTTAGGCTGCATATTCACGCTGGCCACTAGGTGGCACTTCCGTATAGTTACGTGAGCAATATGCAAATTAGGTATTTATGCTGATTCATAAATGTACGTCCCACCGGCGCATTTTTTACGTCGTTTGCGTTAAGGTTTTTTTTGGTGTATAGTTACCCCTGCTATATGAGGCATAGCTAATGTTAAGTATGGCCGTCGTTCCCGCGCTGAGTTTTGAAATTTTACGTCATTTGCGTAAGTCGTTCGCGAATACGGCTGTACATCATTTAGGTTCACGTCGAATCCAATACGTCCTTGCGGTGTACTTTAGAGCAATGCACACTGGGATATTTTACGGACGGCCATTCAAAAAAAAACATCAAATGCGGGGTCAAGTCAGATTTTAAATAAAACACGCCCCCAACATCCCCATTTGAATTAGGCGGGCTTACGCCGCCACACATACGTTACGCCGCTGTAACTAAGGGCGCAAGTTCTTTCTGAATACAGAACTTGCGCCCAAAGTGACGTAACGTATCGGAGATACAGAGATACGTTACGCCGGAATAAAGATGCGTGCATCTTTCTGAATCCGGCCCCATGTCTCTAGCAACTCTATGAAGAGGGTCTGGTGGGTATCCAAAAGGGCAGATGAATGGATGTAGCAGGCTATAGTCACAGCATACATCTGTTCACAAGTATTAACAGCCTCCCTGCCCCCCACCCCATGCCCCAAACACATACACACACTTTTTTTACACACTTTTTTTGTAGTTTTTTTTTAAACATAACATAGATTGAAATGTCTCTGAGCTTTAAGTTCTTGTACTCCTCTGGTCCTCAATAAGTTAATGTAGCATTGCCTATATTATGGAAAGAAAATGAAGACCGATATATGTCACAAAAGCAGTCTATTCTTAATCAAATTACTTTGTGCCCTCTATCATGAAATTCTGCAGCCCTGTTTATCCCTGCTGGTTGCAAACAATCATTTTGCAAGTATGATGTGGCAAAAAGAGATTAGTGTCAAAAATACAATATCCTCATGATTTCCTTTTTTTTCAACAAACTCATTGCCGGAAAAAGTATTCATGCTAAATAACTATTAATGACAAATTGAGCAAGTGTGCTAACCTATGCCTGTTGGAGAAAAAGCAACCTGCAGGAAAAAAACCTGCTTGAGAATTTATAGGACATATGTTACATTATACTGGGATGCATAATCAGTGTTAGTACCTTTACATTTGCTATTCAGAACATATCCCCAGTGATGCACTACAAAGTCTGCCTGTCACACTGCAATGAAAACAAGTGCTTTTCCTGAACAGTTTCCAAAGTGACATTTACTAAACTGACAAAATGGAAAACTGCTATAGATTTGCTTTCGACATGGCTAGTCAGAATTACTGTTCATATTGAAGGAACATAAAAGCATCCAATTGGGATTGTTGCTACCTGACCCACACTATCAATTTAAAAACAGGCAATTTTTATACAAACTCCATTTCATGTACCATGAAATTGCCCTATAATTCATTCACTCACTGCCAGGTTGTAATGTCTATGGTTAAGGTATTTCTGGGACATACAATGAATGCTTCAAGCTTTATTACCACACTAAAAAGACTTGCACAGCTGACCTGTCATGGTATGTAAATATGTTGTGCATTTCCTTCTCCTCAGATTAAAACAAATTATCTATCTATCTATCTATCTATCTATCTATCTATCTATCTATCTATCTATCTACCTATCTATCTATCTATCTATCTATCTATCTATCTATCTATCTATCTATCTATCTATCTATCTATCTATCTATCTATCTATCTATCTATCTATCTATCTATCATATCTGTGGGGGGTGTATGGTGATAAGGGGTCACTAATAAAAAGTGATAAAGTGCAGTAATGTGTGGTGAATTAGGTAATATTCAACGACATCATCACAAGGAAATGTACGTCGAGGTGCTCCTGGTCACGTTACCCTGTTCAGCCACTTCCGGTTTTGGCACTCTGAGGCGGTGGAACACACGCTACACCTACGCTAGTAAGACTTAGTGCAGCAAACACTCCACAGCAGATCTGACTTTAATCTCACTTGATAACTCAGTGCCAAGGCTCAGGTACTTTTAAAAGTAAGCGGCCATTTGGCCTATGTTTTTTATGTAATTATTTTACTGCTTAAGGTAAAAGACATGTGCATTCACAGTGGTGCAGAGAGTAGCACTTTTGCCTAGCAGCAAAAGGGTTGCTGGTTCGAATCCCGACCACGACACCATCTGCCTGGAGTTTGCATGTTCTCCCTGTGCCTGCGTGGGTTTCCTCTGGGTACTCTGGTTTCCTCCCACACTCCAAAGACATGCTGGTAGGTAAATTGGATCGTGTCCAAATTGGCCCAGTATATATATGTATATCTGTGTGTATGACTGTGTGTCCCAAGCGTGTCACAATCCTACGGGGTAAAATGACCACAACAGCCATGCAGACACTGGCTGGAAAAAGTTTGCATGAGTAGCGCTATACAAGTCATTCATTCATTCCTTTTCGTCCAAATGCATTTTCGTCCGAATTTCAGGTATGAAATGAAAGATCCGACATAAAAAAATGCTTTATTTTCATTTTTGTTGCTACAACAGTTCGATATAGATAGGAGATTCGACATGATGCTGACAATAACAATCTGTGTCTATCGAACCTGTGGTCGAATGTGCCTAACCTTAACTCTATTAGTCCAAGATTATTCTACATAGAGAGGAAATATTCAACCTTAATTTATTCGGATTTTCGGAGGAATGCATTTTTAACAAAACAAAATTAATAAAAACGAATTTCAGGAGTAACTAAATTAATTATTTTTTCAGACGAAAAAAAAATTACAAAACAATCTCAGTCTCAGAAAGGTACGTGACACTGTTCAATTGTCATTGTAGTAGAACCAAACAATTTAGACAGAGAGTGAGAAAAAGTAACAGGAAGAATCAGGAAGAATGAGAGATCAGAGAAAAAACAAAAAGAGAAAAAGAATGACAAAAGGAGAAAACAGTAGACCAGACCTGTGGGACATTTAACCACTTAAGGACCTCCTCACGCAGATATACGTCCTTTTTTTAAAGATGGATATCTCGGTAATGGCAGCTGCTGCTGCCACAACCGAGATATCCATCTTTAGGTTTGCACGGCGTAAAGTTGCCCCTGCTATATGAGGGGCAACCAATGTTAAGTATGGCCGTCGTTCCTGCGTCAAAATTTTAAAATTTACGTTGTTTGCGTAAGTCGTCCGTGAATGGGGCTGGACTCCATTTACGTTCACGTCGAAACCAATGACGTCCTTGCAACGTCATTTGGAGCAATGCACCCTGGGATATTTTCCAGACGGCGCATGCACAGTACGTTCGGCGCGGGAACGCGTTTAATTTAAATGCTCCACGCCCCCTACCCGGCTAATTTGAATTAGGCGGGCTTGCGCCGGGTGATTTACGCTACGCCGCCACAACTTTACAGGCAAGTTCTTTGTGAATAAAGCACTTGCCTGTAAAACTTGCAGCGGCGTAACGTAAATCAGATACGTTACGCCCGCCGAGTTTTACGCCAATCTACGAGAATCTGGGCCATAGCATTTTACTTTTAGACCAAAAAGTTACATTTTGGTCTCATCTGACCAGAGCACTTTCTTCCACTTGTTTGCTGTGTCCTCAACATGGCTTCTGGCAAAATGCAAACAGGACTTCTTATGGCTTTCTTTCAACAATGGCTTTCTTCTTGCCACTCTTCCATAAAGGTCAGATTCGTGGAGTGCATGACCATTAGTTGTTCAGATTCACCCACCTGAGCAGTGGATCTCTGCATCTCCTCCAGAGTTACCATGGGCCTCTTGGCTGCTTCCCTGATTAATGCCCTCCTTGCCTAGCCTGTCAGCTTAGGTGGACAGCCATGTCTTGGTAGGTTTTCAGTTGTGCCATACTCTTTCCATTTTCAGATGATGGATTCAACAGTGCTCCATGAGATCTTCAAAGCTTGGAATATTTTTTTTTTTAAACCTAACCCTGCTTTAAACTTCTCCACAACGTTATCCATAACCTGTCTGGTGTGTTCCTTGGCCTTCATGATGCTGTTTGTTCACAAATGTTCCCTAACAAACCTCTGAGGGTTTAACAGAACAGCTGTATTTATACTGACATTAAAATACACACAAGTGGACTCTATTTACTAATTATGTGACTTCTGAAGTCAATTGGTTCCACTAGATTTTAGTTAGGGGTATCAGGGTCAAAGGGGCTAAATACAAACACAAACCACACTGTTCACATATTTATTTGTAAAAAAATTTAAAACCATTTATCATTTTCCTTCCACTTCACAATTATGTGCCACTTTGTGTTGGTCTATCACATAAAATCCTAGGGCCAGACGGGCAGGGGTCTTCTCAGCGAGGATCCAGGACAGCTACTCTTCCTCCACCTTTGGCCTCCCTCTTTCCTCCCCAACATCATCAAGGTAAGGCCTTTTTTCATTCAGGTCTATCCACCTCCCCTTGGGCTAATTCGCGACCGTCCTTTTCAGGATAAGCCACGGCTGCGGCCCAACAAAGGGGATAACGGATAGATCTTCCTTCCCCTACACTCCCAGCCACGATCGGGGCATCCCAGCTGCCTCCATTATTTAATCCCACCTCGGCCTGAACAATTCCGCAGCAAGCTTGCGGCGACCGCATTTAGGAAAGTCTGCGACTTCAGCCGTAGCCTAGCAGTGCGCCGCGCTTGCTCTTTACAAACCCCCTCAAACTTCACTAAACCACCCCTGCCCCTGGAGGATCTCTACCATCGCTCCTTGGTGCCCCAGAGCCCCCTTCTCCCTTCAACTGGGCCTCACCCAGCTGCACAGCCCCGGGCTCGGGCCCAGTCCCGGTCGGTGGCCATCTTGCTCCACCCCAGCAACTGTGATATTACTGGGACATATCCCCACTCCCCTTCCCCAGCCTAAAGCTGGGCTCCCACCCCCACATCCTTAGCTCCAACAGCTCCGATTCCAGGGTCCGCCACCACTTAGTGTTTGATCCAGGGCTCCCCTGATCGCCCTTGTGGGATCAGGAAGGAATTTTTCCCCCCGGTCACAGCAGATTGGCATAGCACGGCCAGGGTTTTTTCGCCTTCCTCTGGATCAAACAGGGAGGAAGATTCGTCGAGTGGGGAACAAACTTGGAAATCGCCCTTCCCATAATCATTGAATACCTCCCCGATCAATTATCACTTTCCCCAGCGTTTTTCTGCGATTATGTCTAATCTGAGATACTCTGCAGAGATCATTTGGTGTCTAAAGCCATTCCCCCGCAATATTACCAGCCATTACCAAAAAAGCTCTAAGGAATGAGCAACTGTTAAGAATCAATCGACGATCGACAGTCAAAAATGACATGCATTTACCCCAACCTAAGCACATATCATGCACTTTGGTCAATACAAGATCGGCAGTAAAACCCAGACAAGAAATCCATGATTTCATTCTACAAAACGATTTAGATTGCCTCTTTATCACAGAAAGCTGGCTCACAGCTGACTGTAACACCATTCTAGGAGAATTGGTGCCACAGAATTATCGCATTCTAACAGAAAACAGAGTGGGGCAAAGAGGAGGAGGCCTGGTGGTGATCCACAAGACTCACCTCTCGATCTAAACCAGACCTTCAGAACTCACTTCCATTTATGGAAACCCTCACTCTGCAACTGCAAACAAATCCCCTGTTCACATACTCCTGTGCTATAGACCACCGGGTCCAAAAACGCACCTGCTCATGTCATTGACAGAGTTCATCTCCACCTATACCCTAAACACCAAACATCTCCTGCTGCTCTGGGATTTTTAACCTCTGGGCCAACTCCTCGCAGGACCCCGTTGCCTGCATTGACCACTTGGAAGGATTAGGGCTGCAGCAACTAGTATGTGGGCCCACACATGCTTCAGGTCACACGCTCAATCTCATTTTCAGACAAGATCTGCAAATCAATATTCTGGAAAATGAGCCACAACCATGGACTGATCACCATGCCATTAAATTCACAATCAACATAAATGCCCCCTAAAAAAAAACAGTAAAACCGGTGACAACACACTGGACTAGATCTCAGAAGAAGCTCCACTCGGAACTCTTCAAAACTACATTAGGGAACAAAATAAAAACAATCAAACAACATCAAACAGCCACAGAAACTGTTGATGCTATAAACAAAGCTCTACTACAGTCAGCCGACTTAGTAGCGCCAAAACGCACAATGTGCATCCGGAAAAACAACTCCAGCTGGTTTAACGACCAGCTGTCGTTGCTAAAGCAAGAGCGCAGACGAGCTGAAGCAGCCTGGAAAAGAAGCTCTTCAGAGGAAAACCTCTCTATTTATAAGATAATAACTAAAAAATACCATAAAGAAATCTTTATTGCCAAAAAAAAATAATTTTTCCAATATTATTACCAATGCCCTAAACCGCCCCGTGAACTCTTCAATCTAGTTACCAAGACCATGAACCCAGTCTATCTAGAAGCCCCTAATTCTGATTCACAAGAATTTTGCAACGAATTATCAGATTATTTCATCAACAACATTGAAAGAATCCGTGAAAGTATTCAGCAAAATACAACCTCCATCTACCCCCCCTAAATCACAAACCTAATACCCACATAATTCCGCCACAATCACCTAACTTCACTCTAAAACCCATTTCCATCGTTGCCACTAAAAATATCATCGGTACTCTGCAAAATAGCACAGCGCCTAATGATATCATCCTCATTAAACTGCTGAAAGAATGTGCCAATATTTTGGCTCCAGCTATCATGCAGCTCATAAACCAGTCATTCAAGGAGGGCGTGGTGCCACCCTTGCTGAAACAAGGTATAATCAAACCAATTCTAAAAAAAAACACCCTCGACCCCAAAGACCCTAACCACTGTTGCGCCACAACAGGCCTGAATGTCTTCTCCAAGGTAATGGAGAAAGAAGATGCACAACAGATACAACATCATTTGGACTCCCATAAATTACTTGACCCATTCCAGTCCGGTTTCCGTCCTGGTCACGGGACAGAAACAGCGCTACTCAAAATATGGGATGACGCTCTAGAGGCCGCAGACGAAGGAGAATCTTGTCTTCTAGTACTGCTGGACCTAAGCGCAGCTTTTTATACGGTAGACCACGAATTATTGCTGACACGGCTAGTCGAAGTAGCCGGAGTTGCAGAATGTGATTTATCGTGGTTCTCCTCCTTCTTGGAAAACCGATCACAAATAGTGAAATTGGGCCCTTTCACTTCTGAAAAACGCACAGTGTCATGCGGAGTCCCCCAGGGATCCCCTTTGTGGCCTGTCCTTTTCAATATCTATATTCACCCTCTTTTTGAAATCATAAGCAACCAGAAGTTACTTTACCACTCTTATGCAGATGACACACAACTATATTTTCGCATCTGAAACAAAAAAGGATCATTATCTCGGACTAGAGAAATGCCTTACTTTAATAGAAAAGTGGATGACAAAGTTACCTTAAACTCAACGGCTCAAAAACAGAACTTCTCCTGTTTCAGGCCAATCGGAAGATTCATCCCACAACAACATGGACGCCCCCGCCCATTCTGGGTCAATCCATCACCCCCAGCACCAAAGTCAAAAGTCTCGGAGTCATCTTCGACACCTACATGACAATGGATACACAAATAGGGTCAGTAGTCAACGGATCGCACTTCTGCTGCGCCTTCTACGTAGACTCACTACCTTTATCCAAAAAAAAGACATAGCAGTCGTGGTGGGGACACTTATCAACTCCAGACTTGACTATGCAAATGCCCTCTATCTCGGACTCCCTAAATACCAAATCACTCAACTGCAAGTCGTTTAAAATACGGCCACTCAACTTGTGACTGGGAAAAAAACATGGGAATCAATCTCACCTTCGTTAAGATCCCTTCATTGGTTGCCCGTAAAAGACAGAATCACTTTCAAAGCACTCTGTCTAACGCATAAGTGTGTTCAAGGAAATGTCCCCCAATATCTATGAGAGAAACTAAAAGCTCACAACACGAAGATTTGCGGTCCAAGGACCCAGACTATGGAACGCTCTACCAACCACCATCCGATTGGAGGTAAACCACCTGGCCTTCAGGAGAAAGATCAAGACCCATCTCTTCTGAGGGCCCAGGGAATGGATACCAAGCGCCCAGAGGCGATTCAGTTTGCATGTGTTGCGCTATATAAGTTTCTCACTCACTCACTAAAATCCCAATAAAATACATTTAAGTTTAAGGTTTTAATAGGACATAATTTGGAAAATGTCAAGGGGTATGAATACTTTCTCAAGGCACTGTATACCCTCCAAGATGTAGAGTGAGGCCTACTGGCAAAATGGTATCCTCAAAAAGAGAAGAGAGGGTACTAAGCTCAGGATAAAGGGCATAAGATATTCAGACTTGATACCATCTTCGTAGGATGGCTATCATGAGAGGGAATAGTCCGAGAAATATTGTGAGTATCCCCAGGGTAAAGTTCATTAGCCAAGTGATTCTAGACCACTATAGGGGTCGTGGGCTTCAGAATTGGAAGAAAAAATCAGTCTTAAGGCATGTGAGCAAAACTGAACTATGATATAGTTGGAAATCGGGGATAATTGTCTTGTTAATATCTGGTTTTGATTAAGCTTTCAGTGAAAGAGCTATTGTCAATCCACAATCCCATTGTCTCCTCTAGTTCTGGTTGACAAGAATCCACATGCTCATCATGTCACAAAGTCACAGTACACATCTGTACTGAGGTACTGCATATGGTCTTTATAGAAAGACCAGTATATGGGGACATAACAAAGACATAGTCACAAGTTACCAAATGCAACTCAAAAGAAAGTTAAACTGCAGTACAGTAGGTTACTTAGAACCCCAGCTCTGACCATAATATTGTGATCACTCTTTTCTATGCTACAAAGTGCTTGCTTGTGCACAATTACAATGGAAGCCATATATTAAATAATCTAATTTAGAAAAATCCTAAACCTGTGGAGTTATTAAAGCCACATTCAAGTATTCAAACAACTTGCCTAAGTCCTGTCCCCCATGTTCCCTGAGCAGTGTGCTGCATTTATATTTTTTCCTTTTTTCCTAGGAGGTACACTAAAATGCTCTACACAAATTATGTGATCACCATGGGCTGAACAATGGAGTAGAATGGCACTCACATGTGGCATCTGCGTGGAAATTCATATACAAGCATGCATTGACGTCTGCTGGGTTTGGGACAAGTACTCTTGCACAGTGGGCATTTTGGGGAGTTTGATTGGACTTGATTAGCATTACCAGAATCACTCAAATGCCTAATGATGACACTTTTTGCAATTACTTATTCTGCTATCAGAAGAGGTCAAATCATTTAAACTGTTTAAATGAGTGGAAGCTGGAGTTGGGCTTTAAAGTAGAATATTTGATTAAAGGATTTACAATTGTGTGGTTTTGATTTAGAATTTTGGTGACAAAGGGCATAGTAACTTGGCACTGGCAAGGGAGAAATGCACCAATGCAAAAATGATTAAGCAGATTTTCTTGTGGCAACATAAAAAATGGACAATTCTTTCAAATGACATGTTTGAATGCCTTAAAACTGTGCATAAAGTGGCACACTTGAAGGATATGCTCCAGCACAGGTGACATTTAGGAAAATAAATATTGCCACTAAATAACTTCTCCTAAATGGCTTGGTTCTATTTGCAAAAAGCTGTGTGGGGCCCCCCTCTTTATCCATATAAAATCTTCTCTACTGGCTAATAGTCTGACATAGATTATAATGGGGACAAGGACCTCATCCCCACATTCCTGGCTCAGTGGATGGGGGGGTCTGTGTAAGGGAAAAAATAACAAAACCAGGAAGGGTCCCTATTACATTTGTTTGAAAAACAAAATAGATGCACACCCTAAAGCTCATTCCTTATGGTTAGTAATGTATTCATTCCCCTGGCAGAGGGTCGATATCTGAATGCACCCCTACTATAAAGGGGGCTTCCAGATTCCACTATAAGTCCCCACCTATATTCCCCACATGTTTGGGGGGCTTTGGATATGGGTAAGAGGCTTTTGTCCTTCAACATTGGGGTAAGGCAACCCTTAATGTTGAATGGCATGTGGCCTTGTCTGGTCTCTGCCAGGTCACTGCCTTCCCTCTCTCGCCCTCCCAGACTGCATACTTGGATAAGGAGCTGGTTAAGCAGAGACAGTGTGGGAATTTTTGTGCTACTCATGATTGCATAATATAACAAAAGAATCTCACCACATATTATAAATAAACATGGTAGAGTATAAGTATACCTGCAGGCATATCCATGAGGCAATACCATAACTCATGAATAAGAAAAAAAAAATATTCATCTTACATCTGTTTTGGTAACCTGTATAATTTCCTTTTAGTATTTAGCATTGCATTTCAGGTAATTTGAATAAACAGAGAAAATAAATTATAAACAAGAGCTAACGATCCTCTTTACAGCTGCATGTTGCTTTAATATGTGTAGCATGTTTTTTTGACAACATACAGTAAATAGCAAAAATGAGTAAACTGTATCATCCCATGCTTCACTGGGCACTACTGAGCACAAGGTTGTTTCTTTGATTGCTGAGACCTGACCACCATACTAAATTTGTTTTGTTGGCTCTTTGTATTAAACTATGCCTTGCTGACCTTCATGCATCCTGTTTGAGTCATTATACCTTAAGTCGTTTTCTATTTAATAGCAGGATACTGCACAGTTTTTTAAACAAGATTGTGTGCAATGGACTTTACAATATAATGATGTGACAAAAAGCAGGGGAATGGGAGCACAAACAAACATTGTTAATTATACTATTTAGAGGTATGTCAATTTAGAAGTGAAACACATACAAATGAAGAATAGAAAAAAGGGGGGATAGTACTGCACTGCCCAAAATAGTAAAACAAACAGAAAAGCTGCCAGCACCAACAAACTGAAAATTTGTGACAAGGTGTAGGGAAAAGAAGTGCAGCGCTAATATAGTAAAAACAAATGATATGCTATATAAAATGTGAACATGAAAATATCACCAATACATGTGGGTGAATGCTAAAAACAACAATGTCTCAGCAACAAGTGATATGTAACACAAGTGTCATGACATAAACAGCAAATGTCTTTGTAACAAACGATTTCTAACTGGGAAGTTGATGAAAACAAAGGCCTCACAAACGTGCGGATATATGAGTGAACATAATTTCAGTGTCATGTGCATAACATAATAAACAGATATAGCCAGATTCAGGTAGAGCGGCGTATGTTTAAGCCAGCGTAGCGCATCTCATATGCGCTACGCCGACGTAAAATAGAGAGGCAAGTACAGTATTCACAAAGCACTTGCTCCGTAAGTTAAGTTACGTCGGCGTAGCGCAAATGGGCCGGTGTAACCCAGCCTAATTCAAAGTAGGCATGTAGTGGGCGGGCTACATTTAAATTAACCGTGACCCATGTAAATGAAGGCCGTTCGTACGATGCATGCGCGTGCATGCTCAGAATCATGTCGCAAATACTCCCTATGAAACGACGTCGGCTCAATGCTTTCGACGTGAACGTAACCTATGCCCAGCCCCATTCACGTACACTTACGCAAACAACGTAAAATACGACGGCTGTTCCGTCGTCCATACCTTGCATGGGCTGCTCCATCTTTTTGGTGGTTTATCTTTACGCAGGCATATGTCTTCCATAAACGGCGTAGCTTACTGCGACGGGCGTACGTACGTTTGTGAATCAGCGTATCTTGCTCATTTACATATTCGACGCGTAAATCCACGTACACGCCCCTAGCGGCCAGCCTAAATATGCACATAATATAAGATGGCGTAGGAGACTTACGTCGGTCGTATCTTGGCCAAATTTAAGCATATCTGGTTTCCATATCTAAGTCGGCCTAACTCTACCTGAATCTACCTACAAAAGGAGATAAAAAGAAAAAGAAGCCTCCTCATGGCGTAGGTCAAAAATTGGTTTAATAAAAAAGAGATTGTACAGCAAAGCACCCTCCGGTGTGTACAAAGTATAAAATGTGATCACAAAATTAAAAAAATGGTTTAAGCGCAAAAGTAAGCAGAGAAACCCGACATGTTTCGTTCCATTGAACACCCCAGTTGAAGTTCAATGGAACAAAACATGTCGGGTTTCTCTGCTTACTATAGCGCTTAAACCATTTTTTTAATTTTGTGATCACATTTTATACTTTGTACACACCGGAGGGTGCTTTGCTGTACAATCTCTTTTTTATTAAACCAATTTTTGACCTACGCCATGAGGAGGCTTCTTTTTATTTTTATCTCCTTTTGATCTCTATGTCTCTATGTCCACACCACATCAACCTTCTACTCCATCACGGACTTACCTGCACCACGGGCCACCATCTGCATTGCCTTTTGGAATCCTTGACCAGCTGTTCATTGGAAGGATCTTCTGCAAAAGCAGACAGTACCCTTATGCTGTTTTGACTCACCACTGCGGTGGGGGAGTCCACATCTCATGGTAAGGGTACCCATCTTCTTCCATTTGGTGGCGGCTTTTCTCATTTATCTAGTGGTGTCTTTATCTGCTTGTCGTCAGGATTTCCATCAGCTTTTTGTTTGAGCAGATTTAAACACTGAGGGCTAGATTCAGGTACGAGATACGACGGCGTATCTTCAGATACGTCGTCGTATCTCTGAGTTGCGGCGTCATATCTATGCGACTGATTCATAGAATCAGTTACGCATAGATTTCCCTAAGATCCGACCGATGTAAGTGTCTTACACCGTCGTATCTTAGGCTGCATATTTACGCTGGCCGATAGGTGGCACTTCCATATATTTACGCTAGGAATATGCAAATTAGGTAGTTACGCCGATTCAGAAACGTACGTCCGCCCGGCGCAATTTTTTACGTCGTTTACGTTAGGCTTTTTCCGGCGTAAAGTTACCCCTGCTATATGAGGCGTATCCTATGTTAAGTATGGACGTCGTTCCTGCGTCGAATTTTAAAAATTTTATGTCGTTTGCGTAAGTCGTTCGTGAATAGGGCTGGACGTAATTTACGTTCACGTCGAAAGCAATGACGATTTGCGGCGGAATTTCGAGCATGCGCACTGGGATTCTTTCATGAACGGCGCATGCGCAGTTCGTAAAAAACGTAAAATACGCGGGGATCACCATTCATTTAAATAAAACACGCCCACATCATCCCTATTTGAATTAGGCGGGCTTACGCCGGCTCACATACGTTACGCCGCCGTAACTTAGGGCGCAAGTTCTTTCTGAATACGAAACTTGCGCCCTAATTTATGGCGGCATAACGTATCTGAGATACGTTACGCCCGCAGAAAGATACGCTTATCTTTCTGAATCTAGCCCTGACTGTTTATTATGTTATGCACATGACACTGAATTTATGTTCACTCATATATCCGCACATTTGTGAGGCCTTTGTTTTCATCAACTTAAAAAAAACATTGTTTACGTCGGGTCACTTAGTATTAACATAAAACACGCCCCCATCACAGATATTTGAATGGCGCACCATTACGCCGCCAAAGATACACTACGCCGCCGTAACTTACAGCGCAAATTCTTTCAGGATTCGAAAAAAAAAGCACAAAGTTACGGCGGCGTAGTGTATCTTGGATACGCTGCGCCCGGCGCAAAAGTACGTGGATCTGCCCCTTGCTGTTTATGTCATGACACTTGTGTCACATATCACTTGTTGCTGAGACATTGTTGTTTTTAGCATTAACCCACATGTATTGGTGATATTTTCATGTTCACATTTTATATAGCATATAATTTGTTTTTACTATATTAGCGCTGCACTTCTTTTCCCTACAAATAAAGAATAACCTGATCAATTTTATTCAACAATTCCTTCAGTTTCCCACATGGCATATTCAAGCTTTACACTAAAAAATATACTTAAGGCCCCGTACACACGAGAGGATCGATCCGCTGGAATTGATCCGCGGACCGGCTCCAGCGGATAGATCCCCTGGTGTGTACGATCCAGCGGATCTGTTTCCGCGGATTTTTGTTCCCGGGGATGGATTTCCAGCGGATCAAAATTTCTTGACATGCTAAGAAATCGATCCACTGGAATCCAGTCCAACGGATTAATCCGCTGGTCTGTACAGACTCACCGGATCAATCCGTCCGAATCCATCCCCCGCATGCGTCGTAATGATTCGATGAATGAGTGGAATTCCTTATATGACAGTGTCGCGGCGACGGCGCGATACGTCACCGCGGACGGAATTCCGCAGGGATTTTGATCTCATGGTTAGTACAACCATGAGATCAAAATCCGCCAGAGGATTTATCCGCGGAAACGGTCCCCCGGACCGTTTCCGCGGATAAATCCTCTCGTGTGTACCCGGCCTATGGGGTTTTGAGATAAAGGAATTGGGGGACGGGTAGATAAGTGTGTTAAAAAATAAAGAGATAAAACTTACTGCAGTTTAAAACAATGCTCTAAGGTGTGTGTATTACATTAAAGTGGATGTGAATCCTCCATATACCCAGAGAAGTGAACAGCCTCGGACTGATACACAGGGATGAAACAAATCTTCCCACATAAGTTTTACATCCATATCTGCTGTCTTGACATTTATATACTGTTTAGAAAGTTCAGATCGTGTTAGGAAATGTTTTCTTCAAATGCCTCATCACGAACAATACAATGCACAATGAGGAACATGATAGCAATAGGTTCAAACAACACTGTCATGGGAGGCCACAGAGAAGGATCCCCAGAGCCATAAGTGCATAATGCCCCCAAACTCAGGAATTGGAAAGACACCATGCACCCACAGCCCACTGGCATACAAATAAGCAGCAAATGCATGGAAGAAGCGCAAAGCCCCACAAAGTGGGCATGCACAGAATCCTGCAATGCTGCCTAATTAGGCGGCCCCTACTAGATGGTAGGGATTTGTGCTCCGGGCGAGGACATATCGGGTCATACACAGGGGGATATGCCCTGGTGGCAGTCTCTCGCATGTCTCCCCAGAGGGAGATCAGGATTGGCACTGGTCATGCTTGTAAAGTGTCAAGATGCCCTCTTCCAAAATTCAAGTTTAGCTTTACCTACATAGAAACTCATGCATTGCCATGTCAACAGATAGATTACCCCAAGGGTGTTGCAGTTGATGAAGTGTTTTGGTCTGTATGGCTTTCCATTCGGTAAGATTGGATTGGATTGTATGTTCATATATATGCAATATGAAATTGACCTTGTAGTGGATGTGATAAAAATAGTCAAACTAAGATAATGAAATGCCTATTTCAATGCACAAACACATGCTTTATATCACATATGATCATATATATATATATATAACGTATGCAAATAGGTTATTGATTGCTATAGGAATAATCACATATAATCGTAATGCATAATTTACCCCTTTGCTAATATAATGTTGTATTTCAGAGATGCATCACATGGTTTATCAGAACAGGAACTCAGTCTGCAAAAAAAACAACTATTTTAGGACAGCGGGAAAGTCCCTAAGAACCACAGAACCAGACAGATGCCAGACGCCAGGACGTCACAAGAATAATATTACATATTAATGAGAATGTTGAATATTAATGAATATTAATGAGCATGATCGTGTGTTCGGTCATGCGCTCTTGAATGCACTTGTAATCCATATAAAAACACACGGCTTGCAATAAAAAAGCAGAAGTAACGGTCTTCACCCTGAGACACAAGTCTGAGTGTAGATTATTTACTTTAGTTCGTTAGTTTGTACAAACGCTTCTTATCTAATTTGGCTCAGGAAGCAGATATCAGACACTCCGTGCATTTGGCTCGGGTCCAAGACAATTGACGCCCATCGTGGGCCTTCGGGCTTCCTGATTCGGGCCAAGCCGATCGAGAGGGGACTGGGACGGAGACCAATGCGGACGGGTGCAGAGACTGATCACCTCTGAGAACGGTAAGACACTTTTAATTTTGTCTACTGTTCATCCCGCCCGTGGTTGGTTAGTCCCTGTTCCCGTGTCGGCTTGCCCTCGATCAGCAAAGCAGGCAGATAATATAGCTTGCCCGAGGGTCATTTATAAGAACCTGCATTGGTATCTGCAGCCTGTATTTTGTTTCCTGTTGTTTTTGTTTTGTTCTGTCAAGCTTGGGACGGCTGTTGGGAATAAGGGGATTAATTATATAATCACGGATGAGAATTGACGTGGTCAAACTCCTCCTGGGGGAATAAATAATTGTGCTGTGAAGCACGGATGACCAGGAGGGGGCGTCAGGAGAACGCATAGTTGCGTGGGGATCCCGTGAGGACTAATAATCCTATATTTCACTGCGGTTGTCACATATCTTGGTGTTTTGTTATATGTGCTGGCCTCTGATGTTTGGATGAGACAGGCAGAAAGGAATAGAGTCACAGATGCGATAACTGGCTGTGATAACGTGGTCAAACTTCTCTCAGGGTTGTTGTAAGGTATACCTGAGAAGGTGCGCACAGCTCAGGGTATCAGGTACTACTGCACAGGTGTGCACAAAGGTGTGCAGGGAAAATCCTGTGACGTTGTTCTGAGGTCTCATCTTTTAATCACATGAGCCAGGGATGTCATGTCCTGAATGTGTCTGTGGGCTACTGTTAGGAATTCATTCAGAGGGTTGGGGGTTGGTGAAAGTGATAACCCCAGGATACAGGGAAGAAATTCTTGGCCTGAAACCTTTGTTGGTAGATTTTCCAGATGTGTTGGTGTTCAGATTAAACGTGCACTACCCAGTCAGAATTGTAGTCGGGGCATCATTACCAGCAATAGAAGGTGAAGCTAGAGAGAGGGGATACTTACCTATTAGGTGCCCACTCCAGCCAGAACAGCCAGAAAAGTGTGAGGAGGGTGAAAAGGACAGAATCAGAAGTTTGGGTTTGCCTCTGGGACACGTAAATGACATTTAAAGGAACGCACTGTATTTAACTGCTGTATTGTTTAAGCTCGTCTGTCTGCAGCAGGCTGACACTTTCGATTTAAAAAAAAAAAAAAAAAAGGAGAAAGTGTACTTTTAAAAAAGAGGAAGTGACAGCGCAGAAAGATCTCAAAAGAGCACGCAGCCAAAACTTCAAACTTGTGTCCTAGACAGCCTTGTAATACAAAATCCATAGATCTGAACGTGTATCCCTCCATTAAATAGCAATGGGACAGAAGTTAGAAAAGCCGAGGGAAGGCAGCTTAGCTTACAGCTTGGTTTTAGAGAGGGAGGGAAAAACAGCAGTTAAGAGGATAAATGAACTTGCAAAAGTATGTGACATCAACATGCACATGGGTGGGAGGTTGCAGGCAGAAGAATGGCGGGTGTTGTTAAAACGGAAAAAAGGTCTATTGTCTGATCATGGCTTATTAGCTACAGCTGAAGCCTGGTACAGAGTATCGCAAGCTGTCCAAGTAGAGGGGTGGTCAGAGCAAGAGACAAACCAACATGGATATATTGTATATGTGTATCATAAACCAGAATGTACATTTGAGTCTGGACGGCCACCACCCTATAATGGCGTCCGAGCACAGGACAGGAAACCCTGCCCCTCAGCAACCGCCCCCTCACTTGATCCTCCCACCAGGCACCGTCCCAAGGTACCACCTCCTTCAGCACCCATGGCACCTCCCAAGGGCAGTGGCCATCTTGCAACACCCAACACTGGTGACACAGGAAGACTCCCCATGACTGCTTCCTGTGACGGCCATATTGGTACACCCATACCTATATGCCCAGTGTTAGATCAGACCGGAGCATATTACAAGGAAGGTGTTAACCCATTAATGATGTTAGAAGATGATGAGGATGAGGCAGAGGAAAGCATTGATAGTCACTGCCACTCACCTGAGCACCAAGAAGTGTCAGTGACCAAGGGGGGCGTCGCTCCAACTGGTACCACTCCCAGTTCAGCCAGTCATGAAGACCAGGGCCCAGCTCAGATTATAGTGTCTGGAGGCCTGTCGGATGTGAACACCAGGACAACTACACTTCCATACCAGGGCCATGAACCAGTACATCCCCCCCTTCAGTCACCTCACAGGGCGCTGCATGAATTCTGTATGGAATCTGACCGAGTGACATCCTCACATCTCCATCCCACTTCCACAGCAGCACGGCCTACATCCGCAGGCCTGTGGGGAGCAGCGCAAACAACCAGGGTTGGTGCTAGGTTCTCACTCCCATTGTATTCCCCTCCTCATTCACAACCGTTCTCTGAGGACACGGCGAATGTCTCAGGAGGACCCACAGGTGATTCACATGACACCATACAGTATGCCCCCCCCCACAAAACAGGGGACTACCTCTCCAACCACCACAACAGGGAAATTACTGGAGACTTCCACCCAGTGGGTCACAACCTCACATACCAAGGGGGGAAATGCCACCTGCACCACTAGGCGCACCCCTGATGTATGTGACCTTTAGCCCTCAACAAGCATCATCCCTTGTAACCAGTCTACCAGATCCTGAAAAACAGCCCATGCCATTTTACAGAAGAGTTGCCCAGATCCAGAAGGCATACTCCTGTGCCTGGCGGGACCTGGTAAGTCTCTGTGAAATCAAAGCAGGGGATGCTTACTGGCCAGTAATGCTAAGGTGTTTCAAAGTGGACAGTGGCATCCCTGACAATACATATGGTTCGGGATGTGAGTTTGTGACGCAGTTACAACAGTGGGCACGTGACCGCCTGGCAGACCAAGCAACAAACATCCAAGACATTACACAAGATAAGGCTGAATCAGTTGAGAAATTCCATACTAGGATGTTACAGGTGTTCACCGATTTGGGATTCAGCACACAAAACAAGGCACATACGCAGATGCTGTCCTCTGCATTTGTAACAGGCCTCAGGGACACAATCCGGAAAGGCCTGCTACTATCTCGGCCAGAGTACAGAGTGTTACCTCTTGACACTCTACTACTGGTAGCAAAGGGCATAGAGTCCTCACAGGGTAATAGGAAGGCAGTCCCTCTCATGTTGACTTCTGACACACCATACCCGCCACCACAAACACGAAACCCGCGAGCCTGCTGTTACAACTGTGGGAAGCCCGGACATTTTCGGAGACAATGCCGAAGCCCGTGGAGATCCGATCGAAGACAGCCCGATCATGGGGACCAAAGAAGAGGAGATGCTCAACACCAAGGACAAAACGTCCAGGGGAATCCCAACTCAGCACCCAATGATTGGCCTCCTCCTCCTCTGTTTGGCCATATGGATCCATAGGAATTCGGCAAGCCTGTGTCATACACTCCAACCATGATCGCAACACACAAAGATTCAGGGGGACCTCTAGCCAAGATAACACTCAGCATCGAGGGCCGGCCCACTCACATTTGCGACACAGGTGCTGCCCGGTCTGTTATTCGAACGAAAGAATTACCCGATATCTCCTTCCTATCTGACAATGACATCACGTGCGTTGGAGTGGATGGAACACCCCGAAAAAGTCCTCTAACCCGCCCCCTACAAGTTGGCAACATCCCTGACCTGCTAACAAGATTTGTGGTTTCCGACACCTGTCCCTTGAACTTACTAGGGGCTGACGTCTTATCCAGACTCCAGGCCTCAATCTCCTTCCAACCTGATGGTGGTATCCGAGTAACCTCACCACTGACTGATGAAGACACGTAAGCATTATGCTCCATTCCGCTCTTGCTGTCCCTAAACGTAGAAGACAAGACTGGAATTCCGGAAGAGGTTTTAACCCGAATACCTTCCTGCCTGTGGTCTACAGGCCCAGAAGACATCGGTCATCTAAAAGTCCCGCCTGTCATGGTCAGAATGAAGCCTGGTGCCCCTTTCCCCAGAAAACCCCAATACCCCCTCAAGCCCTCCGTGTCAGCAGCAATCACTCGCCAGATAGAGGCCCTCCTCCAGAATGGGGCTCTTATACCCTGCACAAGCCCCTGCAACACCCCACTCTTCCCAGTCAAGAAGAAAACCCCAAAAGGAGAACCTGTGAAATATCGCATGGTGCAGGACCTGCGAGCAGTGAATGAAGCCACCATACTGGAGACACCCATCGTACCCAACCCACACACCTTGCTGGCAGGAATACCACCCACGGCCAAGTACTTTACTGTGGTGGACCTAGCTAACGCCTACTTCAGTGTCCCCCTAGACCCGCGTTGTCAATTCTTATTCAGTTTCATCCACGAAAGGAAAAGCTACACCTGGACTGTAATGCCGCAAGGTGCCCAGAACTCCCCGTCCCAATTCTCCAAGGCAATGAAATTCATTCTGGACACGTGGATCAAACTCCACCCAGACGTTGTGCTTCTCGAATATGTGGATGACCTCTTGCTTTGCGCAGATACCCAAAATGAGGCTGCCACCCACTCTGAAGACCTTCTTTGTTACCTGGCTGAACAAGGCTGTAAAGCATCAAAACAGAAGATCCAGTGGTGCAAGCAAACAGTGGTCTTCCTTGGACATTGTATCTCACAAGGCGTAAGACATCTTACTCAAGAACGAATAGCTGTGATCAAAGCAATTCCGGTGCCAGTTGGCCACAAGTCTCTCCATGCTTTTCTGGGCCTAATATCTTATTGTCGTTCATGGATTCCAGAAGCATCTCTGCTAATGCAACCACTCTATGATGCTCTAAAGACTGATCCTTTCACTCTGCCACCAATGGCCCTTACAAACTTTGAAATTCTGAAACAGATCCTGTCGTCGGCCCCTGCCCTTGGCATACCAGACTATGAAAAGAGCTTCAAGCTATTTGTCTCAGAGAGAGAAGGACACGCCACAGGAGTACTGGCCCAATCTTGTGACAACAGACTTAGACCTATCGGGTACTATTCCTGTCGATTGGATCCAGTAGCTAGGGGGGCACCCTCCTGCCTCAGAGCTGTTTTCGCAGCCCAAGCCCTTCTGGACAAAACTGCAGATCTTGTGCTGGGCCACTTCCTCATCCTTCTAGCTCCGCATGACATATCAGCCGTGCTAAACCAAGTACAACCAAAACATATGTCAGCAGCAAGACATCTCAGACTACAATGCACTTTGCTCCTCCCGGACAATATATCCCTCCTCAGATGTAACACCCTCAACCCGTCCACTCTGCTCCCGCTTTTCGAGGGGGGAAACGACCCTTACGATATCTCTCACGACTGTCTTGAAATCATGAAGATGGAAACTACACACCTGCCAACAGTTAGCAGAGTGCCTCTGGACGACCCTGACCTGACTATCTATGTTGATGGATCAAGATATGCAGATCATGAAGGGAGGTACCACACAGGATATGCTGTCACTACCAGAGACACAATCCTCCATGCCTCTGCATTGCCCCCCTCTAAGTCCGCACAAGAAGCAGAACTTCAGGCCCTAATCATGGCATGCAAGCTGGCGGAAGGGAAGAAGGCTAACATTTATACGGACTCAAGATACGCTCTTGGAGTGGCCTGTGACTATGGTGTCCTGTGGAAGAATAGGGGTTTTCTGACAGCAGTGAGTACACCTATAAAACACAGCGCAGCAGTCAGGGACCTGATTGATGCTCTGCTACTTCCTACCCAAGTGGCAGTTCTCAAGGTAAAGGCACATGGCAGACTGAACACTCAAGAAGCACAAGGTAATCACTTGGCGGACACTGCAGCAAAACATGCCGCGAAAGGTGTGCGAGAAGTTGTACGCAGAGTGGACGTCCAAAACATTCCAGCACAAGAGACAGTACAAGCCACCATGATCTTGCAGAACCCTCCTGTGGATTGGGCACGCTTGAAGGAAATGCAAGAGGCAGCAAGTGAAGAGGAAAAAGGAACATGGACGAAGAAGGGAGCCATATTGAAGGATGGACTCATGGAAGTGAATAAGAGACCATGTTTACCACGGTCCATGTTCCCAGCTGTGGTGCAGTGGGCTCATGGTGCTTCTCACCTGTCGAAGACCTTGATGAATGCTTTGATCAATAAATACTACCTGGCCCCAGGAATTACCCCACTTACCAACAACTTCTGTAAGTCATGCGTCATTTGTGCCAAGTGCAACCCAGGCAGAACGGAAAAGACACCCATGAAACATCTAGCTAAAGCTCAATATCCCTTTCAACGAATACAGATTGATCATATTCAGATGCCGAAGAGTGGCCGGTATGAATACGCTCTAGTAATCGTTGATATGTTCAGTTCCTGGCCCGAAGCGTTCCCTGTGACCAACATGACAGCGAAGACCACAGCCAAGAAGCTTCTAACGGAAATAGTGTGCAGATATGGTGTCCCAGAGGTCATAGAGAGTGATCAGGGGCCGGCTTTCACGGCCTCGTTAACCAAAGAAATATGGACAGCCCTAGGGGTCACACTTGCTTTCCACACCCCGTATCACCCTCAGAGCAGTGGGAAGGTAGAAAGATTGAATGGCACAATAAAATCCCGAATGTTGAAAATGTCTCAGGAGACAGGGATGAGCTGGCCAGACAGTCTACCCATCGCCCTGTTCAGTGTGAGATACACTCCTAAAGAGAGCCATGGTTTATCACCTTATGAAATACTGTTTGGTTCAGCCCCGAGATTAGGGTGTTATTATCCACAACAGTTACAGTTACAATCCGATGTATTAACTGATTATGTGACTGCTTTGTCTCGTGAATTAACCCGAATCCATGCAAAGGTTTTCTCTTCCATTCCAGATCCTGAGTTATATACAGGAACACACAAGCTGGTCCCCGGTGATTGGGTTCTGGTGAAGAAATTTGTGCGAAAACACCCTCTTGAACCAAGATATGACGGTCCCTTCCAGGTCCTCCTAATAACAGCTACATCTGTGAAAGTTGCAGGGAAGAATACCTGGATACACGCCTCCCACTGCAAGAAGGTCACCATACCCAAGGAAACGGATAAAGATAAATCATGATCATATATATCCTTTGTCTGTGTGGGTTGACTGGGGCACAGCATGCAGCCATTACTAAGAAAGATGGGAAGGTCATTTTTTGGTATAATTCATCTGATACCCATATAGCCACGTTTGACTTCCACCCGTGTAAGATACTCCCATGTCCTGAGCATGACAGCAGGTCAGAACGGTATGAAAAAGGTGACGGAGAGGGATATATATGTGTCACTAAAGGGTCATGGGGAAAAAATTGTGACAGTTGGGGAGCAGCAGCTTGGAACACAGGGACATCCTGGGGATATAACCCTCTGCCAGCCTATGACAGTAAAGACAGCCAGGGGGAGCCCTTGCTAACCCGTCTTACCCTCACCAAGCCAGGGCCCAGTATGACACTTGTCCTAAACATACGGAATCCGAGCCCATCCGATAAGGGAGAGTATGTGTTGGGGTGGTGGTTCGGAGGTGGTCACTGGGGTCATAGAGGGTCTTTCCGTCTAGAAGATATGTACAACAACAATGAATGGCAGCCAATCAAGAACCTGCCGCCCCCACCAAACCCCTTAAAGCCCCATGTACAGACCCTGGAGGACATGGTTGCAATAGCAGATCCTACCTTCAAGGATACAATGGAGGTTGAGACCGGCCTTTCAGAAATCAATCTCTGGCTAGAATGGATGAGATATAGCGCCAGCAGACATAATAAAACCAACTGCTATGTCTGTGGTAGTGCTAGGCCACATTTGGGTACAGTCCCATTAGTTATACCTAAAAAAGAGGAAGAGTGCTTCCTAAGCCTCTACGCTAACATTTCCACCAACCAATTAACATGTGAAAAATGGAAAAAGGAATATCCCATAGACACCAGTGCTTCAATACCTAAGATAGCTATCACCTTATACCCTGGAAACTACACTTGTTATGCTCACCATGAAGGGAGGGGTAAAAACCTAGGTAACTTCTCCAAAGGTTACTGTGCTTCTTACAGTCATGTCCCGGCCAACTTAATACAGAATCAAAGTCAATCCTTGGGGGATGTGTATTGGATATGTGGAGACATGCAAGTGAGGTCCAGATTGGAAGGACAATGGAGGGGAGAATGTGCCCTTGCAAAGGCCATCATGCCTCTGCACATCCTAACCCTAACGGAAGGTATTCACAACACACAGGGTAAGAGGACAAAAAGGGAAGCCCTTCCGGGAAGTTTTGACCCTCATGTGTATTTAGATGCCATTGGAGTTCCGAGGGGGGTCCCTGATGAATTCAAGGCC
This sequence comes from Rana temporaria, assembly GCF_905171775.1. NCBI lineage: Eukaryota > Metazoa > Chordata > Amphibia > Anura > Ranidae > Rana > Rana temporaria. The sequence continues at coordinate 165,031,052 of NC_053492.1, read as the reverse complement.
CGAGACCAGGTAAAAGCAGGTTTAGAGGCCCTAATCCCCATAATAACTGTTAGCAAAAATGTAGACTGGATAAATTATATATATTACAATCAGCAAAGGTTTGTCAATTACACGAGAGACGCATTCCAGGGAATAGCCGAACAGTTGGAGGCCGACTCTCAAATGACTTTCCAGAACCGGATGGCTCTGGATATGATATTTGCAGAGAAAGGAGGGGTTTGTACTGTGATAGACAAGATGACCAGCACCACTTGCTGTACCTATATTCCAGACAACACCGGCCCGAATGGCCAAGTCACTGTAGCCCTTAAAAAGTTGAAGAATCTGTCAGTTGAACTAAAGAAAAATTCAGGCATCACAGATCCATGGGACCAATACTTCAGTTGGATGAACGGGTGGCAGAGAATTTTAACCCAAATAGGAGTAACCATACTAATCTTTCTATTTCTCCTCGCTCTGATAATTTGTTGCATACTCCCTTGTTTAAAGAAATGTATAGAGAAAGCAGTAGAACAAGGAATCCCTACGTTCGTGAACCAAGACATAGGGCTCGAAGAAGATGAGTACGAAGAACCGCACATTCCACTACAGACATTCCCAGTCTCACATCATGAATAGGCAGGATGACAGGGACAGATAGGGTAGGAGCCTTGAGGCCGCGACCTGGGTCCAGCTGCAGCAAAAGCCATCCTCACCACTAGAGGCTCTGGGGAAAACCTGCTGGACCTTAGACTCCGCGCGCCTTGGGGTGGGGAAACTTAGATTAAAACAGGGACAGATTAAAATAGATTAAAATAGACATTTCAAGGGGGGTGCTGTAGTGGATGTGATAAAAATAGTCAAACTAAGATAATGAAATGCCTATTTCAATGCACAAACACATGCTTTATATCACATATGATCATATATATATATATATATAACGTATGCAAATAGGTTATTGATTGCTATAGGAATAATCACATATAATCGTAATGCATAATTTACCCCTTTGCTAATATAATGTTGTATTTCAGAGATGCATCACATGGTTTATCAGAACAGGAACTCAGTCTGCAAAAAAAAACAACTATTTTAGGACAGCGGGAAAGTCCCTAAGAACCACAGAACCAGACAGATGCCAGACGCCAGGACGTCACAAGAATAATATTACATATTAATGAGAATGTTGAATATTAATGAATATTAATGAGCATGATCGTGTGTTCGGTCATGCGCTCTTGAATGCACTTGTAATCCATATAAAAACACACGGCTTGCAATAAAAAAGCAGAAGTAACGGTCTTCACCCTGAGACACAAGTCTGAGTGTAGATTATTTACTTTAGTTCGTTAGTTTGTACAAACGCTTCTTATCTAATTTGGCTCAGGAAGCAGATATCAGACACTCCGTGCATTTGGCTCGGGTCCAAGACAACCTGAACACATTCTGCCATAATACAAGTGGTAAGGGGAATACTGCGCTAATAAAAAAATAAAAAACAAAAAATTGAAAAATAGCTAATAAAAGCCAAGCTGCGACACATACAAAACATGTGAAACCATGCAAAAACAAAATATAAAAAGATAGAAAGTTGCACTAAATATAATGAATGAAAACCCTGTGATGGCAAACAAAACACAGGGGTACAAAAACCCTTTCTGATATCAGTGATTAGTCTAAGTGAATCAGGTGTGATTATTAAACTTGTATAAATGAATCGTGGTATCTGAATAGATCAAATGAAACATATAAACCACACTTAGTGAACATAATATGAATCCTGAAGGTTAAAAAAGGATCAAAATTGGGAAAGAAAAAATAATAATGATATACATAAGTAAGTATGACAACAGTGCAGCAAGTGTGAATTACCAAAAATGAGTAAATATCATACACATAAACACATGAGTGCTCCCTGAAAAAAATTTATAAAATTAACTACAGTTCAATGGAAATAAGATGTGAAAAAAGTAAGCAGGAAGTCCATTCCTATTGTGAAAAGTTCCAATTCCAAAGTAATTAAGGAAGGAAAAAGAAAAAAAAAACTGTTTTGAAAGAAGGCAATAATGAAGATGACAGAAGTAAATCCACCAGCACCGCAGGTAAGGTTGCTCCCTGTGATGGATGTCAAACGAAATGGTTAACCTTACCAGATTGACCTCCGTGAGGTGGCAAGGTCTACAGCGCATGCAGATACAACCCTCTGCAGGGTCTTGTGATGATCCCAAGATGTCATTGGACCAGTGTTTGATCACCTCCTTAGCCTCTGGTAACTTTCCTCTGTATGTTGGAAAGATAGGATCTCCTCATCTCTGCAGGGGCCAAATGCTTCTCCAATTGGGGATGCAATAATACAAAAATAAAAACTTGGATAGTGTATTACCTCCAAGATGATGGATAATTGATTCCATTAAAAAAAATACAAACATAAGCATAAAAATGTTCCAAGCGTACACCCGTGCAAGCGGGGTTACGTGAGCAGGTAGTGATGTCAGTGCGTAGCACCTCCCTGACTAGTTTCGTTACACGTTACGTTCTCAAAGGGCACAGGCGACGCACTGAATTTGTCACTCTATATACAGTATACATGAGGCTTAACTGAGCCTATCCTTCGTTTGGTGGCCATGATGGTGAAAACGTAACCAACCCTCACTCTCATTCTTATCCTCCTTAGCGGTGATCCCGAGCGTGACTCGGGGTGTTTTTTCTATGCTATTATCATTAACCCTGAGTCACGCTTGGAGTAGCTGTGCAGAGCTTGCAGCGGTGCGGCTTACCTTCTCCTGGCAAGTTACTTACCTTGTCCCTGGATCCTGCGATGCCTCCCCGATGTGTGAGCGAGCGATGTCCTCGCTCGATTCACACAGTGCCTGTGTGCCGCCGATCTCCGTTCCCTGCGACGTTATTACGCACAGGGGCGGAGAACGTCGCCAAATTCAAAAAAGTAAATAAACACATTACATACAGTATACTGTAATCTTATAGATTACAGTACTGTATGTAAGAAATACACACCCCCTTTGTCCCTAGGGGTCTGCCCAGTGTTCTGCATGTACTTTTATAAAATAAAAACTTTTCTTTCTGCCTGCAAACTGTAGATTGTCCATAGCAACCAAAAAGTGTCCCTTTATGTCAAAAGTGATTTTAGAGCAGCTAGAAAACAACGATAATAAATTATAATCACTTGCAGAATTGAGCGATAGCGATTTGTGGGGAAATTCGTCATAAAAAAATAAAAGTAATGACAGCGACAATTCTGCAACTGAGCAAATTTCAGTGTTTTTGATTTGATTACATTATTGAATATTTTTTATTATAATTACATTATCATTTGTTATAATTATTTAGAGTTATTTATTATATTATAATTTATGATTTTGTGTTTCAAACTTTATCATACCCGGGATGTCTACTAGACTCTTGTTTGGACAGATTTAAGTGAGTTATTCCTAAGAATTGCAGGCTTACAGTATAAAACGCCAAATTTCCATGCAAAATAATTGTACCGCCTTTGGTACAAAATTCATACATAATCATAAAAGGCGGATACAGAACCACCATACGGCTCTATAGGAAAACTCCTTCCCAACAAAGGGAGGATTAGAACCAAGCCTCATTCTCAAATGGTAATTATATCCTCTACGGCACCTGGTACCTGGTATTAAATATTAAATCCATATGAGCATCCAAAAGGAATAACAAATTACGTTTTTCCAATTATAAATAACAATAAAAAATAATCAAAAAACTGACCGTCAAAAAAAAAAATGTCTCCCTTCTTTTTTTTTTCCTGCACCCCAGCCTGCCCAGGTGGAATGCAAAAAAATAAACAAATAAATAAATTGTGTTCATGCATTATCAATAAATGAGTTTATTTCTATATCAACATTAAGGCCCAGAGGTCTCAGACATTTAACCCTATATATCCAACTCATTTCCTAGACACCACTACCTTCTCAGCCAACAGCTGACTTCTATCCAGCTGTTCCACCTCTAAGACTTTCTGTTCCAAATCTTTGGCTGAATATCCTTTCTCCAAGAACCTGCTGGTCAAGATCCCAGCCTGTTCTTAAAGTCACCAAGCTTCGTACAATTACGTCATAAACGTACATGTTGGCTTTTTGATACTGAGTTAAGCCACAAATGATGGTGACAACTGTCACGAGGGATGAAAGCATTTCTATCAGTGGTTTTAAAATATGTTGAGGTTATAAACTGACCATCTTCTATTTTTATCTGAAGATCTAAAAAATGTATAGAATTATGATCTGCTTCATATTTAAACTGTATACCCCTATCATTAGTATTCAGATGCTCCATGAAATAATCAAACAAATCTCTGTGTCCTTTCCATAGGAGGAGGACATAGTCTATGTATCTGGCCCACATGACCAACTCTAGCCTCCGGTCAGCATAAACGACGTCCTCCTCCCATTTACCCATGAACAGGTTGGCTAGGCTGGGGGAAAATTTTGCCCCCATAGCCACACCCCTGTTCTGTAAATAAAACGTATTGTTGAATCAAAAAAAATTATGTGTAGTCGCAAAACTCAAAAGTTCCATGATGAACCTCCTGTGTTTGGTTGGCAGACCTGAATCCCTGTCTAAAACATGTTTCACTGAGGATATTCCCCAATCATGGGGTATGATTGTATATAGAGATGTAACGTCTGCAGTAACCATCCAGAGGTTGTCCTCATATGGAAGGTCCCCTAATAAATTGATGACAGGTTTGTTATCTTTGATCTTTGATCTTTGATATAAGCTGGCAATGATTTAACTAATGGCTGGAGATACCAGTTAAAATACTTCACTGCTCTAGATGTAATAGAGTCAAACCCACAAATGATGGGACGACCAGGAGGGTGGACAGGATCTTTATGTATTTTGGGTAAGTAATATATGATGGGTATTCTAGACGAGGTTGGGACAAGAAAGGCCTTTTCTTTTTTGTTCAGAATTCCTGAACTAAAGCCCTTTTCAATAATATTTTCTAAACTCCTCCTATAGGATGGACGTGGATCTGCTGGAAGGGGGACGTACGTATTGACATCACCAACCAGATGGTCCAGTTCCTTGAGATAATCAGTCTTATTCAAAATCACAATACCGCCCCCCTTATCTGCAGGACAGATAATGATTTCTTTGTTTTCACATAATTGATCTAAACCAGACTGTGGGGAACTGTGGAGTTTGATCTTATTAATCTCTAAGGAGAACGTCTCTAAATACCCTAACTGATGGAGTTAATCCTCCTGGAGGGTTAAGAAGAGACACATTTAAATTTAAATGTTGTATCCTGGTGGGACACAATCCATTTGTTTTCATAGGATTGGAGATAATATACCTTTTCACACTGAGTTTTCTAGTATACTTATGTATGTCCATATCAGTTTGAAACTTATTTAATTTTTGAGGTGGTGCAAATTTAAGCTCTTTGTCCAGTAAAGAAATTTCTTCTGAGGACAGACTAACGGAACTAAGGTTATAGATGCCTTGACCAACTACACTCTTTTTGTTTTGTTGTCCTCCCCCCTCTGATTCCTCTCTTCGTTCTATGGGTCTTAGTTGGTTCTGATCTGACCTGGGAAAATCCCAAAGTTGTGAATAATTCCCATTCCGCCAAGGTTCCTGTTGGTACGAATATGTATGCAGATGTTCTCCTCTGGGAGGTGGTGGGAAGGGAGGAGGGGGTGGATACTGTCTGGATGGTCTATCATTCCAATTCCCTCTTGATGGAGCACCATAAGAATGCTACCTGATAGCAATTTTGACCATATATTTCTGTGGTAACCTTCCTCCCAGTTTCTTTAAAAAATCAGAATATACAACGCAATTATTACCATACTCGATGCATTCTAAAGAAGGTACACACATTTTTCAAAGTAAGCACTCTTAAAAAACATTGAAGCTTATTAGCACCTCTCTTTTACTAAAGTGTCCTTGTCCTTGTGAAAACATGCTGAGCACTGGATATTCAGGGCCAGCTTTCAGCTGTTGAAAACACATGCACCCATTTGGTTCAATACAGTTTTCATACATTGACAGTTGTGGTGGTTTCAAAATAGTCATTCATTTAATACTTTTTTTAAGCAGTTGCTATTCATGATTTACAGCCAGGTACAACTTTCTATTAATTATAAAACAAATTTAAATCAAGCAGAGTTACAATAGTCAGGACCTTTTTTATACACACACACAGCACATATACACAAAGTATTGCTGATTGCTACTTTGCAAGGGCCCAGATAAGATATTGTACAATATATTCAGCTGTGTTTTTAAAATCACATTTATGCCCCAACATAAAAAAAAAATTAAAGGAGGACATTTCGGATTAAACCTACAGTAGGTGCACGCGATATTGTGTCAATCTCGCTCCCTTTCTCGGCGAGATTGAGCACCTACGAGCCCCATCGCGGGAGCCAGCGCCGAGCTGGCTTGCCGCGATAGAGACAAAGCGAGTCATAGAAGCGACGGGAGATCCGACTTGGATTCCCGCCAATTCTACACGTGTGCGGCGTTTGTTATGAATCCTGAGGGGGAAGTCCCCGCCGGATTTTAAATAAAAATCCGTCATGTTTTCCCCCCTCAGGAGCATACCGGGCCCTTAGGTCTGTTATGGGTTGTAAGGAGAACCCCCCTACGCCGAAAAAATGGCGTAGGGGGTCCCCCTACAATCCATACCAGACCCGTATCCAAATCACGCTACCCGGCCGGCCAGGAAAGGAGTGGGGACGAGCGAGCGCCCCCCCCCTCTTGAGCCGTACCAGGCTGCATGCCCTCAACATGGGGGGGTTGGGTGCTCTGGGGCAGGGGGGCGCACTGCGGGGCCCCCCCACCCCAGAGCACCCTGTCCCCATGTTGATGAGGACAGGGCCCCTTCCCGACAACCCTGGCCGTTGGTTGTCGGGGTATGCGGGCGGGAGGCTTATCGGAATCTGGGAGCCCCCTTTAATAAGGGGGCCCCCAGATACCGGCCCCCCACCCTAAGTGAATGGATATGGGGTACATCGTACCCCTACCCATTCACCTGGAGGAAAAATGTTAAAGTCAATAAACACAACACAAGAGTTTTTAAAATAATTTATTAGTCTGCTCCGGAGGCCGCCCCCTGTCTTCTTTAGCTCTGTTTACCAGGGGGGGCTTCTTCTTTGACGTCTTCGGGTGGGGGCCGCTCTTCGCCGCCGTCCGGTTCTCTTCCACCGCCGGGGGGGTCGCTTTTATAAAAGCGCCCACTCCTCGGCGGGTTTCCTCCGACGTCTTCGGCGGGGGGTGGTGTGATTCTTCTTCCGCTATCCGGGGGGGTCTTCTTCGGCTATCCGGGGGGTCTTCTTCACTCTCCGGGGGTCTTCTGCTATGTTCGCCACTCTCCGCTGTTGACTCGGCGCACCCCAGTTCTTCCTCCAGCTGTCCGGTGCCTTCTCCTTCAGCGCTGAACGTTTATCTTCTTCTTCCGTGCTGTGACGTATTCTTCTTCTTCCGGGCTGTGACGTCATCTTCTTCTCTTCTCCAGATGTTGACACGACGGCTCTTCTCACTGAAATGACGGATGCGCGGCTTGCATCGGACCTATATAGGCCTCACAGTCCCATCATGCTCTGTACCTACCCATGTGATACCTACCCACGTGGGTAGGTATCACATGGGTAGGTACCAGAGCATGATGGGATTGTGAGGCCTATATAGGTCCGATGCACCCGCGCACCCGTCATTGCAGAGAGGAAAGGCGACGTGTCAACATCGGGAGAAGAAGAGAAGTGAAGAACATGACGTCACAGCACGGAAGAAGAACTCACAGCATGGAAGGAGAAGAAGACGTACAGCACGGAAGAAGAAGGCACCGGACAGCGAGAGGAAGAACCGGGGTGCGCCGAGTCAACAGCGGAGAGCGGCGAACATAGAAGGAGACCCCCGGAGAGTTGAGAAGACCCCCCGGATAGCGGAGAAGACCCGTCGGGATAGCGGAAGAAGAAGCCCCCCACCGAAGACGCCGGAGGAAACCCGCCGGGGGGTGGGGGCTTTTTTAAAAGCGACCCCCCCAGCGGTGGAAGAGAACCAGACGGCGGCCCCCACCCGAAGACGTCAAAGAATAAGCTCCCCCTGGTAAAAGAGCTAATAAAGAAGACAGGGGGAGCCTCCGGAGCAGAAAAATAAATTATTTTAAAAACCCTTGTGTGGTGTGTTTATTAACTTTGACATTTTTCCTACAGGTGAATGGTTAGGGGTACGATGTACCCCATATCCATTCACTTAGGGTGGGGGGCCGGTATCTGGGGGCCCCCTTATTAAAGGGGGCTCCCAGATTCCGATAAGCCTCCCGCCCGCATACCCCGACAACCAACGGCCAGGGTTGTCGGGAAGGGGCCCTGTCCTCATCAACATGGGGACAGGATGCTCTGAGGTGGGGGGGCCGCAGTGCCCCCCCCCTGCCCCAGAGCACCCAACCCCCCGATGTTGAGGGCATGCAGCCTGGTACGGCTCCGGAGGGGGCGCTCGCTCGTCCCCACTCCCTTCCTGGCCAGCCGGGTAGCGTGCTTTGGATACGGGTCTGGTATGGATTGTAGGGGGACCTCCTACGCCGTTTTTTTCGGCGTAGGGGGGCTCTCCTTACAACCCATAACAGACCTAAGGGCCCGGTATGCTCCTGAGGGGGAACCCATGCCGGATTTTTATTTAAAATCCGGCGGGGACTTCCCCCTCAGGATTCATAACAAACGCCGCACACGTGTAGAATTGGCGGGAATCCAAGTCGGATCTCCCGTCGCTTCTATGACGCGCTTGCTGGGATGTGCTGTCACTATTCCAGTGAGTGCGAGATGTCGGCCAGATCTCGGCACCATGTCGCCGAGAATCAGCGCGATGCTGTCGTGCTAAAAACACAATATCACAAACACCTACTGTATATGGTGTAACTGATTAAAATACATTCATACGTTATCAATAATCAAATAACCTCCCATTCTGCTCTAATTTGCATGTAAATATCTTACTTATTCCTCTGAGCTCTAGCTGAAGGAAAAATGGACGATACCATCATTAACACATGTACTCCATTTCATGATTGGAACATTTTGCATATGAGAATAATGATTTATTTGAGTTCCGTTTTGCATTACAAAAATCAATGGCTGCAGTTTTACTGTGTCTACCATCTTAATATACATTGGCATCTACAATTAAAAGAAAATGGCAGCCAATTAATCATTAATGTTATTTATATCATGAACTTGAATCCTAGTCGCTCAGAGTTTTCATTTTCCAAAGGCATTAAAATGTATTCCTAGATATCTTTAACCTTACTATAGTTGGTGAAATCATGATTATGTAATCAGGACATTAATCATTAAATTACACTTCTGTCAGTGAATAAAATGCGTAAGTTCTACAAAGCAGTCTACAGTATATAAACACAAATAAAAGCCATTTTTTGAGTTTATGAAATAATTGCAGCTCATTTTGGCAAAATATCTGTTTTTATCATGTTATGCTATGTTTGATCAACAGACATACCTATTTTTTTTGCTCACTTGATTGTGGCTCATTTGGCACACTCTCATTAATAAATGCACCTTAACAGATGCTCATACAACTTCTTAACTAAACACAACAAGCTTGACAGCTACTGTCACTTATGATGAACATACAACATGATTACTTCAAGTGGTGAGAAAGTCTCTGGAGTCAGTGTGAATGCTGGACAATCCTGTATGGCAATGGCAGGTGCCAACCCTATATGGCTAATGGCAGGTGCTAACTATGTTAATCTGTTACTTCATAGTTTATATGATACATGGTCATTGTGAAAAATAATAAAAACAAAGTTATGGGCATCTGCAAGTAAGTAGGAGAATTTATGTCAGGAAATAAAAATTGCAGACAAAAAATTGCATTTTAGCTATGGTGTATGTTTTTTTTTAAATGCCCAGAATAACATGTCTGCCTTCTCAGTACTGATTCTGTAATAAAGCTATTTTTGTAACTTTTTTCAAACAAGTACAATCACTGTGGAAAAATCCTTGATACATTCAATAGTGATTGGATTATTGTGACCCATATAGCTGAAAATGCTGAGGTATGTTTCTTTACATGAATTTGAACTGAAGAAACAGCTTGTTTATACAGCTGTGAAACTTCTTCATCATTACATAAGTTCAGTTGAATGTGACAAATGCTACCTACCTAAATGCTGCTATAAGATAAGTATAGTTAATGTGTGAGTTATACAGCCAATTGGAATGTTCCAAAGGCATCAACTAGTCCAGGGGTTTGCCATACCAAATACCAGCTCCTTGTTTGTACAAGATTAACAAAAAAGAAATCGTGCAGCTGGCATAGAAACCAGGCACAGTTTTACATAAGGGAAGAAGAAGTTTTCGTGTGGTAGAAATAAATTATAATGCAGTGATGCCTAGGCAGACATATGATCATACATCAAGGACTCCCAACAGAAAGTAAATCTGGTGCTTTGAGATCTCAGGCAGAATCGCTGTGAATCTCCCTGCAATACCAAATTACACTGCAATAATGGAAAAATGCAAAATGCTTAATGCGTGTTTGAGTGATATTCAATGTCAGTTTTGCTGAGATTTATATGCCAACTCCAGATGTAAACAAGGCCGTACAGTTTTATACCCAGTTTCAGTACCAGATGCCATGTCCAAAAGATTTTTTACACCTGGGGAGGCATATGCAGTCCTTACTATGTTGAATGATAAGAGCAGTGGGGAGCTCTCATCATTTTATTCTGGTTCGGAATTCAAGCCAGTAGATAGTAGTGAATCAGGGACTGAATCAGAGGAGGAAACAGTCCCTCCTTTAAGAGCAGTGCCATACACCCCAACAGCCCAAACACAAATGGAGCCAGACCTCAGGAAGAAGAGCCCAGTACCAGCACTGGAATAACACACCAATTCTGAAGAATCCAGGCCCAAACCTACCTTCCCGATTCCCTGGTAAACCCCTTATGGCTGCCTTCCAGCTGAGGGTCAGCTACAATATAAAGGGAATATAAAGGAGGAAAAAAAAGATTGTTCGTTGCGAGGATAAATAAGAACAGGAGCTAAAAGGAGAAGGTAGCCTTTATAGGCTAGGTAAAAGGTTGTCCTAGGGGGGTCAGAGGGGCGGAGCTAACCCGTTGTAGGCTGACATGAGGAGGTTTCAGAAAATATATATATCATTTTCTCACTGCCATGCAGATAGGAAGGTAACATAGTTTAGACTATGGCCATATTATTTAACTGTTTAAAGACAAGAGAGACAGAACTAGAACATTACTACAATAGCATAAAATAAATGTGAATACAAATTAAAGGTACTGTAGCTGCTGACTTTTAATATAAGGGCACTTACTTGTCCAGGGATCTTGCTGTGTTGGCAACCCAAGCTGATTCATTAATCGGCTTTGGGCGCAGGTGCCGGCATTGTAAGTAAGGGCCGGTTTCCCCTTTCCTACTGCACTTTCTGAATGGTCCCACCATCTTCATATGTCCCAGAAGGCAGCGGAGGGAAGGAGGAGTAGTTGGAAATGTCATAGATTGCCAATCTTTCCCGGAAGTTATCTGCTCCTCCCCAACAAGTGCCAAATGTGGCAGTGGTGGGGGTAGGGTGCTAACAAGCAGAGCTTCCCCTGTTCCAGTCCAGTTGGTGTCCAATATTAGATTCTCTGGTTGGGAGTGACTCATTTCAGCTGCCATCTGCAGCAGCTTTTTGTAAAGGGTGTTACTGAGCCATCCTTGCCCAGTCAAAAGGCTTAGGGGTGTGGTGTGGTGTAGGCATATTAAAGCATTTATGATATTTCAGCAGACCCCCAATGATGCCAGTCTGTATCAATAGTTCCAGAGAACACTTTCTTACAGTCCAACAACTATATATTGCACACAGAAAAATTACCATTTGTAAAAACAAAACCTGATATATTGTACATACCTTTAAGACATTTCATGTGAACAATTAACCTTCTGTGCATTATAACATTATCATGTCTGGTCTTGACCTCAGTAGTATTCTCTTATACATTTCCCTTTACATTTAGCTCAATCTCAGCTGTGTCTCGCTCAATGTAAAGGGCTTAAACTTACCAGAAACTGGTCACAGGTCCTATCCGCACTTAAACATAAAGCTCATTTCATCCTCCTTCAAGAAACACGTTTTCGTTGGACGCCATTCCCAAACTTACCGACCATATATACCGAACGGCATTGCATGCCATGAACCCAGGCTCTAAGATCGAATGGGTATCCATCCTCATATCTAAATACGCTAACTTCCACTTATCAGACTCTCTCTAAGACCCAGATGGTAGGTACATCTTTATCAAAGGTATTTTTGCATCCAAACCAATCATCCAAACCAAACCTGCAAACGTGTACTGCCCCATTGAACGCCAAGTTTCCTTCTTCAGGAAAACTTGCAACCTCTTGTCCTCATTCCAAGAGGGAATAGTCTTGCTAGGGGGGATTTTAATGTACCATTGGATCCCGCTATTGATACCTTTTTGGGTACAACCTTGCTCGCATACCGAGCACTCCTCCAGATTAAATTGCAACTACAAGGCCTATCACTACATGACACCTGGCGTACCATGTTTTCGACTGACAAAGACTACACTTTACTCACTGTACTCACCCCCACATCAAAAATATTCTAGAATAGATAATTTTTTTTCTGACCCAAACAGATCTACCACTTCTCACACAGGTCACAAATGTTCTTGTCCAACCACCACCCCATTATGGTTACCCTTAGGCCCCGTACAGACGACCGAACATGTCTGCTGAAACTGGTCCACGGACCAGTTTCAGCAGACATGTTCGGTCGTCTGTACAGCTGAGCGGACAGGATTCCAGCATACATTTGCCCGCCAAGCTCTTTTTCGAGCGGGCAAATATTCCTAAACATGTTTAGAAACATGCCCTCTGGAATCCTGTCTGTCGGACATGTTCGGTCGTCTGTACAGACCTACCGTACATGTCTGAGCGGCCGCCATCCCTCGCATGCGTCGAATGACTTTGACGCATGCGTGGAAGCATTGAACTGCCAGGGCCACGCACGTCGCCGCGTCATCGTTGCAGCAACGGCGCAGCCTCATCGCCGCGTATCGAGTACGCGTGGATTTCTGTATGATGGTGTGTACAGCCATCATACAGAAATCTCCGGGCAGACATGTACGCTGAAAACGGTCCGGCGGACCGGTTTCATCGTACATGTTTGCCCGTCTGTACGGGGCTTTAAATTTCCTGTTTTGAAAAGTATAACCAAAAGTGGTAGCTCAATTCCTCATTACTTAGGGACCCAAAAATGGTTGCGCAGATACACTCCTGAATTCAATTTTACTTTACGGAGAACTCAACCCAAGATATCACACCTGTTACGCTATGGGGAGCCCACAAATGTGTCATTAGAGTAGAACTTGTAGCCCTAGCAACAAAAGTAAAAAAGAAACAGCAGGAATTTATTAAAACATTAATTAACAGGTTATACTACACAAATGCTCCATGTTGTTGGAAGAATTAGGGAAACACACAAGGAGACATGAGTGTTATATGAACAAGGCAACAAAAGTGGGAGGCTACTAGCACGTACGGCACAGGCTGCTAAATCTTCATCTACTATTCATCATATACAGAATAACCAGGGTACGCCTTTCTCTAAAGATGAAGATATAGCTAAACAATTTAAAATCTTTTACTCCAACTCTATAACCTAGCGTCTAATAACCTGGACACAACTACCTCAGAATCCCGTACCGCAAGAATTAAAGATTTCCTGTCCCAATATTGCCCCAAACAGTTTACGACTTAGCAGGCCGAAAACATTTTTTGTCATTTTGTCTTATGCACCACCATAAGACAAATGAAAGTAGGTAAAAGCCCAGGACTTGACAGCCCTGACAACCTCCCACTCCAATTATTATAAATGCTTCTTGGATGTTCTATCATCTAAGATGTTATCGACCTTTAATACTCCTGCTAACCCCCTAATGTCCCTCTCATTTACCACTCGTTGGTAACTTTCAAAAGGACAATTAAATCTTCTGAATTTTATTCAATTCCAGGCCCCTTGACTTCTCTGAGGGGAAATACTGATTTCCCCCCAGGGAATCAAGCTCATTCCTGTGGCAGAAATGGCCCCATTGCTCGCACACCAATTATTTTCTAAAGGACGTATCCGTTTATACAAAGATTTGGTGTCTTCATCATGTACCAACTAATTTCCCTTTTGGACATACAGACAATTGAGACACCTTATCACAACACAAGACCCATCTACCACATGGAATAGGCAACTCACACCATTCAAATCCCTTTGCTAGCGCAAATCCCTACAAAGACATTAAATATCTTATATCTATGCCCTACTCCAAGAAGTTCCACCCAAAATGAATGCATCACAAATTTCCTGGGAAAGAGACCTACGATTGACTCTCACTGATGAAAACTGGGAGGGCATACACAAATATGTACAGAAGGGTTCAATGAATGTAGCAATTCAGGAAAGCTGTTATAAAATTACAACTCAATGGTATAGAGCCCCAGCTCGACTTCACAAAATCTCTCCTGTTATCCCCAACTAATGCTGGAGATGTAAGAAAGTAGAAGGTTCTATGCTCCATACTTGGTGAGAGTGCCCTCTACTCCAACCATTTTGGAGGGAAGTAATGGAAACTAATTACACAAATCACCACATACGCTCTGGATTACAACCCTGCACAATTTCTTGTACATGACACGACCCTACCTAAAAAGGATTATTGATAATTACTGGCTAGGCACATGGTCAATGTGGTTAGACTCTGCATACCTATTCACTGGTGATCCACAGATATACCATCAATCAGAGAATGGCTGACCAGGATCTCTAAGATGAGGAGATGGAGGAACTGATCCACACCTCCCAAGAACGCATACATAAATTCACAAACACCTGCTTGACTCATTTCAAGACCACTGAGTGCTTTAGCTCTTATTTTCCTTGACCTAAAATGTCTACCCATATTATCTGACAGAGGATACTGTCCATTCACTTCAGGCAGAAGTACCAAGATAGGGAGCATTCCCTATCCACACCCCTACCATTTAACCTGCTCTTTCTCTACCTCTCGTCCAGTCCTTCTCTTTGAGGTTAACTTTTCCTCCCCCCCCTCACTTTCTCCCCCCCTCCCTCACGTGTTATTTTTTTTATCCCCCCCTTTCTATTTACAATCTCCATCAGTCTTTATACTCCACCACAATAAACCAAAAACCCTTCTGCAAAAACACAGGTTGGGGTTATTAATATTATTAGTATTAGAATTGGTAGTACTGGTTTCAATATTATTTCTACCATCATTATTGATGTTTTACTGAGAAATGAGCCTGGTAATTAATTGTATCCCTATGCTGAATATTCATGCAATGTTCAAAACTCCTTATTAGCTTCAATTTGAGTAATATTTTACCAATCTCTTTGATACGCCCCATGACTAATTTACAATCTATGCTACTTTATTGTACAAGTATGTCATGGTTACCGTTTGAATCAATGTGGTTAATGTTCTGTAAACATCACTTTAATATTCTCAATTAAAACTTTTGTGAAAAAAATAATAATATAGTATTCAACTCAAATCTAGGAATCTCATCTATAGGTTAGCATTGGTCACTAACCACAGTCTAACAAATGTGTATTGTGGTATTACATGCCAAATGGGCATTTTAAGACCCCTATTAGCAAGCCTGGATCAAATGATATTCTGCTAAAAGAGTTTACAGCAGCCGACTAGTCATTTATGACTGAGCTCAAGCTAAACAAAATGTATGATATTACTAACATTTTTAGAATGTTCTTCTGACTTATGCTAGCCTGGTCTAACTTGAGCTGTCTTGCTGACATTTAAAATATTCTGCTTTGTCTTTGGAAAAATGTAAATGACACCATGCTGCGGCAAATCTACATTTTTATTTTTGGGGTAATCAGATTAGTTTTGGGGTAATCAGACATCGTTATTATTACATATTAGGGCCCTTTCACACGGGGCGGATCATTAATGATCCGCCCCGTGAACCTCCGCTTGCTCAGTGGGGATCGCTCTGTTGATCTCCGAAGAGCCGGTGGATGACAGGGTGGTCCCCGCACACTGTGCAGGGACCGCCCTGTCCATTCTCTGCTCTCCTCTATGGGGGGATCGGATGAATACAGACCGTCTGTCCGTGTTCACCCGATCCAATCTGCAGACGGATGGCAAAATTGGGTTTGCAGGATCGGAGGAATGCAGAAGCTGGCGATATACTTACCTGTTCTGTGCAATAGTTTTGAGCAGAGCAGCCTCATCATCCTAGTCCTCAGCCAGTGCTCCTTGCTCCTCCTTCATGCCGAGTGCCTCCATAGCAACCAGCTCGCTATAGGGGCACTTGGGCAGGCTCAATCCCACCTATGGCTCCCACTGCTGCCATCACGTCCATTTAGGAGAGAGAACAGAGAGAGATGCTGCTCTCAGGCACAGTGCTGGATAAAGATGAAGCTCAGATAAGCATAAGGGGAACTGGGGGCGAGCTGCACACAGAAGTTTTTTTACCTCACTGCAGAGAATGCATTAAGGCAGTGTTTCTCAACTCCAGTCCTCAAGGCGCACCAACAGGTCTTGTTTTCAGGCTTTCCATTATTTTGCACAGGTGATTTGATCAGTTTCACTGCCTGAGGCTGGGTTCACACTACTACACTACTTTCATCCTACTTTGCTCTGCTACATTGGTCCTACATCGATCCTACATTGGTCCTACATCCATCCTACTTTCATGAACAGGCTCCTACTTTGGTCCGACTTCAATGATATTCAAAGGGCCTGAAGTAGGATCAATGTAGGACCAAAAGTAGTACAGGGAGCATTTTCAAAGTCGGACCGACTTGTGTAGGACTTGTGTAGGATGCTACAAGACGCTCTCATAGGGAAACATTGAACACAGAGCAAAGTAGGATGAAAGTAGTGTAGTAGTGTGAACCCAGCCTTAGTAATTACCACAGCAGTTTCATCTGAGGGAAATCCTGAAAACATGACCTGTTGGTGCGTCCTGAGGACTGGAGTTGAGAAACACTGCATTAAGGTAACAAACCTTCTACCTTTACAACCCATTTAAGTTTATTTATTGAAACTTCAGCAACACATTTACAGTATATTATACACTTTGTTTTGCTATTTTGGATCTTTAGGCTTTTGACAATCCTAATTAAATTAAACCTATCAATTTATTTATTTTCATTAAAAAAAAATCACATAATACAGACCCACAGCACTTCTACAGCTAATGGCTGGAGGTTAATAATGCAAGACTTTCAGCAATATGGTTGTGTTTGTACAGTGTATTAAAGACTGTCTGATAATATAGAGAAATTACTTTTGTTGGCAGGATTATACTGTAAGTTTACAATTTTTAATCAAGCTATTTTAAAGAATTAACAGCCCGACATATGTGTACTGCTAAAAATAATAATGAAAGAGCAACATTATGTGTGAATTGTAATAGACTTTTTCTCTTTATGTTGTGATGCATTATAAAAACCTTTTTTTTTTTTTTTTTTTACTCCAGGCACTCTGCCCTTCAGCTGTCATTTGGCAGGCTTCCACTTCAGCACAGTTTGACACTGACAGCAACAATGTCCTGCATTTCACTCCAGTCCATCTCTGACATCTTTAAGAAATAACCTTTCACAAGCATGCCATCTGGTGCTTTGCTTATAGGCTACAAATTCTCCAGAGTTGGCCAACAAATGCAAACATGATTTGCAGGTACGGTATTCTTTTAACTGTTTAAAAAAATGTACATGTTTAAATTTTCTATTTTCTGCCTAATAGTACATTTTGAAACAACTTTAGAGAATAACTGCTATTTAAGTTTTTCTTTAATCATTCATTTCAAGCAATAAAATAACTAACTGTTGGCACTGATCTCTGGCAATAAATCAAACATCAAGCTTTAGTCACAGACCCAATATCTCAGTTGGAACTCAGACAGGAAAGCAGGTCACTGGTGTGAAAATGGAAGAAGGGGTAGAAAAGTCAAGATTAAAAAAAAATAGGTACATTGTTTAGACTGCTGAGCACACACACTGATAAATCTTTAGCTACACAGCTCTGATATCACATGTAAAAGATGACATTGAGCAAAGATATCTTAAACCTGGCAGGGCAATGCCTCTAGTATGTCAGAAGATTTGTAAAAAAACTAAAAATATACCAGGTAACAACCAAAATTATCATTGTCATTGTTAAAGTACTGTATGTATGTATGTGTAAAACCAGTCACTAAAATATATATAAGCGTTTAATATGTTAATGTTATTTTGGAATTGCATTGCCATACTAAAAGTAGGTTTTAACCACTTAAGACCCGGACGTTTATGCAGGTAAAGGACCTGGCCATTTTTTTGCGATTCGGCACTGCGTCGCTTTAACTGACAATTGCGTCATGCGATGTGGCTCCCAAACAAAATTGGCGTCCTTTTTTTCCCCACAAATAGAGCTTTCTTTTGGTGGTATTTGATTACCTCTGCGGTTTTTATTTTTTGCGCTATAAACAAAAATAGAGCGACAATTTTGAAAAAAATTCAATATTTTTTTCTTTTTGCTATAATAAATATCCCCCAAAAAGATATAAAAAAAACTTTTTTTTTCCTCAGTTTAGGCCAATACGTATTCTACCTATTTTTGGTAAAAAAAATTGCAATAAGCGTTTATCGATTGGTTTGCGCAAAATTTATAGCGTTTACAAAATAGGAGATAGTTTTATTGCATTTTTTTTTTACTACTACAGCGATCAGCAATTATTTTCATCACTGCGACATTATGGCTGACACATCAGACAATTTTGACACATTTTTGGGACCATTGTCATTTTCACAGAAAAAAATGCTATAAAAATGCATTGTTTACTGAGAAAATGACAATTGCAGTTTAGGAGTTAACCACTAGGGGGTGCTGTAGGGGTTATGTGTGACCTCATATGTTTTTCTAACTGTAGAGGGGCGGGGATGGACGTGTGATATTAGGGAACACACGATAAATGAAGCTGCCACTGTGAAGAACAGGGAAGCTGTGTTAACACAGAGCTCTCCCCATTCTTCAGCTCCGAGGACCGATTGCGGGACTCTGGCGGCGATCGCGTCCACGCGTCCTGCGGCCACGGTTACGGAGCTTCGGACCCACAGCTGACGTACAGGTAGATGCTCGTGCCCAGCCATGCCGGTCTGCCGACGTATATCTGCAGGAGGCGGTCCTTAAGGGGTTAAAAATATTTCCCAAAAAAACTTTAATGAAATACCCAAAATGTCTGAAATAGAACCCAGTAAATAAATATCAAAGATCTTAGTATGGAGCCTTTACAAGAAAATGTGACATTAGTTTTTTGGTATACAGCTAGTATACAGTATTAGCCGGATTCAGAAAGACTTACGACGGCGTATCAGTAGATACGCCGTCGTAAGTCTGAATGAGCGCCGTTGTATATTTAAGCATATTCTGGAAACCAGATACGCTTAAATTTGGCCAAGATACGACCGACGTAAGTCTCCTACGCCGTCGTATCTTATGTGCATATTTACGCTGGCCGCTAGGGGCGTGTACGTGGATTTACGCGTCAAATATGTAAATGAGCAAGATACGCCGATTCACAAACGTACGTACGCCCGTCGCAGTAAGCTACGCCGTTTACGGAAGACATATGCCGGCGTAAAGATAAACCACCAAAAAGATGGTGCAGCCCATGCAAGGTATGGACGACGGAACGGCCGTCGTATTTTACGTCATTTGCGTAAGCGTACGTGAATGGGGCTGGGCGTAGGTTACGTTCACGTCGAAAGCATTGAGCCGACGTTGTTTCGTAGGGAGTATTTGCGACGTGATTCTGAGCATGCGTGTGCATGCGCCTTACAAACGGCCCTCATTTACATGGGGTCACGGTTAATTTAAACGTAGCCCGCCCACTACATGCCTACTTTGAATTAGGTGGGGTTACGCCGGCCCATTTGCGCTACGCCGACGTAACTTACGGAGCAAGTGCTTTGTGAATACTATAGTTGCCTCTCTATGTTACGTCGGCGTAGCGCATATGAGATGCGCTACGCCGGCTTAAACATACGCCGCTCTACCTGAATCCGGCTATATGTATGTATTTTTATATGTTATCAATCTGTTATTAATAGCGATCCACATTCAGTTTGACTAATTCAGCAAACATGACTGAAGTTCAGATCCCAAATGAAAATCCTTATTGAAGCCCAAACTTAGAAATTGTTAATAGCAATTTCCTGGGCTAACAGAGATTAGGCCTTTTTTATCCAGAAATATTGTCTGAAAATACATTGTTTAAAAAATAGGTTGAAATAAACACATACATGGTGACTTTCATAATAAGTAAAATCTTACCAAAGGAGGCTTCGTCCTAATTAAAATAGACCAAAATTATTATTATTTCATGCATTAAAAATAGTTGTCACACAAATAAGCATTAAATGGGACATGGGGTCTTAATTCTTATTCATAATAATGTGGCTTTTAAATGTGTACAGACCTTTCTTGACCTTGGAGGTTGATATTATTATCTATAGTTTGATCCATAGTTCACAGATGCTGCTAATTGCTGTATGAATCCCCCCCTCCCCAGTTATACAATCTGTCTTTAACCACTTTCCCGCCTGTAGGAAGTCATATGACGCCCTTGGTTTGAGGTGGTGATATTTAAATGATGCCTGCAGTTACAGGCATCATTCAGATACAGTAGCTGTGTTTTCACCCGGTGATTCCCTCTAATGTACTGTAGGTGCCGCCGATTTTGTGTCAATCTCGCCTCTGCTAGCGGCAAGATTTACCACCCTCGATCCCTGTTGTGGGAGCCAGCGCTGAGCTATGTCGCTCCTCCCGCTCGTCGCCCCAATAGATTCCTATGGATGCGCGGCATCTCATGGGGGCAGCGAGCGTGAGAAGCACAGCCTCCAGCGGCGATATCCGGATCGATCCCATCGCGCTGGATATACAAAATCGGAGGCACCTACTGTAAAAGCCACCATTGCTTTTATAGCCATCGGGAGGGATGTATTACCGACCTCTCTATGACCCTATGAGATCGAAAGCGACGTCATGACATCACTTCTGGCACTAACAGATGTAAACACTGGCAGTTTTTTTTACCTGAAAAGCAGAGATCAGTGTTTTTGTTTTTTTATTTCATGCTTTCCAGGGTAGAGGAGATATCTGGGCTCTCAATGGCCCCAGATGTCTCCATAGAGAGGACCTGCCATGATTTATTCCTATCAGGAACTTCCCTCTTAAAGTTAGGGTGCGCGTTCTATGCCTGTGCGTGTTATACTCAGATAAATACAGTAATTTTTCACGTCATGAAAAACGGTCGTGTGTACGCGGCATGAGATAAAACAAATTGTGACTATCACCATTTTTTTTGCTAAGCTCTCTGCTAAAAAATATATATAAAGTTTGGGGGTCCTGAGTAATTTTCTATCAAAAAAATTGAGGGCTGTGCAAATAACTTTTAATTAATCGATTAATCTTGAATTTTTTTGATCGATCAAAATCTTTTTGATCGATTAAAATTCTTTTAATTGGTACTCACCTTTCCGCCGACTTCTGGGCCTTCAAGGAGTTTCGTCGGAGATCCAGTAACGTCACGGACACCGGTGGGGATTGCCGTGTCCATCTGAAGGGCTCCTTTGCTGTGCCTTCATATCTACATGCCGGCGGGACCTCACTATCTGCCACACACAAGGGCTGTTACAATTCCCTCTATCAACCTGGGATTCTACAGCCATCCACTGGGAGTTGTGATAGTTCCCTTCATGGGACATCTACATGCCGATGGACTGATGTTAACCTCTCCTCATCTGGATTCAGCAGTGGTATTGTTGTACACATTTTTATACCAGTATCATACTTAGCTACATGTTTTTATGACTGCTTTTGGTACCGTTTTGTATTGCTCGCACCATTGTTACAGTTTTTTGTAGCTACATCGATTTTATCTTCAGTGCAATATTTATTTGGTTACCTAATTGAAGACTAAAAAAAGTTAAATGCGATTCCCATTGAGCGCTGCCTTTGTGTGTTTTTTGTATCCTGCTATCCATTTTTCCAGTTGTTGGTAGCTGCACTGGCAATCAGCCTGCAAGGAGATCAGCTAAAAGTAGTTGGACCTGTGTGTGCGTTCTAATTAATCGAAATTAGTCGATTAATCGATTAAAAAAAACGATTAATCGAACAGAAAAATTTTGATCAGTAACAGCCCTAAAAAAATTATGAATTTTACATGTAGGAGAGGAATGACAGAATTGGCCCAGTATGGAAGTGATTAAAATGTTGGCTCTGATTTATAACATTCCCAAGTTCAAAATGGGTAAAGCAACTCCAGTGATGTCCCCTCTGATGACGTTCCTTTATGATGTTTCCCTCCTGTATGTGAGAAATCTCAAAACAAAAATACTATTAATGGTGTAGTATGTCTAATACCATCAATAAATACCATGCGTCTATCTATATTGTGCTAACATTTACCTAATTGCCACCAGATCCAAATGTGTTCATATATATGTTCCCTTACCCTCGTATATCTCAAATAAAGCATTTAATAATATATATACCGGTATATATATATATATATATATATATATATATATATATATAAATACATGGCTCTGTTGTCCTAGATGACTCTTTGCCCAAATTGTATTACTCATGGCTTAATATTACACCTGGCCCTGCACTTTGAACTATTGGCCTTAACTAGCATAAGGTCAATGTCTTCAAAGATACTTGTAGTCTTAGGCTCCTTTCACACTAGGTGGACTCCATCGCTATGGAGTCTGCCAGCTAAGCGGGAGATCTGTCCACTGATCTCCGCTGAGCCGACGGATGACAAGCCCCTCTCTGCTCACTGAGCAGGGAGGGGCTTGTGCAGCGTCGCTGTCGCCTATGGAGCGATCTGATGAAAACGGACAGCATGTCCATTTTCATCAGATCTTACCCGATCCGATCCGCCATGGACGGATGTGGACGTATCGCCATACGTCTGATTTTGGCAGATCGGATGGAGTCGGATGTCAGCTGACCGCATGGAGCGGCCGTTCCGGTCCGCCGTCAAATCTGACATATGGACCGATCGTGTGAAAGGGGCATTAGAAGTTCAGAAGTTCTTTTGTCAATCCAAGATATACAGAGCTCTGTCTAGATTTGATCTTACAGTTGTCCCTGTAGACATTTTGCACTTGGTAAAGTACATTTCCTGTATACCCCAAACTTTCTCAGGTGATGCTCTTATTTAATGAGACTTTTTGCTGGGCCATACGCCTCTTTTTTTTCTTTGGCAACACTGGGTTACAAGATAGGGTATGCCAGTACAAGTAGCAATTTAGCATAAATAATGATTTACAGGGCCACTATTCACTTAGCAGGGACACCTTCAAGGTGGTTATTGGGGAAGCCTATATATAGCACTAGTGGTTATGTAATACAAACAGATTAATAATGAACATGGTATACATGAGGGAAGCATTGACAGCCTCTCACAAAATTTATAGCCATGATTCCACTGACGTTTATCATATCCATGTAACTGAATAGGCATGAGCTGAAGACCCCCCCCCCCCTCATTCGATTTGCAGCAGAACATGCAAACAGGCAAAACATGTCTTTGAACATGCGAACACATTAATGTCTATGGGACACGTACATGAAAAATCAAAAGTGCTAATTTTAAAGGCTAATATGCAAGTTATTGTCATAAAAAGTGTTTGGGGACCCGGGTCCTGCCCTAGGGGACATGTACCAATGCAAAAAAAAAACACAACATCTTTTTGGGAGCAGTGATTTTAATAACGCTTAAAGTGAAACAATAAAAGTGAAATATTCCTTTAAATTTCGTACCTGGGGGTGTCTATAGTATGCCTGTAAAGTAGCGCATGTTTCCTGTGCTTAGAAAAGTCCCTGCACAATATGAAATTTCTAAAGGAAAAAAACTACTCGCACAGTTAGAGCGCATGTGCGGGGCTCTGAGGATGGCTGCCTGAGCCGAGAGCTCCACTCCAGCTGTGTACAGCGGTGCCCACAGAAGCCATCACAGTGAACAGTTTAAGCCCAAAATTAAAGAGCAGGTAGATAATCAACCAGGGAACACCCCTCTGGTTTTCTCATTTTAAAGAATTGATGAACTGGAGAACAGGTTCCACAGGTACAATATTAGAATCAGAGGGCTACCTGAAACTGTTCTAGATGTCTCCTCATTAGTCCAGGAACTAATCAAAACAACGCTACCTAATGTTCCCCAACACTGCCTTGAACTAGACAGGGCCCACAGAGCCCTTGGACCCCCCAGAAAAGATGGAAAACCCAACGACATTATTGCCAAACCACATTATTATTCTGTAAAGTTTTATACCAGGGACACCCTATCCAGTTATTCACGGATCTCTCTCCCTCCACAATTCAACGTAGAAGAGCACTAAAACCATTATTACTAGTCTTGACGCAGAAAGAAATCAAATATAGATGGACTTTCCCTTTTGCAGTCAAGTTTTCTGTCAATGGAAAATCATACTTCTTTTGCTAACCTTCAGGAGGGAGAACGTATATTACTACAACTCAAACTCATCTCACAAGAGGCTGAAATGGATACCTCCTCAACCAGCACTGGTTTAACCAAAAGACCCACTCCAACGAGCCCTCAATCTCCCCTTTGGAACAAAGGAAAGATGAAGAAAATCAAAGACAACAGTCCCACCAGACTTCATTCTCTTTCTACACCACCATTTTTCTATCTCAGACCTAGAGTCTGACCACAGACCTGTCTGTGAACACTATTAAGGGATCCTTCATCCCTGGGGTTGTTTTTTTTTTATATATGCCTGCCTTACAGTTTTTCAGACCTTCATGGACTTACCTAAAATGTATTTATTTAATATTATATTTTATTTATTATTATTTATTTTATTTTATTTTTTATTTATTTAAAAAAATATATATATTTTCTTTTTGTGCTCAAGTGTTTCACTGTGCTAAATTTTGCATTTGAAGCCCCCTATGTGAATTGGTAATGGGTACCCCTATCATTTCACAAATGTGTCAAAATGTTAAATACCACATGAGATCGTTTGGGACAAGTACTTTATTAAAAAGAAAAAACTTAAAAAAAAAGGTTCCAACGATGTAATCATGTCTCGAATGATACCGCCTCATAGGAGGCGCCCCGGATGAATGATGCTCTCTCGGCATGGCAGTTCTTTTATAGCTGAGGGCGGGGCCACCCATCACATGCACAGATGACCCCGCCCCCTCTCTGAGGCTAGGAGAAAGCCCAGGGTTACCCATTGACGTGTACCGTGTACCGTGAACCCGTGAAGCGCCAGAGGGGGCTTGGTCACCCGTACACATCATTGGGTAACCCCCAAAGGGCCTTGTAATGGACTAAGGGGGGAACCCATGCTGTTTTTTTTCAATGACAATTGAATGTATTGCCAGGACCCGACAATTCATTATAGCAGTGAGTAGCCGTGAGTAGTTTTTACTTTCAAAATATTTTATTTTCAGAAGATAAATATTACAATTCAGTACATTATGGTACATCTGGTTTTAACCACTTCAATACCCGCCCATTGTCATTTGATGTCCACAGATGGGATCTCCCATCCTGGGTGGACATCAAATGACGTCCTGGGCTTTGCGGGTGGATATCTGAATGATGCCTGCAGCTAGAAGCATCATCCAGATATCCTTTTGTTCTGCCGGCGATTCTGCGCAACATAAGAATGATCATAGCGGCGGCGGGAGGGGACATCCCCCCCCTCCCGCCGCCATCCGGTGCTTCTCCGGGCTCTCCTGTGCCATCGGGGGCCCGGAGAAAGAATCGTCCGGCGCTCGCAGGAAGCATAGAGATGACTGGTGACCAGCTGGTCACCAGTCATCTCTATGACCATCGGAGGACCCGGGCGCGATGTGATGACGTCAGTAAGTAAACAAAGCCGCGATTGCGGCTAGTAAGCAACAGTATTCATGAGATCTGTGAATTTTTTTTCACCGATCTCATGGTTTCCAACTGACCCCGCATCTCTCCATGAAGAGGACCTGTCACACACATTTCCTATTACAAGGGATGTTTACATTCCTTGTAATAGGAATACAAGTAAAAAAAAAAAAAAATAGAAAAGAAGTGTAAAAAAAAAATAAAAAAAAAATAAAAGAATAAAAAATAAAATTAAAATGCCCCTGTCCCCGGTAGCTTGCGCGCAGTAGCGAACGCACACGTAAGTCCCGCTGACATATGTGAACGCCGTTTAAACCACATATGTGAGGTATCGCCGCATGCGTTAGCGTGCCAGCAACAAATCTAGAACTAGATCTCCTCTGTAAATCTAAACTGGTAACCTGTAAAAAAAAATAAAGCGTTGCCTATGGAGATTTTTAAGTACCGAAGTTTTTAAATTTTAAAGCGTGACATGTTAGGTATCTATTTACTCGGTGTAACATAATCTTTCACATTATACAAAAAAATTGGGATAACTTTACTGTTTTGTTATTTTTTTAATTCATTTCCAAAAAAAGGGCGTTTGAAAAATTATTGCGCGAATACCGTGCAAGATAAAACGTTGCAATGGCCGTCATTTTATTCCCTAGGGTGTCTGCTAAAAAAACATATATAATATTTGGGGGTTCTGTAATTTTCTAGCAAAAGAATGATGATTTTTACATGTAGGAGAGAAGTGCCAGAATAGGCCTGGTAATGAGGTGTGTATAAAAGCCCGGTATTGAAGTGGTTAAATGAATTTTTTTCCTTTAGAAATGTCATTTTGTGCAGGGACTTTTCTAAGCACGAGAAACATGTACTACTTTACAGGCATACTATAGACACCCCCCAGGTACAAAATTTAAAGAAATATTTCACTTTTATTGTTTCACCTTAAGCATTATTAAAATCACTGCTCCCGAAAAAAAGTCAATTTTAAAAACCTTTTCTCTGCATTGATTCATGTCCCCTGGGGCAGGTCCACAAACACTTTTTATGACAATAACTTGCATATTAACCTTTAAAATTAGCACTTTTGATTTCTCCCATAGACTTTTAAAGGGTGTTCCGCGGCTTTTCGAACACCCCAAATTACGTTGCTTTGAATCTGCCACCTTTTTTTTTGTTTATAGTGCAAAAAAAGAAAACCGCAGAGGTGATCAAATAACACCAAAAGAAAGCTCTATTTGTGGGTGAAAAAAAGTTTTGTTTGGAAGCCATGTTGCACGACCGCACAATTGTCAGTTAAAGTGACGCAGTGCCGAATTGTAAAAAGTGGCACGGTCATTTGGCAGCCAAATCCTCCTGGGGGCTGAAGTGGTTAATTGATCTGTTTTTATTCGAAAAGTGTATGTACAAGCAAACAGGATTTTCATAACAATAATTAATGTTAATTGTGGCACCTTAAAAATCCTGAGCCAGATTCAGGTACATATGCGGCGGCGTAACGTATCGCATTTACGTTACGCCGCCGCAAGTTTTACGGGCAAGTGCTTGATTCACAAAGCACTTGCCTGTAAAGTTGCGGCGGAGTAGCGTAAATCCCTCCGGCATAAGCCCGCCTAATTCAAATGATCCGGGTAGGGGGCGTGGATCATTTAAATTAGGCGCGTTCCCGCGCCGAACCTACTGCGCATGCTCTGTTTTAAAATTTCCCGCCGTGCTTTGCGCGAAATGACGTCGCACTGATGTAATTTTTTGAACATAGACGTGAGTTACGTCCTTTCCTATTCACGGACAACTTACGCAAAAAAAAAAATTCAAAATTCGACGCGGGAACGACGGCCATACTTTAACATGGCAGGTCTATCTATACGCCACTAAATAGCAGCTTTAACTATACGCCGGAGAAAGCCGACAAGCGGCGACGTAAGAGAATGCGACGGCCACGCGTACCTTCGTGAATCGCCAGAAAAAGCTAATTAGCATACCCGACGCGGAACACGACGCAAACTCCACCCAGCGGGCGCCGAAGTATTACACCTATGATCCGAAGGCGTACGAAGCCGTACGCCTGTCAGATCGAAGCCAAAAGCCGTCGTATCTTGGTTTGAGGATTCAAACTAAAGACACGACGCGGCAAATTTGAAAGTACGCCGGAGTATCAGTAGATACTCCGGCGTACTTCTTCTGTGAATCTGGCCCCCTATTTCCTTGTACATGTACTTTTTGATTATATTTTGTGGGATGTGGGGCCTTGATCCTCGGACACCCGGTTAATTAATATATTGCTCTGTTTGTATGCAAAAAAAAAAAATCCTTTTGGACTTGAAAAATCACCAACCACCTGTCTGTGATAAGTCCCTCTAGCTTGTTAATAAGGCTCTCCCTACGTATAGACCGGTAAATACTGATAATGCATCAACCAGCTGTTGTTTCTGTGATTTCTCTCTCTCCATGATATGTCTGATATTGATGCTTATATTAATGCTGCTATATTGTTGCACAGAAAGTATCATGGATTGAAAGGGGGGGGGGCATTGTATGCATGTACAGTATGAGTGAGGGTCTATCTATCTGTTTGTCTCTGTCTGTTACCATTTAGCTTTATTTTGTCACCCAGGGATGTGTTTTACATGTGTAGCCCTTAAAGTTAAAGTGGAGTTCCACCCATAAATATAACATTACATCAGTAGTTTTAAAAAAATGTCATTAGTCCTTTAAGAAAAAAACTTTTTTTTAGATGCCTTCAAAGTGTTGTTGCTAGGCAGAATAGTTAATCTTCCCTCTTCCTGCACCTAGGTGCTTAAGCTTCCTAACCTACACCGCACAGACTCCTCGGAATGTAGTGGGTGTAACTTTCTAGGAGTCTGTGCACTCCCCAGTCTGGAAGAATCATGTGACTTGGACAGTACAGGTGCTGAAACCTGATCTGAAACCTATTACACTGCTTGTGCAGCACTGAGCATGTGCGAGATGTGCAAGGCTGAAATCCAGGAAGTCATACAGTCTGGCTTCATGATGCCCACACTTAAGATGGCCCCAGTCAATTTCTATTTTATAAAGTGTCTAAATGCTGTAACAACCTAACAAAATGGACCTTAGTTTACAGACTAACTTTACTAGAATACATTAAGCTTGTGTATTACAGGGGTATTTATATTTAAAAAGTGAAATTGTGGCCGGAACTCCACTTTAAAATGCTAAATGAATGCCTTAAAAAACAATAAAAATTACACTATTTAAAACAAGAACACACTTGGATTGACTAATTTGTGGTCAATAAATGGATTGGGTGGATTTACTAGTGATTATATTATATGTCACGTAAGAAAAAAATATGTATGTACCTGAGTAGAAAGTTTATTTTTTTAATTGTGTTAAGTGTGCTAAAAAGACTGATACTTGGGACAAAGTTTATTAGGTCAGAACATATTTCTAAGACAATAAATGCAATGATTTTCAGCACTCTGGTCAGCTCAAAGATGTAAGCAGAATTTTATACCAACAGGTTTTATTACAAATTCATTATTTTGAGAGTTTTGCTTTTAGTAATTATTGGTTAGTTAAAGTTAGCTGCAAGTTAGTTATCTATAGCTCCGGAGGAGCAATAACAATGTAAGTGTAATAAAATGAACAGAAAAAAATATCATCAAATACATATATCAGTAAACAATAAACAATACATTCCTTCTCATTAAAATACAGATGGTGATTTTCAGATGAAATAATAAGCTGTAGTAAAAAAAACACAGTCCTTTTTGAAACATGTGAAAATGCCACCAGAAGACTAGGTATATAGAAGATGTCCAAACACTCAAGGAAATGTCACATCGCCCTAGTTTGACAAATGGGAGTTTTACCAGAAGCTTGTGACCCCAATTAAGGTGGTCAACACAAGCCTTAGTTGGTGCAATCCTTTGCACCAAACATTGCAGACTCCCACCACGATCATTTATGTATGAGACTTGCAGACACTTCTGTCTGCCACTGTAAGATCAGCAGTCTCTAGCCCAGCCAGCCAGTCTCACCCACCACTCTTCTGTCAACCCTACTCAGTGATTTCTCTAGTGACTTCTAGAATTTTCTTATTTCTTTAATTTATCAGGGAGGGAGGTGGAAGCAATGTGATGGTCATATGAAAACCAAACTTCACAGGTGAAAAAACTCTAGATCTCCTCTGTTGCCACTTCCAGCAGTGTCTTCTTGCTTCTTCAAACCACATGGAGGTGCAGGTAAAGACAAGAAGTTATGTCAGGTACAGACAGGAAGTCCATAAAAAGGTCTAAGAACCACTTACCAGTTCACATTCAAAGTGTGGAGTGGCATCAAGCCACCAAAACATATTGGTGGGATTAAATGAGGACTCAACTTCTAAGGCCACCAAAAGGTTATTTCATAGGCTTAATAAGGAATTATAATACTTCCTTATTATAATAACGCTCTCATTTGGATGTGTGTGGATTTCAAGCAGAATTCACCAAAATCCCTGCAAACTGAATCTGGGAAAATTCTTATTTTACAAATTAGCTACAGTATTTATTGGGGTATAGTATGCTCCCGCGTATAGCGCGCACCCCTAAAGTTTCCCCGAAATTCCTGTGAAAAAAAGATTTTTGTACTTACAGTTTGGTGTCTTGCATGGCGTCCATCGGCGGCCTCGTCGGGTCCGGCGTCCGTCTGCGGCTTCGGGTGTCCTCTTCGTCGTGTCCGGCGTCCTTCTGCGGCGTCCTCCTCGCTCGTTTCCCGCTTTCCCACGCCGAGTTTGAATACTGCGCCGGCATATACCAAGCGCAGTACACTCGCATATAGTCGGCAATGCTCGCGTTGACGTCCTGGACGTACAGGATGTGAGCGCGAGTGCAGCCGAGACTGCCCGACTATACACGAGTGTACTGCGCTCGGTAAATTTCGGTGCAGTATTGAATCTCGGCGTGGGAAAGCGGGTATCGGCGTATATCGCGCACCCACGATTTTGCCCTGATTTTCAGGGCAAAATAGTGCGCAGTATACGCCGATAAATTCGGTACTTAGTGGCATTACCCATAGCTACTTAATGAAATGTATATTTTAAAATGACGGAAATACATTTTTGAGTCACCTTAACAAAATGTCTGCTATTAATACTTTAACCGGATAATTAAAAAAAAAGCTCAGAACTGCCCAAAAAACAGTTGCATAGGCTTATATAATTGCCTATGCAACATATAATTATCATCATCTATGAAATTGCAATAAGTAATAATTCCCTGTGCTGTATACTAAAGAAGAAATTGTTAGTATCTTGGGTACAGACTGATTAAAGCAGTGACGGTAACAAAGTAGGGGAACTTCAGGAGTGGGAGGGCAAGATGATAATTTAGAAAAGGTAATATACAGCTCCTCCGATCGCCCTTGTAGGATCAGGAAGGAATTTTTTTCCCTGGTCACGGCAGATTGGCATAGCACAGCCAGGGTTTTTTCGCCTTCCTCTGGATCAAACGGGGAGGAAGATTTGCTGAGTTATTTGCGATTTGGAAATCGCCCTTCCCATCATCATTGAATACCTCCCTGATCAATTATCACTTTCCCCAGGGTTTTTCTGCGATTATGTGTAATCTGAGTTACTGCAAAAATCATTTGGGGTCTAAAGCCATTCGCCTCAATATTACTAGCCGTCACCAAAAAAGCTCTAATGAATGAGCAACTGTTAAGAATCAATCGACGATCAACAGTCAAAAATTACACGCATTTACCCCAACCTAAGCACATATCATGCGCTTTGGTCAATACAAGGTCGGCAGTTAAACACCGACAAGAAATCCATGATTTCATTCTACAAAAAGATTTAGACTGCCTTTTTATCACAGCTGGCTCACAGCTGACTGTAACACCGTTCTAGGAGAATTGGTGCCAGAGAATTATCGCATTCTAACAGAAAACAGAGTGGGGCAAAGAGGAGGAGGCCTGGCGGTGATCCACAAGAAGCACCTCTCGATCACTAAACCAGGCCTTCAGTACTCACTTCCATTTATGGAAACCCTCACTCTGCAACTGCAAACAAATCCCCAGGACACTGTTCACATACTCCTGTGCTATAGACCACCGGGTCCAAAAACAAACCTGCTCATGTCATTGAAAGAGTTCATCTCCCCCTATACCATAAACACCAAACATCTCCTGCTGCTCAGGGATTTTAACCTCTGGGCCAACTCCTCACAGGACCCTGTCGCCGACGCCTGCATTGACCACTTGGAAGGATTAGGTCTGCAGAAACTAGTATGTGGGCCCACACATGCTTCAGGTCACACGCTCTATCTCATTTTCAGACAAGATCTGGAAATCAATATTCTGGAAAATCAGCCGCAACCATGGACTGATCACCATGCCATTAAATTCACAATCAACATAAACGCCCCCTCAAAAAATTGGTAAAACTGGTGGTGACACTGTACTAGATCTCAGAAGAAGCTCCACTCGGAACTCTTCAAAACTACATTAGGGAACAAAATAAAAACAATCCAACTACATCAAACAGCCACAGAAACTCTTGATGCTATAAACAAGGCTCTGCTACAGTCAGTCAACTTAGTAGCGCCAAAACGCACAACGTGCTTCCGGAAAAACAACTCCAGCTGGTTTAACGACCAGCTGTCGTTGCTAAAGCAAGAGCGCAGAAGAGCAGAAGCAGCCTGGAAAAGAAGCTCTTCAGAGGAAAACCACACCATTTATAAGATAATAACCAAAAAATACCATAAAGAAATCTTTATTGCCAAAAAAAAACTTTTTTCCAATATTATCAACAATGCCCTAAACCGCCCCCATGAACTCTTCAATCTAGTTACCAAGACCATGAACCCAGTCTGTCTAGAAGCCCCTAATTCTGATTCACAAGAATTTTGCAACGAATTATTGGATTATTTCATCAACAAAATTGAAAGAATCCGTGAAAGTATTCAGCAAAATACAACCTCCATCTACCCCCCCCCCTAAATCACAAACCTAATACCCACATAATTCCGCCGCAATCACCTAACTTCACTCTAAAACCCATTTCCATCGATGCCACTAAAAATATCATCAGGAGTCTGCGAAATAGCACAGCGCCCAATGATATCATCCCCACCAAACTGCTGAAAGAATGTACCGATATTTTGGCTCCAGCTATCATGCAGCTCATAAACCAGTCATTCAAAGAGGGCGTGGTGCCACCCAGGCTGAAACAAGGTATAATCAAAAAACAATTCTAAAAAAAAACACCCTCGACCCCAAAGACCCTAACCACCATCGCCCCATAACAGGCCTGAATGTCTTCTCCAAGGTAATGGAGAAAGAAGTTGTACAACAGCTACAACATCACTTAGACACCCATAAATTACTTGACCCATTCCAGTCCGGTTTCCGTCCGGGTCACGGGACAGAAACAGCACTGCTCAAAATATGGGATGACGCTCTAGAGGCTGCAGACAAAGGAGAATCTTGTCTTCTAGTACTGCTGGGCCTAAGCGCAGCTTTCGTTATGGTAGACCACAAATTATTACTGACTCGGCTAGTTGAAGTAGCCGGAGTTGCGGAACGTGATTTATCGTGGTTCTCCTCCTTCTTGGAAAACTGATCACAAGTAGTAAAATTGGGCCCTTTCACTTCTGAAAAACACACAGTGTCATGCGGAGTCCCCCAGGGATCCCCTCTGTCGCCTGTTTTTTTCAATATCTATCTTCGCCCTCTTTTTGAAATCATCAGCAACCAGAAGTTACTTTACCACTCTTATGCAGATGACACACAACTATATTTTCGCATCTGCAACAAAAAGGATCATTATCTTGGACTAGAGAAATGCCTTTCTTTGATAGAAAAGTGGATGAATGACAAAGAGTTACCTTAAACTCAATGGCTCAAAAACAGAACTTCTCCTGTTTCAGGCCAATCGGAAGATTCATCCCGCAACAACATGGACGCCCCCGCCCATTCTGGGTTAATTCATCGCCCCCAGCACCAAAGTCAAAAGTCTCAGAGTCATCTTCGACACCTACATGACAATGGATGCACAAATAGGGTCAGTAGTCAGCGGATCACACCATCTGCTGCGCCTTCTATGCAGACTCACTCCCTTTATCCCAAAAAAAGACATAGCAGTCGTGGTGGGGACACTTATCAACTCCAGACTTGACTATGCAAATGCCCTCTATCTTGGACTCCCAAAATACCAAATCACTCGTCTGCAAGTCGTTCAAAATACGGCCGCTCGACTTGTGACTGGGAAAAAAACATGGGAATCAATCTCACCTTCGTTGAGATCCCTTCATTGGTTGCCCGTAAAAGACAGAATCACTTTCAAAGCCCTCTGTCTAACGCATAAGTGTATTCTGGGAAATGCCCCCAATATCTATGAGAGAAACTAAAAGCTCACAACACCAATCGCATTCTGTGATCCACCAACCAAAATCTACTCCAGATACTCAAAGCCAGATACAAGTCCAAAGAAGAACGAAGATTTGCGGTCCAAGGACCCAGACTATGGAACGCTCTACCAACCACCATCCGATTGGAGGTAAACCACCTGGCCTTCAGGAGAAAGATCAAGACCCATCTCTTCTGAGGGCCCAGGGAATGGATACTAAGCACCCAGAGGCGATTGAGTTTGCATGTGTTGCGCTATATTAGTTTCTCACTCACTCACTCACTCACTCACTCACAGTAGATGATTATCTGACTACAAGATGTAATTTTGTGAATAATTAATATTGGAGTCAGGAAGCAGATAGGTGCACCAGTAATCATGGCATTGTGCATATGTGAATCAGGAAAGTATTTTAAATCTTGAAGGTCAGAGTCAGTTAGTGCAATGAAAAAGTCGTAGGAATGTAAGTTTATAGAAATTATCTACAAATTATCATGCATAATATCCAATTTTTAGTGCTACCATTACTTACAGTATATTTCTATATGAAGGTTACCATAGCTGCATTCTAACGTTCTGGAGCCGACAATGCACTCAGAGCCCAGACCCACTTCACATTTAGATGTGTGGTGTGATGATGGCGTAAAACAATCTTTATCCAGATTTGCAATTGAAAAAAATCCAGACTAAGGGTACCCATACAAAAGTGAACCTATCTTACAAAATCAGCTAAAATGTGTTTTTAAATGTGGTCACCACAGTGGTTATTCCTGGGAGGGACATATGGGGGTGCAGGACTATTGGGAGTTACAGGACTGCACCTAGAATCCTTTGAATAAACTTTTAATGTACATGTAGACATGGATGCCTGTATTGTAATTCCAAATTTAGTTTGATTTTGTAAACTTATAATGTAATTTCAAAAGTTGAAATTTTTATTTTATTTGACTTTTAAATCTGCAGCTTTTTTTTATGTAATCTTTATTTTAGGTTTTACATATACAAAAATAAAAATGTAAAAAAGCCAATCAGTATCCACATGTGAGCGTGGCATACAATGCTTACAAATCAAAAAACTTGACAATCACGCACACTCTATGCCCAAAACTCCTAGCCACAAGGGTGTTTTCAAGTAGCAAAATTACAAGAAGAACAAGAGCTAGGCAAAAAGCAATAGAAAAAGTGTGCTATCTCCTTAAATGACCATTAACTCATAAAGTGAATGTTCCAATCCCACAGGATGCCTTACTGTATATGGAAAAACATGTCGGTCGGAGCTAGTTATGTAATGTCATGACACAAAGGCTTGCTGGATGACGCCACAGCTAAGTTGTAGAAGTTTACACAAAATGCCTGTTGTTTCTGAATCCTTGTCAGGGCAATATTTGATTCAATAAATTAAATATTAAAAGCTAGCTAACCTATAGCTAGCTAACATAAAGTGAAACCATACACTGAGTCAAACCAAAATGTAGTATTGGAAGCAAACAATAAAAAGGGAAAAAGAGAAAAAAAACAGCATGATACTAAATAAAGGACACCGGGCTAACTATGAGTCTTAGGCCGGGTACTCACGAGCAAACATGTATGGTGAAAGCGGTCCGTCGGACCGTTTCCACCATACATGTCTGCCAGAGGGCTTCTGTACGATGGTTGTACACACCATCGTACAGAAGTCCGCGCGTAAACAATACGCGGGGCGTGTCCGCGGTGTCGCCGCGTCGATGACGCGGTGTCGCCGCGACAATGACGCGGCGACGTGGGCGGCCCGCCTTTAAAATGCTTCCACGCATGCGTCGAAGTCATTCGACGCATGCGAGGGACGGCGGGCGCCTGGACATGTACGGTAGGTCTGTACTGACGACCGTACATGTCCGAGCGGGCCGAATTCCAGCGGACTGTTTTAAAACAAGTCCAGGAATATTTGTCTGCTGGGAAAAGGCCCGGCGGGCAAATGTTTGCTGGAATTCGGCCCGCTCGCGCCCACACACGACCAAACATGTCTGCTGAAACTGGCCTGCGGGCCAGTTTCAGCAGACATGTTTGGTCGTGAGTACGGGGCCTTAGTTGCATCAACCACAACCAGTTCATGGGCTCAAGGGGAGTGAAACTAAAACCCTGTAAAATCAAGAGCAACATGAACAATTGAAAGTTGAGGTCTGCTAAGGCAAGCAAGGCAGTATCAATGCTGGAGGAGACATTGAGACACTCAGACACAGTATCTCACAAAAGCCAGTACACCCCTCACATTTTTGTAAATATTTTATTATATCTTTTCATGTGACAACACTTAAGAAATGACACTTTGCTACAATGTAAAGTAGTGACTGTACAGCTTGTATAACAGTGTAAGTTTGCTGTCCCCTCAAAATAACTCAAGACACACAGCCATTAATGTCTAAACAGGTGCTCAATGGGGTTTTGGTTTGGAGACATGGATATGAGGTCTGGTGTCACTGAAACTGGTGTGGTGGTCAGGAAAACTGTTGCTTGCTGCACTGGTCTGGTGCAATGGCAATCAAGAATGTTGATTCTAGCTACACCGGTCTGGCGACACTGCGGCTGGCGTGGTTGTGATCGGAAAACTGTGAATGGCTGCACTATTAGGGTTCATTCAAACGTGAAGCTGGGGGGTGTTTAAACCTGGAGGTTCAGCCATTGTTTTTTCACCCTCAGTTGCCACCCCCTTTAGTTGCAGGGGCAGCGGCTGGGGATGTACACATGCAGTGGCTGCAATGCTTTTCTTTTCAGTTGTGGCAGATATTATACCCTGTGTACTTGCTTCAATCATGACCTATTAAAGTGAATGGGGGTGCCTGTATGGGGTCCAAGGGGTTAAAGCAGGTGATAAGGAGATGATACAATGCTTTCTCCCTGCCTGCTAAATGCTCTCTGAAGAGTGATCTGAACATGAATGGCTCTTTAGAGAAGGTGTACATATTCACCAGCACACCATGGATCAACACTTCCGTCCAAAGGTTCCTTTTATTGAAAGATTACATCACAGAAATAAGTGCAACATTTCGAAGCTGCACAGGGCCCCTTCATCAGAATCAGGACGACACTGGATGGAAATAAGTGCCTTGAGGCGATTTAGTTCGCATTTGTAGTGCAATACAAGTTATTCACTCACTCACTCACTTATCACATGCCTGACGAAGGGGCCCTGCGCAGCTCCGAAACATTGTACTTATTTCTGTGATGTGATCTCTCAATAAAAGAAACCTGTGGATGGAAGTGTTGGTCCATGGTGTACTGGAAACTATGCACACTTGCTTGATGTTTGAAGGACCCAACTGGTAAGTGCTACAGCACCCACCATTTTAAGAGCCATACTTACCAGCAATGTGTGCATTAGGAATATTGACATGGCTCTTCAGAGAGCCTTGTACATGTGAACAAGTCCTTCTGGTGATCCTATTAAATGTGTGGCAGTGGTCAGGGACATTGAGACTAGTCCAGTGGTGATCAGGGACACTGGGATTGGAGTTTCTGTGATCAGGGACACTGTAACTGGTGTGGCGATGATCAGGTGATTGGTACGGCGGTTATTAGGGATTCTATGAGTGGGAAGCAGTGATTAGGGTCACTGACTAACAGATCTAGTGACTTTGTACTGCTGTGGTGGTGATAGGAAAAAAATTGCTGGTGGCACTGGCACACGGTGATCAGAGCAGCCAGTCTTTGTATATGATCACTGTCACAGCAGTGAAACATCTCGACAGTGACACTGCACCTGCTCTGGTGGCAGTATGTAAAAAAAAATTGTGATTATTTATACAACCAATCATTTTGGACGCTGTTCAGCTGCATTCCTGCAGCTATTGAGTACTACTGTGATAGCTGTGATTGACCACAGCTATCACATAGTAGAGGGCTGCTGTGAATGACCCTGTAGCATGTAATTACTAGACATGTGCACACTGAAATATTTCGTTTCGTAATTTCATTTTCGTCCGAAAAATAAATTTATTTAGTTACTCCCGAAATTCGTTTTTATTTATTTCGTTCTTCGTTAAAAAAATGCATTCGTCCAAAAATCCAAATTAAGGTTGAATCTGTCATTAAAGGCTTATGGTGTCTGTCAATGTTCTAAGAAAAAAAAGAAGATTCGACAGAATCTTTAAAAAAAAAAAAAAAAAAATTGACACTTCATGTCTCTCTATGTCGAATCTTCATGTCTCTCTATGTCAAATCTGTCATTGAAGGCTTGTGGTGTCTGTCGAATGTTCTAAGAAAAAAAAAAAAGAAGATTAGACAGAATCTTAAAAAAAAAAAAAAAATTGTCTCTTCATGTCTCTCTATGTCGAATCTTTTCTCTCTATATCAAATCTTTTCTTTCTATGTCGACTCTTCTTCATGTCTCTATAATGTCGAATCTTTTCTCTCTATGTCAAAATCTTTTATCTTTATGTAGAATAATATTGGACTAATAGAGTTAAAACGAAAACGAAAATACCTGAAATTCAAACGAAAAAAGAATTCGGACGAAAACGAATGCACATGTCTAGTAATTACTGTGACCAATTACAGAGATGGCATCATGAATGACAGCTTTATTCACTACTGGTATTGTGATAATTGTGATTATTCACAGTGATAGCATGGTACCAGTGTAAACCACAGTGGCTCTGTACACCTATCTGTGAGCCACTGAGTCCAATGGACACATGGTTTACAAATCACACTGCTGTGTGTCCTCCCAGAACAAAGTTTGTTCTGCCCAGCCATATAAATGATCTCACAAAAGTGAGTACACCCCTCACATGTTTGTAAATGTTTTATTATATCTTTTCATGTGACAACACTGAAGAATTTACACTTTGCTACAATGGAAAGTAGTGAGTGTACAGCTTATATAACAGTGTATATTTGCTGTCCCCTCCAAATAACTCAACACACAGCCAGTTATGTCTAAACCGCTGGCAACAAAGGTGAATACACCCCTAAGTGAAAATGTCCAAATTGGGTCCAAAGTGTCAATATTTTGTGTGGCCACCATTATTTTCCAGCATTGCCTTAATCCTCTTGGGCATGGAGTACACCAGAGCTTCACAGGTTGCCACTGGAGTCCTCTTCCACTCCTCCATGGCAACATCACAGAGCTGGTGGATGTTAGAGACCTTGCACTCCTCCACCTTCCATTTGAGAATGCCCCACAACATGTTCTCTTTTTTCCTGCCGGGATTCCTGGCGGTTTTTAAGCTGGCAGTTTCCCTATGGGGAAAACCTGTGGTGGAGCACACTTACGGCCGGGTTTCCTGACCAAAGCTCTCATGGCTGTTTTCCTGTCGGGAAACCCGGCCGTGTGTAGGGGGAAAAAGCTACCGAACAGGTTCTCGGTTTTCCCCTCAGTTTTCCCGGCTGACTTTTTACCGCTCGTGTGTACAAGGCATCAGTCTGTTTCTATATAGACATGTTTTTGATTATTTGGAAGGGATACCAGGAGAACTTGGATAATGGCATTTAGTTTAATCCCAGTTATAAACACAAGCAATACATTTTTCTAGATTTAGTAATCCAAAAGATGTATCTAAATGGTAGTTTATTACAATCAGGTGCAATTGTTCCACTCAGGCTAATTATTTTACACAGGCAAATATATTAAGGGATCACCTCATTAAAAAGGGATACTCCCCAAATGTTATTGATGAAGAGATTAGAGGAGTTGCACAGGTGCATAGGGATGATTTGGTGAAGTACCAAGAAAAGGGTTGTAGGGGATAATATGATGAGGTTCTTATGAATATGCATTTATTTTGTCACTTAATGTATAAGGTGATTGAGGGAATTTGTTCAGAAACATTGGTTCATCAAATTATGGGTCAAGATGTATTTACAGGAGTGGTGATGATTTGGGTAGGCAGTTGGCCCTTAATGTTATAAATCCTCTGCAAAAAATTACCATTTTTTTTGGATATGGTAGGATATTTGCTTGTTGGAGGTGGCAGGCATGTGAGGGCAATCTAAGAGGATCAGTCAGCCATGTTTCTCCTCCAGAGGAAGACTAACTTTCCAAGGTCACTCCTGAAATAAACATACTATTGGTTGGCTAGGGATATATATATGAATCAAGAAAGCTGAACCGGTAATCATGTTTAGGCAGATTACAGACTAGCAACTCTGAATTTAAATAGACACGTCTGCCAAAAGTAAGGTGGCTAGTTCTTTCAATGTAGAGTATTATGATATATGAAGCATGTTAAAACCCTACTATAGTTTTGTGTAATTTCATGTAATATGACCATGGCAGACAGTTAGGATATGTTTTGGGAGTGTTTGGCACAACATGCTCTGCTGTCATTCTGCACTTGTTTACAACCTGACGTCGAGTAGCAGACATATGCAAAAGAGATATACGTTTTTTAACATTGGATTAGCTAACTTGGGTTAGTGACATTTTGTTAACGAAGGCTAGTGACAATTAGTAGGTGCTGGATACAGGTTGTAAAATCACCTTTGAAAAATATCTGCATAACATTTATCTTTTTTACTGGCTTCTTTTGCAGCATATCATTTTTTGTAGCTCCCCAATTAGTCATGACAGGAGATGATACATGCCTTTAATTGAAGACATGCAACATTGAATAATTAAGGAGTGCAAAGAGCAATGGGGTGTTACTAATAGTCATCAGACTCCAAAGGGAAGTAACCTAGAGTCAGATTGAATTTTTTTTGTAATAGTATTATTTTGATTTGCGGATGTGGGGTAGAGCCTTTGTTGCTGATCTCCCACAGCATCTTTGATGGCTCCATTAATGGCTGCATGGCATTTCTCAGTGTGAGTTTCCTGATTGTCATAACAGTGGGCCATGTCCATGTAATGTATGTTGTGTATTGTCCATCAGAAGTCCATGTGACAGTGTGACAACACAAGGGCACAATTGAGAGACAGTGAGATAGTGTTATCACACTATACTAGGATGAGACTGAATACTGACTTTAAGAATTTGCGAAATTAAAAAAATAAAATACAATTTATTTTGAAATTACTTTATCAAATGAAAACTTTTCATTTTAGTGACTTAGTTTACCTATACACTGATGTGCAAAAGATTCAGACAGGTGTCAAAAAAAATGCTGTAAATTAAGAATGCTTTCATAAATATAAGTGTTAATAGTTTATTTTTATCACTTAACAAAATGGAAAGTAAATGAACAGAAGAGAAATCCAAATCAAATCAATATTTACACCATTAAAGTCTATGTGACAACACAAAAAAAGGGGGAGAGGACTGGGGTTGGGAATAGGGCCTAAAGGGGGGCCCAGAAGGGGTTACTATAAGCAGCAAGTAATGATCAAAGAGATTATACCTTGATACAAAATTAATTTATTGGTAGTATTAAAAAGTAGAATATAAAAAAGTACAACAACATGAAAAAACAAAAATGCTAATTTTAAAGGCATATATGCCTTTATGCCCTTGTTAAAGGGGGTTTCCAGATTCTGATAAGCGCTCTCACAGACCCCCACAACCACCGGGGAAAGAATTGTGGGAATGGGGCCCTTGTCCCCATCAACATAGGGACAAGGTGCTTTGGGGGGCAACTCCTGTGGCCTGGTATGGTTCAGGAGGGGCGCGCTCTCTTGTCCCCCCTCTTTTTATGCAGCCTGCCAGGTTGCATGCTCGAATAAGGGTCTGGTATGGATTTTGGGGGGGGACCCCGTGACTTTTTCTATTTTGGTGCAGGGTTCCTCTTAAAAGCCATACCAGACCTAAAGTTTTAAATTACTTGTTTTCCTTTAGAAATGTAAGTTTGCTGTGGTAATGTTCTAAACACAGGAAAATGCCCCACTTTACAGGCATACCATAGACACCACCTAGGCACAATATTTAAAGGAATATTTCATTTTTATTGTTTCACTTTAAGCATGATTAAAATCACTGCTCCTGAAAAAATTTACGTTTTAAAACTTTGGGCCAGATACACATAGAAATGGATAGGCGCAGCGTATCAGAGATACGCTACGCCGCCGTACATTACCTGGCGTTCTTTCAAATCCTCAAAGATTTCACGCCGTAAGTTACGGCGGCGTAGTGTATTTCTGGCGGCGGAATTCAAATCGGCGATTAGGGGGCGTGATTCATTTAAATGAAGTGCGTCCCCATGCCGAATGAACTGCGCATGCTCCGTTTCAAAATTTCCCGCCGTCATTTTTTGAACTTAGACGTGACTTACGTCCATCCCGATTCACGGACGACTTACGCAAAAAAATAAAAAATTCTAATTTTGATGCGGGAACGACGGCCATAATCAACATGGGAAATCTAACTATACGCCGCAAAAAAGCAGCTTTAACTATACGCCGGAAAAAGCCGACTAGAGACGACGTAAGAGAATGCGACGGCCGAGCGTATGTTCGTGGATCGTCGGAAATAGCTCATTTGCATACCCGATGCGGAAAATGACGTGAACGCCACCCAGCGGACGCCGAAGTATTGCATCTTAGATCCGAAAGGCGTACGAGGACGTATACCTGTCGGATCTAACCCAGATGCCGTCGTATCTTGGTTTGAGGATTCAAACCAAAGATACGACGCGGGTAATTTGAAAGTACGCCGGCATATCAGTAGATACGCCAGCGTACTCTGTCTGTGGATCTGGGCCTTTGTTTGCATTGATACATGTCCCCTGGGGCAAGACCAAGGTACCCCAACACTTTTCCTGGCAATAAC
This sequence comes from Rana temporaria, assembly GCF_905171775.1. Classification (NCBI taxonomy): domain Eukaryota; kingdom Metazoa; phylum Chordata; class Amphibia; order Anura; family Ranidae; genus Rana; species Rana temporaria. Next base: position 164,988,039 of record NC_053492.1, on the reverse strand, counting down.
GTGCATATAAGCCTTTAAAATTAGCACTTTTGATTTTTCATGTTCATGTCCCATAGACTTTAATGGTGTTTGTGTGTTCATCCAAATTTTTTTCCTGTTTGCAAGTTTTGGTGTGAACCGAACAGGGAGGTATTCGGCTCATCCTTATTCTTAATTAGGGATGAGCTTCGTATTCGAGTCGAACATCGCATGTTCGATAGTTCGTCGAATTACGAAAGTTTTGGGCCGTTCGTGCCAAATTCGAGTTACGTTTCACAGCCCATAATTCACTGCGGCATCACAGTGCATTGCTGGCTGATGATTGCCCAAGCATGCACTATGACCCGCATGCTTGGCCAATCACAGCTTGCAATAAATGGAGAGCCATAATTGGCCAAAGCCAGAGTGGCTTTGGCCAATTATGGCTCAGGGGGTTTAGTACACGCCCCACACTATAAAAGGCCCGCCTGCAGGTTGGCCTTGTGTAGTGTGTTGCGGTGGTTAAAAGAGAGAAGACAGAGAGAGAGAGAGAGTGTCATTTTTAGTAGGTAGAAAGAAGAGGCAGGCAGGCTAGTCAGTTAAAGTTACAGTGTGTAGAGGATATACTATATATGCATCACAGGTGTTGTATATATATTTATACACTGTATAGTTTAGCTAGATCAGCTCTTCCTAATTTACTGGCAGGCAGGTGATTGTGCTAGCTGCAGTATTCTCATGTGGCGTATTGCCTGTGTCCTCTGCAGTGTGCACCATAAAGCTACGTCGTGTGTGTACTGCCTTTTTCCTCGGTAGTTTGCACCTAAAGCTACTTGGTCTGTACTGCCCATGTCCTCTGCAGTTTGCACCTAAAGCTACGTGGTGTGTACTGCCTTTGTCCTCTGCAGTTTTCACCTAAAGCTACTTGGTGTGTACTGCCCGTGTCCTCTGCAGTGTGCACCTAAAGCTACGTGGTGTGTGTCTATGCTATTTTTCTCAATGATTTTCATCCATATTGCAGGGACCAGACATTACATTAAAGCCGCAAGCAGTTTTAAATTACTTTTTTTTCGTATAGTAATCTCATTTTGTGCAAGGACAGTTCTAAACACGTGCCACTTCACAGGCATACTATAGACACCCAGCAGGTACGATATTTAAAGGAATTTTTCATTTTTTTTTTATTTTTTTATTTAAGCATCATTAAAATCACTGCTCCAGAAAAAAAACGACCGTTTTTAAAACTTTTTTAATACACGTTCTCTTGGGCAAGACCCGGGTTCTCAAAGAAATTTTTGACAATAACTTGCATAGTAGGCTTTAAAATTAGCACTTTTGAATTTTAACGTTCGAGTCCCATAGACGGCAATGGGGTTCTAAATGTTCGCGCGAACGATCGGTCCGTTCGAAGGTTCTGGTGCGAACCGCATGGGGGGGGGTTCGGCTCATCCCTACTCTTAATGATGACATTGGCTGTATATTTGGGGTTTTTGCCGTGCTGCAGGATACATTTGGGGCCAATCACATTGGTATGGTATGGTAAGATGGATAATTATCTGCATATATTTCTCAGCATTGATAACACCACTGATCCTGACCAAATATCCAACTATATTTGTAGACATACAGCCCCAAACTTGTAAGGAATCTCTATCATGATTTACTGTTGCCTGAAGACACTCATTATTGTATCTTTCTTCAGACCCTCAGTGAACAAACTATCTCCTGATTGTCAGGACCTGGATTTGAACCTGGGACCTCAGCTGTGTCTGGCAGTGAACCTTCTCACTGATCTATCTGGGATGCTGGACAGCGCCCTGTCTGATCTGCTGGACAAACCCATCTGATCCATTGAACATTCCTGCCTTGTGTCTTGATTGTCTTGAACCTTGAACCCCTTGCTCCTCCCACGAACTTCCTGATATAAGCCATGTCTCTGCACTTCCTCCTTGCCAGAATATTGTGCTATCTCCAGCCTGTATCTTGCTCCTGTCTTCCCTGCTGCCGTCCATATTTGCTACTGTTCGTTATCGACCCTTGGCTTGTTATCGACTACGCTTCTGCCTGATCCCAACCTACAAATACTCATTACCGACCCCTTGGCTTGTTATCGACTACGCTTCTGTTTGATCCCAACCTACAAATACTCATTACGACCCCTTGGCTTGTTATCGACTACGCTTCTGTTTGATCCCAACCTACAAATACTCATTACGACCCCTTGGCTTGTTATCGACTACGCTTCTGTTTGATCCTTACCTGCTTATCTGCTATTGTACCCCGGCTTTCTCACCTCCTGGTGGGGCAATCCTGAGGACCGCGACCTGGCGCTAACACGCAGCAAAATCCATCTTCACCTTCAGAAGCTCTGGTAAATACCGGTTAGCGCTTAGATTCCGCACCTCAGGTGACCCCGTGTCATCAGCCAGGGTGACCTGTTCTGCTGCTATAGCTACTGGCCTCTGAGCCTGACTCCAGGCCGTGACAGAATATTCTGGCCCAAAACATGGAGGCCGTTGTAGCAGCTGCTGTAGCTCCTCTCAGGGTGCAAATCACTACCAGTTTTGAGTTACAAATTGAAGTGAAAGCACTACAAGAGGAAATCCTTGATATGAATAAACAATTGCGTGACTTTCGTGCTCGAGACACTGCTGCCGTAGATACTAATACACGAATGCCCCTACCACTTAAGTTTAACGGAGACCGCCGCCATTATAGAGGGTTCCTTAATCAATGTCGCATATACTTTCAGATGCAACCTGCTGCATTTACTTCGGACAGGAAAAAGGTGCTGTTTATTATCAACCTCCTGACTGAGGAAGCTTTAGCCTGGGCCTCCCCTTATGTGGAGAAAGATGATGTCGTCCTGGATAATTTAGATTCTTTTGTGACTGCGATGAACCAAGTTTTCGATGATCCTAACCGCTGCGCTACTGCTGAGGCAAAATTGCACAATTTACGGCAGGGTAGACGCTCTGTTGCAGAGTACACAACTGAATTTCGACGCTGGATCTCAGATACCAATTGGAATCCAGCAGCACAAAAGAGTCAGTTCCGTCAAGGACTCTCGGAACAAGTAAAAGATGAGCTTGCCAGAGTAGAAAGTCCTGACGACCTTGAGGCTTTTATTAAATTGTGTATTCGAATTGATCAAAGACTTACTGAAAGGAGAAAGGAGAGACTGGGAATCTTAGGCAGTAATGGTGGCATGCGTTTTTCTACTACTCAGTATCCTCCTAAGGTTTCAAGATTTACTCCTGATTCTGACACTTCTGAACCTATGCAGGTGGATGCTCTTAAAAGATCTATTACTACTCAGGAGAAAGAAAGACGACGTTCAGAGAACTTATGTCTTTATTGTGGAGACTCCGGACATTACGCAGTTAATTGTCCCAATAAATTTAAAAGAACAATTGCAGCAACAGATATTACAGTATCTGAACAAATAAACTCAATTTCTCAGTCCGTCTCTCCTTTGATTCAGGAAGCAAATAAGGTTAATTCTTTATCAACTCATTTTGTCATCCCCATTAAGCTAATTTCTGAGGGCCGTGAAATCCCCTGCTCTGCTATGCTGGACTCTGGGGCTGGAGGAAACTTTATGGATATAGAGTTTGCCCACCACAATAACATTCAAGCCATAAATACATCTTCTCCTATTGAGATGGAGACAGTTGATGGTTCACCCTTATCCTCAGGACCTGTTACCCATAAAACCGTTCCTTTGGTAATCCAGTTTGAGGCGGATCATCGTGAAACCATCAGCTTTCAGTTGATCACATCACCCAAATTTCCCATCATTTTGGGCATTCCTTGGTTCTCCACTCACAATCCCTCTATCAACTGGGGAGCACGGACCATAGATTTCACATCCTCCCACTGCAAGGAACACTGTAGGGAATCTTATCAAACAAGTTCTCCGCTGGTCAAGGAATTGCAAGTTGGTGTGGTAACTACCCAGTCATATGACGACTTGCCTCCACAATACCATGCATTCCGGGATGTCTGTGATAAGAAAAATGCAGATCAATTACCTCCTCATCGCCCATACGATTGCACCTTTGAGCTGCTTCCAGGGGCCGAAATACCTTTTGGCCGCCTTTTTAATCTCTCAGAACCTGAATTAAAAGTGCTCAGGGAGTGGCTTGATGAAAATTTAGAAAATGGTTTTATTAGACACTCAACATCTCCTGCAAGAGCAGCTCTATTCTTTGTTGAAAAGAAAGACTCCACCTTGCGTCCATGCATTGATTACAGGCACATGAATAAGGTCACAATTAAAAACCGTTATCCACTCCCCTTGATCTCGGAAATGTTGGAAAGACTTCGTTCTGCCAAAGTGTTCACAAAACTTGACCTACGGGGGGCATATAACCTGGTCCGTATTCGTTCAGGAGATGAATGGAAAACCGCCTTTAGAACCAGATATGGGCATTTTGAGTCCTTGGTCATGCCTTTTGGTCTCTGCAATGCCCCTGCGACCTTTCAGCACTTCATAAATGATGTTTTTCGAGATCTGTTGGACCAATTTGTCATTGCTTATCTGGATGACATCCTTATCTTTTCTGATAACCTGGAAGAGCACCGCAAGCATGTTTGCATTGTCTTTGAAAGATTAAGGCAGAATCGACTTTACATCAAATTGGAGAAATGTGAGTTTGAACAAACCCAGATCCAGTTCTTAGGGTATATTATTTCTCCAGATGGTGTGGGCATGGATCCTGAGAAGATTAAAGCAGTGGTAGATTGGCCTGCCCCCGGAAACATTAAGGAAATCCAACGATTTGTCGGGTTTGCCAACTTTTACAGAAAATGTATAAGGAACTTCTCTAAGGTGATAGCTCCAATTACCCAGCTAACAAAGAAAGGGGTGCCCTTTGTGTGGTCATCTGAGGCACAGGCTGCTTTTGGAAAGTTAAAAACTCTTTTTACTTCTGCACCAGTATTGGTACATCCCAATCCTGAATTACCTTTTATAGTGGAAGTGGATGCTTCAAACTCTGCCGTGGGAGCTATCCTCTCCCAACGACATGGTGAAAAGATGCAGCTACATCCTTGTGCTTACTTTTCTCGTTTAATGTCTTCAGCCGAAAGAAATTATGACATTGGGAATAAGGAGTTGCTAGCAATTAAAGAAGCATTTTCTGAATGGAGGCATTTGCTGGAAGGCGCTAAGCATCCTGTAACCGTTCTCACAGATCATAAGAATCTCGAATTCATTCGCTCTGCCAAGAGATTGTCTTCTAGACAAGCACGTTGGTCATTGTTCTTTTCCAGGTTCAATTTTTTTATCTCATATCGACCTGGGTCAAGGAATGGTAAGGCTGATGCCTTATCACGAATGTTGTCTGGGCCTCTCCAGGAAGACAACTCTGAATACACAGTCCTGCCTCAAAAGAACTTTCTAGGTGTCACAAGTTCTAAAGCATTCTTGAGTCTTCTGAAGGAAGGGTACGAGAATGACCCACTCCTCAAAGATCCTCCTATGAACATCATCCTTGATTACAAGAATGGCTTCTGGACTCAAGCACATCGCCTCTATGTACCTGAAGTTGCTCGGGTTGAAGTCCTCAAGTTGGTTCATGACTCCAAACTTGCTGGACATTTTGGAGTTTCTAAGACGGAGGAACTTTTATCCCGTTCCTTTTGGTGGCCTGGGTACAAAAGAGATGTCAAAAGTTATGTAGCCTCGTGCCTGGTCTGTGCTCGCAATAAGACACCCCAAGCTTCTCCTTTGGGGTTGCTCCAGCCACTCCCTGTCCCATCAAGACCATGGGGATCAATTTCTATGGACTTTGTGGTTGATTTACCCCCCTCTAAAGAAATGACCACTATCTTGGTTGTTATTGACCGCTTCACTAAGATGGCTCACTTCATACCAGTGAAGGGGGTACCCTCTGCAGAACAAACTGCAGAGTTGATGGTTCGAGAAGTCTTTAGACTACATGGAATTCCAGAAGATGTAGTTTCTGACCAAGGAGTACAGTTCACTTCAAAATTTTGGAAAAGCTTTTGCTCAGCTTTAGGAGTAACAATTAATCTATCTTCTGCTTTTCATCCTCAGTCTAATGGTCAGACCGAGAGGACCAATCAAACGTAAGAGCAGTACCTCCGATGTTTTGTTAGTTATCTTCAGGATGACTGGGTGGACTATCTTCCTACAGCGGAGTTTGCTTATAACAATTCTAAACATAGCTCCACCTCTCAGACCCCTTTTTTCCTAAATACCGGGCTTCATCCAGCTTTTATCCCTGATGTCCCTATCTAAACTCCAATTCCTGCTGTTACCAACAGATTAACTGCTTTACAGGAGATCCAGGGAAAATTGATCGAGACTTTGAGGGAAGCTCAGGAAAGTTACAAGAAGGCTGCAGATATACATCGCAGAGCACTTCCTACCTTTCATGTGGGTGATCAAGTTTGGTTATCTACTAAAAATCTGAAGGTTCATGTTCCATCTGCAAAGTTGGGACAAAAGTTTGTGGGACCTTTCCAGATCTTGGCCCAGATCAACCCAGTTGCCTTTCGCCTAAAACTTCCAGCAAGTATGAAGATTCACCCTGTGTTTCACATTTCGCTACTTAAACCTTTTCACGAAAATACTTTTTCTGGAAGAACACTTCCTCCGCCTCCACCTGTTGAGGTACAGGGTGAAGAAGAATGCGTGGTGGAGAAAATTCTTGATTCCAGGATCTATAGGAACAAATTGCAATATCTGGTTCAATGGGAAGGATACGGGACAGAAGAAAATTCTTGGGAGCCTGAGCAGAACGTTCATGCTCCTAGATTAACAAGAGAATTCCACCAGAGGTTCCCTCACAAACCAGGCCCTAAGATGTCCAGTGGACGTCCTGGGAGGAGGGGAGTACTGTCAGGACCTGGATTTGAACCTGGGACCTCAGCTGTGTCTGGCAGTGAACCTTCTCACTGAGCTATCTGGGATGCTGGACAGCTCCCTGTCTGATCTGCTGGACAAACCCATCTGATCCATTGAACATTCCTGCCTTGTGTCTTGATTGTCTTGAACCTTGAACCCCTTGCTCCTCCCACGAACTTCCTGATATAAGCCATGTCTCTGCACTTCCTCCTTGCCAGAATATTGTGCTATCTCCAGCCTGTATCTTGCTCCTGTCTTCCCTGCTGCCGTCCATATTTGCTACTGCTCGTTATCGACCCTTGGCTTGTTATCGACTACGCTTCTGCCTGATCCCATCCTACAAATACTCATTACCGACCCCTTGGCTTGTTATCGACTACGCTTCTGTTTGATCCCAACCTACAAATACTCATTACCGACCCCTTGGCTTGTTATCGACTACGCTTCTGTTTGATCCTTACCTGCTTATCTGCTATTGTACCCCGGCTTTCTCACCTCCTGGTGGGGCAATCCTGAGGACCTGACCTGGCGCTAACACGCAGCAAAATCCATCTTCACCTTCAGAAGCTCTGGTGAATACCGGTTAGCGCTTAGATTCCGCACCTCAGGTGACCCCGTGTCATCAGCCAGGGTGACCTGTTCTGCTGCTATAGCTACTGGCCTCTGAGCCTGACTCCAGACCGTGACACTGATACAGTCAAATATCCCAAATTTTGATTCATCAGTCCCGAGAACCTTGTTGGTGGTATGGCTATTTGGATGTAATTCTTCTATGAGGAACACTTCTCCCGAGACTTCCCTGGATAGTAGATAGATGTACCTGGGCCCCACTGGTTTCCACCAGTTCTGTGGTGATGGCACTGCTGGATATCTTCTGATGTCAAAGGTAAGTAAACATGATGTGTCTTTCATCTGCTGCATTAAGTTTCCTTGAGGACCACTGCATCTATGGTCCTCAATGTTGTCTGTTTCTTTGTCCTTGAGAAAAGAAAAAAGGGGGGTTCCCCTGGGTGGACTTTTAAGGCACTAATAATATTTCAAAATATACAGGATATTGAGAGTAAAAAAGGTTTTATTCACAATTGTACATATTCATCAAAAAATGTTTAAATATTAAATTCAAATACAGAGTTCCAAAGATTGTCACCATATAGGTAAATACAAGAAGAACCCTCTTTACACCTGACGCATTTCGGGATAACCTTCTTCAGGGGTGTGTAGAGAAGGACAATTAGTTCATGTATTATAAAGGATGGTGAATATTTCATTGGATACGTTTTAAAAGAATTGAAAATATACAGCACGCTGGGTTCAAGCAATGGGGTTGCCAGTCAAAAAAGGTATCAGGATGTACAATTAATGCAAGTTTTGGATGTTCATCCCGTTAGGGAGAAATTATTCCAAAGATCAAGATGCCGGTGGATCAGCCAGAAGGGATATACTGGGATTGGATTGGAGGTCCCTGATTATATGAGATCCGCAGCAAACCTAATAATGTCCACTGTCAAAGAGTACACTAAAAGAATGCTGGGTTGGCAAGCGGTTGCTGCTGTATTTAATGGAATTTTTAGGAGGAACCTTGTTTTTTCTGTAGGGCATTATTTATTTTGTCCCCTGTGGCAGTGCTTATGCCCTCATACCCTGCTTATTAGCCTCGGAAGTGTAAGAAAAATAAGCATCCAGATTCCCTTCTAATCTTCAATTGGTTTTGACTGAGTTTGGAATTATTTGACTTCAGCATGCAGGATTTGATGAACCCTTTCCTTCAGAAAGGCACAGCCACTAGTAGCTAGTACCTAATGACAGAAAGTCCTTCTAGGCTTCTCCTTGGCTTTTATCACTTGACTGTGCACTCTGGGTTTGTGTAGAACAGGAACTTAGCCACTGTGCAGGTGCTCCTGTTCAGCCAAGGGCTGTACAACCTGCAGTTTTGACAATAAATGGTGGGCATTGCTGGCCTGTGGCAACAAGGAAGAGACCCAGGGCAGGAACACAGGCACCTGGACCTAACAATTTCCCTGTCATAACTAACATCTACACTGACTGCATTCCTTTTACCAACAAGTATATGAGAAGACTCCTAATTATATTTAATGTAAAAGAAAAAGCACCCATAGTTTACTATTAATATTTTAAATTCTTTCCATTTTCATGTTGCCAGTAATCATTTACCCTAGAGAACATTCATTCCTAAGCCTGCTATTTTCAGGCTAAGCATGCTTAGTAACTCACTGAATATTCCTTTGTGTCATAAGGGGGGTTGCACAGTTCAGAATCATGTTACAAGTGGCTGCAGCCCTCTCCAGAAGGACATGTGATAGAATCCAACATGTATTACATAAAACTCAGATTAAATTGGTTGTAAACCTCTGCCATGCAAAATTAACCAAACATATCCTTCTATAGTTTGTATCATTTCCTAAAGTGTGTACTTGCTCCAATCCAAATCTCTAAGTGTAATTTATATCTGCAGTCTGGTTCCTCTGGTTCCTCTGTTATCAGCATGAGTAATTTCTGACAGTCTGTACCAACTCCAAAGTATCAAAGTGGCGGGGAGCGCCAGCTCACAGCCTGTGATTTACAGCCTCAGCTGAGCATGTTTCCCTATGAGATTGTGTAGAGGGAGTGTGTCTCTTGCCTCCACTCAAGTTTTAGATTGCACTTAGCTCTCCTCTCTGAGCTGTGCAGTGAGTGACATCAAATTCACACTCCCTGCTTCTGAAAGCTCAAAAACCCGTTTAAATTTTGGCCTTTAAATGGATGTAAAGATGAGATGGCTGTAGATAAACAGGTTCAACTAATATAGAGTTATTTGTGTCATTGATGTGTATCACCTTATGCTGTTCGCGCCACTGGATATATATAGGGGTTTAAAAAACATGTTAAGCCAATTTAAGAGAATGGTCTGACTTTAGTACAAATGCATTGCTTCCTTGGAAGGCATTACCTATTAATTAAGTTATTTTATTTAGTTGTTCTTTAACTGCGGTAAAGAACATATTATTTTTATATGATTTTAAGCTTTTAAATATGTGCTGTTCATCATTTCAAGTGTTCTATATCCTGTGATTTCCTTAGAGATTGCCAGGAAAGAATCTTGCACTATTGTTCTTCATGTTGATATTTTTCAAATGCCGTCTGTTGATTTTTATTAAAATCACCCTCAGATATTCCCTATGGTCTTGTATTATGGTGGACAGGCCACTAAAATATCTCTCTTCATCCTAGAAACTTAAGTGACCTCTGAACAGTTCTCATCTTGAACTCATATAGAATGAAATCAGTTCCTTTGGTCTGATTACAAGAGAATGACACAGGGTCAAGAGAGCTCAGGAAATGATGAAAACTGCTGAAGAGCTACGGAAAGTTTTTGTACAACTCAATTTATTGTTGTTCAGCTTCTTATTTATTTACTGGATGTTCCCGTCAGAAATTAGCATTTTATTTTTAACTGTTGCTGGTACTTTGTGTTATTTTCTGATACTGGTACTCTAGTTTGATAGGGCTTATAAACATTTTTTATTTTCCATAGAGTAATCATATACAACAACAAAGATTGTAGCTCATTCTATACCTTAAATAGAGTAATCATGTACGGCAACAAATCAATTTGTTATACAATTTTATATCTTCCTTGTGTTTGTACAGCTTTACTATATTATGTTACTAGTACATGTTTTGTTTCTTGTTTTTACACATAGCTATCTATCAGAAGACTCTGAATAGCCCAGGAACTACATGGATACCAGGCATTTCTCTGCAGTCTTTTAGTTGATGCACAACTCTTCGAAAAAAATCTATATGCAAAGCAAAAGGAATGCTGCCTCCAGTACCACATTTTGGTTAATTTTCCTCATAGACATTATATGCAGGCATGAACTGGAAAACATTTATGAGGGTGGCAGGCTGCTCTATATTACATGATCTTGTAACATTTAGTCAATTACATATTTTGGTTTATCACATAGAGATTACACTTATTTCATGCTAAATCTAAAGCTCCGTACACATGACCAATTTTCCTGCCAGGAAAACTGCGGGGAGAGCTTTTGGCCGGGAAAACCAGACGTGTGTATGCTTCCTCGCAGTTTTCCAGACAGGAAAACTGCTGGGAATCCCGACGGGAAATTGGGAAAACACTGCGAGGGAGCATACACACGGCCAGGATTCCTGGCCAAAGCTCTCCCCGCAGTTTTCCCGACGAGAAAACCTCTCAGGGAAGGTTACCAAGCAGGTTCTCTGTTTTCTCGTCGGTATTCCCGGCGGACTTTATACCGCCGGGAATCCCGGTCGTGTGTACAGGGCTTTAGGCATATAAAACAAACACCCTACTAAATGCAGCATTGTAATAAGAGTTATTTTTACATAAAACTAGCATAAGTACAGTATCTGAATTTGTCTTGATATCCGTGTTCTGTCATCCCCTGTACAACACTGGTAGAGATGGAGCCAACCAAGCCCTGCTAATTTTCTGTGTGTAAGATAGACCAGGGCAGAAACCCTCCTGGCTGGACTGAACCTCTCCAGGAAAAGGTCCAAAGCTTAGTGATCTCAGAGAATACATACAGTTACCCAGCATGCCATCACATCAGTCCCTACCCTCAAGGAGCTTACAACCTAAGGTCCCTAACACACATTCATAGGGACAAGCATATTTTTAGCGTGTGAGAGGAAACTGGAGTACCAGGAGGAAATCCACACAGTCTCAGGGATAACATGCAAACTCCAGGCAGATGGTGTCGTAGTTTGGATTCAAACCAGCGACCCTTTTTTGCTGCTAGGTGAAAGTGCTACCTACTACACCACTGTGCTGCCCAGTAAGCAGCTAAATTTACCTAAGGCTTGTTTCACACTTAAACTGACCGCGGATCACATAGCAACACTGTCCAAAATCACAGCTCCACGAAAGAGTGAGCCAACACTAAATCTATCTATCTAATCCTAGCACCTACCTAGGAGGGTGCTTCATGTTAAATATGTATTCACAGTTAATTTGATTGTGGGGTAGCAGGGAAAGTGGTTTATGGGTTTGTATTTTTGAAATGCATGCCTGCATGAAAGAAAAATGTGTCTAAATATATTCCAGTGCATAAACTCCAGGGTGTATAGATTACCTATAGTCTGCACACAGCAGATCTTTTACGCAAAGTAGATGTAGTGCCTCTGCCCTGGACAGGCTAAAATTAGCGTACGGCTTTGCTGATCTGCAATTTACTTTTTAGGTCTGATCAGGTTTAAATAAAGCTGACAGAGGATAGTCTAGAAAAAAAAACAGCTCTGCAGTACGACTATGTGCTTAAACACCTAATGGATGAGATTGAGGAGTAACAGCAGGGCTGGTATGGTGATGTCTCAAAGTCCTGAAGGAACCAACACTCCCTTGAGTTCCCAATAGGTTTTCTGAGTTCCAGAGACAGTTGGGATCTGGGGAGGTGAATCTATAGGACAGAGAAGTGATCAACATTGTTGAATGCAGAGATTGGTGTAGGCCAATAACATCTAGGATTCTGAAGGGAGAATGGATCAGGTCCCTGATTCTGATTATTACAGATGAAAAGACTGTCTCTGGTTTCCAGGCTTTTTGTTACCCATTGGTGGCTCCTGCTTATGTTAAAATAACTGAACTATTTTCTAAGATAGGTGTCAACTTGTTAAATTACCTTGTGTTAATTCAAGCTGGACTTTGCAGAGGGGACCCTCTTCTCTCGCAGCAGCCTGCTGGACTTTGCTTATATGCGTTGGCTGCAGTTAATTTTGTTGCTGTTTTTTTTTCCACGACATTGTGTTTTTTTTATTTGCCAAAGAAGAAGCAGGTGACTAAGAGGATTTTTTTTACATAGACTGCTGTTTTTCTCCTGTTTTGTTGGTTGCACTTTAGTTTATTTTATTTTTGTTTATTTGTTTTTACAGGACAGTGTCAAACTAACAACACTTCAGTACAGTCATATAAATTGTATGGACCTTGTGTTGCTGCACTATTTACTTTTACCACTAGGTAGTGGTGAAGTGTAAAATTTACTCTGGGTCAATATGTTTTCAGTGTTGAGGATGAAATGCACTTTAAATACATTGGAATATTATCCCTGAGTTGAGATAGCCTGGTGGTTCGCCCGGCGGTCGGTTTGCGGTGAACTTTGCTCGTTCGCGGTTCGCCGAACAGGCAGACATCTGGCGATATTCACGCCCGTCCGCAATTTTACATTGAGAAGAACTTTGACCCATGACACATCCATCAGGTGGTACAGGAAAACCAATTGAGACATTGCAGCACATGGACACACCCCCTACCCTATAAATAGACCTGATCTGGTGGCCATTTTACATTCTTCTTTTTGTCAGTGTAGGGAGAGGTTGCTGTGTGGAGCAGGCTGTATTGAAACAAATCGCTAGCTAAAAGGTCCACAAAAGTCCTTTTAAGGACTGGTATAGGTGTACTATTGTTTGGTGTGCAGTATATAGGGGTGTAATACACTTATAATATACTTTCTATCATAGAAAGAATATTATAGTGGATTTGTATTGTGCACTGTGCATCATTGTGACTGGTGCAGCACTTCCAGGCCTTGCTTCGAGAAATGCTGCATTCTGCTTTTGTGTGCGCTGGCAGAGGAATTTCCACTCACAGAGAAACAGTTGCGGGTATCAATCCAACAGCACCTGCAAGAAGGGAGTTTTGAAGATGTGTTGGTCACTAATGATATGAGATCATTCTTTCAGCCGACCCATCGACAGCTGTCCTCCGGATCCAGCATCAGGGAATGCCTAGACCGACGGGTGTCCGACTACATCAGGTTAACGGCCGATGTGGACGCACTGAGAAGTGATGACCCCCTGGACTACTGGGTGGGCAGGCTTGACCTCTGGCCAGAGCTTTCACAATTTGCAATGGAACTGTTGGCTTGCCCCTCGTCCAGTGTCCTGTCCGAAAGGACGTTCAGCGCAGCAGGGGGGGGTCGTGACTGATAAGCGCACTCGCTTAGCTCAAGACAGTGTTGACTACCTCACATTTCTAAAAATGAATGAGGCATGGATCTCGGAGGAATTCAACACATGTGACCAGTAGACCATGTTTGATTCAAATTCCTCATGACAGGCCATAAATATCCGCAACCACCCATAACAATTCATGGTCCCTGTCTTAGGTAAATACAGCGGCCTAAAAGGCCCTTTATGTCTGTTGAATGCCTAATTTTTGGGGCCTGCACTTATTTATCCTGTGCCTAATGTACCTCCAGCCACAGAATACAAAGAGCTAGATTCACGTAGCTCTGCGTATATTTTGGCCGGCGTAGCTCATATGCGCTCTGCCAACGTAAAATAGGGCGCCCAGACCAGTATTCACAAAGATCTGGCGCCGTACATTGTGCCGACGTAGTGTAAATAGGCAGGCGTAAGCCCGCCTAATTTAAATGTGTAAGGTAGTGGGCGTGTTGTATACAAATTAGCCGTGACCCCATGTAAATGTTTTCACGAACGAACGGCACATGCGCACGCATGCTCAGAGTCACGTCGCATATACTCCCTAAGATACGTTGGCTCAATGCTTTCGACGTGAACGTAACCTACGCACAGCCCCATTCACGTACCACTTACGTAAACGACGTCCATACTTTAACATTGGCTGCGCCTCATATAGCAGGGGTAACGTTACGCCGGACGTAAGCCTTACGTAAACGGCGTAGCGGGCGCAAGTACATTTGGTAATCGGCGTATCTAGGTTATTTACATATTCTATGTGTAAATCTACTGAAGCGCCCCTAGCGGCCAGCGTAAATATGCACCCTAGATACGACGGCTTCCTCACACTTACGTCGGTCGGAGGAAGCAATAATTCAGGTGTATCTAGCTCCCAGAATGGCACGCATAGATACAATGGCACATCTTTCTACTTACGCGGCGTATCTATAGATACGCCGACGTAAAACAATGCTGAATCTGTCAGGTGAACGCCTGTGGGCTATTTTTTGGGGCCTGCACTGGCCGACACTTACTTCTGTATTCGGTGAATAGCTTAATGTACCTCCAGCCACAGAATACAAAGTTGTTTGCTGTCAGGTGAACGCCTGTCGGCTAATTTTTGGGGCCTGTAATGGCCAACACTTACTTCTGTATCCGGTTTTTCGCTTAATACTTCTGGTAGGTCAGTGTCCATGTTGTGGGACTATTTGTGCACAGCTAGTAAGTATTTTGTGGCTGCAAATATGACCTGCAGGTTTTTAATGTTCGCCTGCCATTAAAGTCAATGGGGCCTGCCGGCGAACTTGCGGTTCACGAACATTTGAGAAAGTTTGCGGTTAGCGTTTGCGAACCACCCCATCAGATGTTCGTCCATCACTATCCCTGAGGGGAAAATGTTCCAATAGTAAGGAATATGTTATGCATACATTGTTTTCTCTTTTGTCCTCTTCAAGACAAACAACTGAAAGATTCTGTACTTCAAGAAGCAATGCATTGCACTATGCTCTGTACATTTGTTTGCTTGTTGCTGCAAGATATATAGTGGTATGGATCTACCTGGTGATGTATTGTGATGCATTGTTACACTTATTGTAAGAGTACCTATCAGTGTATGGCTGGCTTTGCCTTCTCACAGCCTCTATTGTGTTATGTGATTACTGTCACTTTACAATGTTTTTAATTTACGTGAAATTTCACATACTTTGTTGCAATTGTTTACTCTTTCTAACACTTACTCCTCCACTTGTAATGCAGAATTCTTAGCTCTTGGGAGCAACATCTATTTTTGAGTGTGTCCTGACCTATTAGCACACTTTTTTTTGCATTGACACATATTCCCTTGGGCAGGACCTGGGTCCCCAAACACTTTTTATGGCAATAACTTGCATATAAGCCTTTCTGATTTTTCGCATCCGTGTCCCATAGACGTTAATGGTGTTCGCATGTTCACTGTCACTACACTGACCCCTATACTGAACACTACACTGACCCCTATACTGTACACTACACTGACCACTACACTATACTGACCACTACACTATACTGTCCACTACACTGAGAACTATACTAACCACTATACTATACACTACACTGACCACTATACTGTCCACTACACTACAATGACCACTACACTGACCACTATACTACACTGACCACTATACTATACTGTCCACTACACTGAGAACTACACTACATAGACCACTATACTGTCCACTATACTACTGTACACTGTACTGTCCACTACACTACACTCACAACTACACCACACTGACCACTGTACTAACCACTTTACCATCCACTACACTACACTGACAACTATACTATACTGTCCACTACACTAAGGCCCCGTACTCACGACCAAACATGTCTGCTGAAACTGGTCCGCAGACCAGTTTCAGCAGACATGTTTGGCCGTGTGTAGGCCCGAGCGGACCATTTTCGGGCGGATCGGACAGGTTTCCAGCGGACAATTGTTTCCTGGACTTGCTTTAAAACAGTCCGCTGGAAACCTGTCCCCCCGACATGTACGGTCGTCTGTACAGACCTACCGTACATGTCCGGCCGCCCGCCATCCCTCGCATGCGTCGAATGACTTCGACGCATGCGTGGAAGCATTTTAAAGGCAGGCCGCCCACGTCGCCGCATCATTGTCGCGGAGACACCACCGCGTCATCGACGCGGCGACACCGCGGACACGCCCCGCGTATTGTTTACGCGCGGACCTCTGTTCGATGGTGTGTACAGCCATCGAACAGAAGTCCCCGGGCAGACATGTCCGATAAACGGTCCGCGGACCGGTTTCATCGGACATGTCTGCTCGTGAGTACTCGGCTTAAGAAGTACACTGACCACTACAATGACCACTACACTGACCACTATACTACACTGACCACTATACTATACTGTCCACTACACTGAGAACTACACTACATAGACCACTATACTGTCCACTATACTACTGTACACTGTACTGTCCACTACACTACACTGACAACTACACTACACTGACCACTGTACTAACCACTTTACCATCCACTACACTACACTGACAACTATACTATACTGTCCACTACACTAAGAAGTACACTGACCACTATACTGTCCACTACACTGACCACTGTACTGTTCACTATACTATACTGTCCACTACACTACACTGACCACTATACTGTCCACTACACTGACCACTACACTAACCACTATACTGTATACTACAATACACTGACCACTATACTATACTGCCCACTATACTACACTGAACACTGTACTGAGAATTACACTGACCACTATACTGCCCACTACACTGACCACTGTACTGTCCACTACACTGACCACTGTACTGTCCACTACACTAACCACTTTACTGTCCACTACACTGACCACTGTACTGTCCACTACACTGACCACTACAATGACCACTGTATTGTCCACTACACTGACCACTGTATTGTCCACTACACTGACTATTATATTGTCCACTATACTACACTACACTGACCACTATACTGAGAACTACAGTACCTGTCTTCGAGAATGTGTTTCCAGCACAACGGCATCACGCTGATTCTCGGCGACAGGGTGCTGACATCTCGTACTTGCTGGAATAGGAAAAATACATTCCAGCGAGCGCGACATAGAAGCGACGGGGATCCGACTTGGATTCCCGCCAATTCTAGATGCGAACCATGAGGGGGAACTCCACGACAAATTTTAAATAAAAAAACGGCATGGGTTCCCCTCCAGGAGCATACCAGGCCCTTAGGTCTGGTATGGATTGTAAGGAGAACCCCTCAGCCGAAAAAACGGCATTGGGGTTCCCCCACAATCCATACCAGACCCGTATCCGAGCACGCCACCCGGCCGGTCAGGAAAGGAGTGGGGACAAGCGAGCGCCCCCCCCCCCCCCTCCTGAGCCGTACCAAGCAACATGCCCTCAACGCCCTGTGGCCCCCTCACCCCAAAGCACCCTGTCACCATGTTGATAAGGACAGGGCCTCTTCCCGACAACCATGGTCGTTGTTTGTCGGGGTCTGCGGGCGGGGGGCTTATCGGAATCTGGGAGCCCCCTTTAATAAGGGGGCCCCCAGATACCGGCCCCCCACCCTATTTTCAAAATACTTACGTATATTTTTTCCTATTGTTCTAGTGAGCTTATTATGTATAGTAATTGGTA
Organism: Rana temporaria; assembly: GCF_905171775.1. Taxonomy (NCBI): domain Eukaryota; kingdom Metazoa; phylum Chordata; class Amphibia; order Anura; family Ranidae; genus Rana; species Rana temporaria. The sequence goes on along the minus strand of NC_053492.1, from coordinate 164,970,073 downwards.
ATTATGAATAGTGATGAGCTGAACACCCCCTGGTTCGGTTCGTAGCAGAACATGCGAACAGGCAAAAAATTTGTGCGAACATGCGAACACCATTAACGTCTATGGGACACGGATGCGAAAAATCAGAAAGGCTTATATGCAAGTTATTGCCATAAAAAGTGTTTGGGGACCCAGGTCCTGCCCAAGGGAATATGTGTCAATGCAAAAAAAAGTTTTAAAAACTGAAGTTTTTTCGGGAGCAGTGATTTAAATAATGCTTAAAGTCAAACAATAAAAAAATACATATTCCTTTAAATATTGTGCCTGGGGGGTCTCTGCAGTCTGCCTGTAAAGTGGCACATCTTTCCCATGTTTATAACAGTACCACAGCAAAATTACATTTCTAAAGGAAAAAATGTCATTGCGTCTGTAATGTATTATCGGATCCTGGAAATATAGATACAAATCGTTGAAAAAAATGGTGTGGGTTCCCCCCGTCTATTACCAGGCCCTTTGGGTCTGGTATGAATATAAATGTGGGGGCGCCCTCAGTTGAAGTCCGGAAGTGACGAAATGCATCAGGGCGTGACTCTCTAAGCACAGAAACCGGAAGTGATGTTTGCGCTCCACGGGGAAGGAACCAGGAAGTCACCAAAGCAAACAAACCAGAGCGGTCTTCAGGGTCCAGAACCGTGAGACAACTAAGCACATTATATGCCTATTTTTTAACCATTTGCGGTACGCATAGATATAGAAGGGGATTTCTGTTTTGGGGGATTTTTTCAATAAATTTATCAAAACGTTATTGCACTATATGGATTTTTTTCCCTCATGTATGCTGAATATTGCTGAAATGGTGAAATTCTGACGGAGATTAAGGAGGTGGATTATATGCTGTTTTATTTCTACCATCTGGTAAGTGCATCCCCTGAAGGGGACTCCTTATCCCCCCACGTGGTGAACAGCAGTGGTGATTGGAGCACTTATATCTTACCTCAACACTGACTAGGATTACAGCAAACGTAGAGTTTGCAGCGCTGCTGCAGGACTGTGTTGGACTCTGTGGGAGTTATAGACTGTAAATATATATATATTATTACACCACCTGAAGTGTATTAGAAACTGTATACAAGCTATCTCTCTGTCCATGCCAACAACACTACACACTGCTGCTATGTAAGCAGCCTTATATAGTGTGGAGCGTGGACTTTGTTCCACTGAGCCATGATTGGCCAAAGGCACCCTGCCTTTGGCCAATTATGGCTCTCTCAGCAGAGCGTGCTGTGATTGGCCAAATTATGCAGGTCAGGTGCATGCTTTGGCCAATCATCATACAGCAATGCACTGCGATCTCGCAGTGCATTATGGGGTGTTTGCAGCACTCAAATTTTGCGTGAACGCCCCATATGTTTTGTTTGTTTTAGAACAAACTTATATTTGACTCGAACTGCTGGCTCATCCCTAATTGTGGGATACACAAGGGTAGCACTATGGTGTGCAAAATTAGGTTTTGTGCAATCCAAGGCCTTTAACCACTTGAGGCCCGCGCTATAGCTGAATGACGGCTTCAGCGCGGACCTGAAAATCCAGGAAAATTCATTTGACGTCCTCCCCTTTGCTCGTTCCCCGTGTGCGCTCCCGAGCGTGCAGTGGGGAACTTCTGTGCTGGCCGTGTCCCTTGGACACGGCCAATCACAGATCGCAGTAAACGGCCAATCAGAGTGGCCGTTTGCTATGCGATCTGTGCGGCCAATGAGAGATGATCTCAAATGTAAACATATGAGATCATCTCTCATTGCCGCCTCTCCCTCCTCACACAGAGACAGCGTGTGAGGAGGGAGAAGATCTGTGAGTGTTGTTACAGTGTTACAGTGTTACAAAGTGTGAATACACAAGAATACAGTGCCCATACAGTGCCATCCCAGTGCCATGCCAGTGCCCATACAGTGCCCATAGGGATCTGTGTCCACCTGCGCTAATCTGCGCAGTGCCCACCTGTGCCACCTCATCTGTGCCCACCTGTGCCACCTCATCAGTGCCCACCTGTGCCGCCAATCAGTGCCCATCTGTGCCACCTCTCTTCCCCTGTTCCACAACCTGCACCAGAAGCAGACGCCAGCATGTGGCACCGTCAGAAAGAACTGGACATGCTTTCCTCAAAGCCTTGTGAATAAAAAGCTGAGAAGAGGAGAATCGGCAAGTCTGCCAAACAAGGAGGTTCTGGCAGTGAAGTGGAAGGACAGAAGAGACGTGTACATGTTATCTTCCATCCATAATGATACCGTCGTTGAAATCCGCAGAAGGCGTGGCACCACCATCCAAAGCCCACATGCATCCAAGACTACAATTTGTTTATGGGGGGGGGGGTCGACTTCAATGACCAGATGCTTGAACCCTATCTTGCCACAAGGCGCACGTACCATTGGTACAAAAAAGTTGCAATTTATTTTTTTCAATTGGCCATATATAACTCATATGTAATTTACCGCAACTCCACCCAAAACCCCAAACGCTTCCTTGGCTACCAAGAGGACCTTATCGCTGCCCTTATTTTCCCGAATGATCCACCCCAAACCATCCAATCTGATGTTTTAAGTCGTCTCGCCGAGCGTCACTTTCCCGATAAAGTCCCTCCCACAGAAACAGGCCGGCGACGTCAAAAAATATGTAAGGTGTGTACCAGTGGAGGAGTCAGACGAGACACATCTTTCCATTGTGCCGATTGTCCTTCCCAACCAGGCCTCTGTGTACCTGACTGTTTTCGCCGTTACCATACTAAACTAAATTATTAATCCCCTGTTCCTGCCTTCACACACCTTCACACCCCTTATGCCACTGCCTGCTCTGTAACTGACCCCGGCTTGTTTTTTGACCACAATTCTGCCTAACGATTCTGTAATGCCTCTGCCTGATCTGGAACTGACCTTGGACTGTTTGGCCATGTTTTTGCCTGCCTCATGGACTGATCTTGTACCCTGCTACTGGACTAGTGGGATTAAACACAGGGGTCTCACATATGTGAGGGGCTCCAGAAAAGTTTTTCTGGATGAAGAAAACTATTTTTTTTGTTTTCTCATCCTAGATTAGGGTCTGGTTGCCTGGAGGCTTCAAAGAGATTTGGGTGGGAGAAGCCTCTACCCCTGTCCCCATTCTGTCCTGAACGAGGCCATACTTCTGCCTGCTGCCTGTAGGACCTATGCCATCATGCCTCTGCCTGTTGCATGAACTGACCACACAACATGGACCTGCCTACTACCAGGACCAATATTTTTGGCACTGCTGACAATATGTCTGCCTGCACTAACCCTGACGGGACAGTATCCCTGCCTGGACAATTGTGTATGCCATTGCTGACCAAGTCCCTGCCTGCTGCCTGGACCTGTGCTATTCTGCTGTGCAGAACTGCGCTAATATTACCACAGGTAATCTTTTGTTTACGCTTTGCTCAGCATAATGTATTTTGGGGTGTAATTCTTGGTATGTGCATGCTATGTGTCTCTGGAACACCTGACGGTGTTCCTTGCATGTTGGATCTCTGTATGTGGTCAGGCTGTGTAGAAGTCTCACACATGTGGTATCGTTGTACTCAGGAGGAGTAGCAGAATGTATTTTGGGGTGTTATTTTTTGCTATATAAATGCTATGTGTTGGAAATATCTTATACACGGACAACTTTGTGTAAAAAAAAATGTGTTTTCATTTTTTTTCACATGTTCCAAAAACTTCTGGAAAAAAATGAACCGTTCAAAAGACTCATTATGTCTCATAGATTATACGTTGGGGTGTTAGCTTTCCAAAATGGGGTTATTTTGTGGGTAATTCCATTGTCCTGGTGTCATTTGTGGTATGCACATGCCATGTGAGAGAAATAAGCTATTACAATGACAATTTTGAGAAAATTTTTAAATAAAAAATAAAAAATCATAGTTTTGCAAAGTATTGTGGGAAAAAATTACAACTTGAAATAACTCACCATGCCTCTTAATAAATACCTTGGAATGTCTACTTTCCAAAAAGGGGTTATTTGGGGGGCATTTGTACTTTCCTGGCTTGTTAGGGTCTCAAGAATTGAGATAGGCCTTCAGTACATCAGGTGTGATCAGATGTGATATTTTTTTATGATTTGCACTATAGCTTGTAGACTCTAAAACTTTCACACAGACCAAATAATTTCCAAAAATGTGGGGTTATTTTTGTCAAAGACATGTAGCAGTATAAATTGTGGCCAAAATTTATGAAGAAAAATTTACAATTTGCAAAATTGTATCACAGAAACTAAGAAAAAATCTTTTTAAAAAAAAAAAAAATTCGGTCTTTTTTCATTAATAGCGCAAAAAATAAAAAACCCAGAGGTGATCAAATACCACCAAAAGAAAGCTCTATTTGTATGAAAAAAAGGACAAAAAAATCATTTGGATACAGTGTTGCATGACTGAGTAATTGTCATTCAAAGTGTGAGAGCGCTGAAAGCTGAAAATTGCTCTGGGCAGGAGGGGTGTTTAAGTGCCCAGTAAGCAAGTGGTTAAAGCAGAACTCCAGGAAACAAAAATGTCCCCATTGAGTGGAGCTGTGCCTGCACTGCCTGAGTTAGCTGCTCGTTTTGTCTATAGGTGAACACAGAGCTTACACCCAGCTGATCCTTTGATTGTAGAAAACGGTGCTCCCCTATGTCTAGCGGAGGACTGTTTCTGCTGTCTGGAACTGGTGATGATGATGTCATGAACTGTCCACTGCACAAGACTGCTAGACTGTAGAAGAGGGGGGGGGGGGGGTTGGTGGGTCAAGAACAGCAGGGACCTGTTTTTTACTGGAAGGATTGAAAGATTGGGTATATCTCGGCTCTCCTCTCCTCTCCTAGACAAAAATGAGCAGTTAACCATTCAGTGTGGACACAGACCCACTGCATGGGGGGAAAAAATGTCCCAGAGTTCTTCCTTAATGTGCATTAGGGGAACACGCGTGTTACCACAGTTCACCATAACACACGATTATCAATGGAGTGACATTCATTTTAAATGGCACCCCAACGCAAATGTTTTGTAGTGCACCAGACCATGGAGTTTAAAAAAAATCTACAAGTCCTTTTTTTTTTTTTTATACTGCTTTGCAGTACACTGGTCTTTGAGTGCACATTAACATGCAAATTATACTGAACCTTCTATTTCTTGTAACTGTGTTAATTTTGTACCTTATCCAGAAAATACACTTTAATGTAAAACAGACGACATTTCTGATGCCGGCAAAATGTCAGAGCTGTTCTTAATTTGTTCACTACTGCATGCTTTACTTTTTTCAGTGACAATGAAAAACAAAAAGAACATAAATATTTATTGTGATGCACTGTGAAGTACCTCATACCAAATACTGTTTTTCAAACTGAAAAGTACGCAGGGATATATAGTAAGGCACAGTCTGACAACAGATAAGAGCAGTGTGACCAGCACAGTCTGCCCTTTCCTGGCTGATTTAAAACCTTAGACCCAGCATGATCCTTGACTTTCATCTATTCCACAAGATTTCTTTTTATTTTCTGACTATATTAACCTTTAACTGCTTTGGATCCGACACAATAAGCCAACACATTGCATTGTTTATTGAGCTGTAACTATCAATGCAATGGTAGCTTCAGATCAAGACTCTCAGTTTTACTTTGATGAATAATGATCAAGTTAAGAGCATTCGGGAAGGTAAAGCATCAACCAATGCCACTGCTATAATGTCAGCACTATATGTGATTTAAGCTTGTGTGGAGTTCTAAGTTTCAGAAATGATATTATATAAAGTTAGATTTTATATTATATGAAAACACTTTTGTATTACGGCATACTGGACAGTACATACACTGCATACAGCATATACTGTACAGTAAATACACTATATCATAACACCATAATCATTAATGTGAAGGTCATTTTGTTATAAATCTTTTTATTAGGACATCTTGTAGTGGTATGCCACCAGGGCTAGACTGGGACAAAAATGTGGCCCTGGACTTCACCCAGACCAGCCCACTTTAATTTTAGAAACACGCACAAAAACAGGTAATCAAGTGAAGTGGGAGGGCTAACGTCATGCAGGAACATTGCTTAAGCCTCATTTGCTGGAATTTTTAGAAATAAGCATTGCTGCACAGCCATTGGCTGGCTTTCAGCTAAGCTGCGGTGCTGAGGATGAGCTGGGTTGCGCACTATGAAGTGAGGTGATGGGCAGTGCGGATGACAGGTCTCTCCCATACTGGTCGGCAGGACAAACCTACCCCCCTGGCTGGCCAAACCCGATGGCCACCCAATCCCCCCCTTCACTGGTCATTAGGCGTTCTGCTTTACTTCTCTTATAGGCAGTGGCATCTCCAGCTTTCATATTTAGAGGGGCACATGGGGGGACAGGGACAAAAGTGGCCCATTAAGTGAGTGAGTGAGTGAAAAATGTATATAGCGCTACACATGCGAACGGAATCGCCTCTGGGCGCTCGTTTGACCACTTCTCCCTTGAGCTCAGAAGAGGTGGGTTTTGATCTTTCTCCTAAAGGCCAAGTGGTTCTCCTCCAACTGAATGGAGGTTGGCAAAGTGTTCCAAAGTCGAGGGCCTTGGACAGCAAATCTTCTTTCTCCTTTGGACTTGTATCTGGTTTTGGGGATTTGGAGTACATTTTGGTTGGAGGATCGCAGAGCGCGATTGGGGTTGTAGGCTTTTATTTTGTCGCATAGGTATTGGGGGGCATTTACCCCAAATACATTTATGCGTTAGACAGAGTGCTTTGAAAGTGATTCTGTCTTTCACTGGTAGCCAGTGAAGGCTTCTCAGTGATGGGGAGATTGATTCCCATGTTTTTTTTCCAGTCACCAGACGCGCGGCCGCGTTCTGGACGACCTGCAGGCGCGTGATTTGGTACTTTGGGAGTCCGAGATAGAGGGCATTTGCATAGTCCAGCCTGGAGTTAACAATTGTTCCCACCACGACTGCTATGTCTTCTTTAGGAATAAATGGGATTAGTCTGCGTAATAAGCGTAGCAGATGGTGTGATCCGCTGACTACTGACCCTATTTGTGCATCCATTGTCATGTAGGTGTCAAAGAAGACCCTGAGACTTTTGACTTCGGTGCTAGGGGTGATTATTTTTCCTAGAATGGGCGGAGGTGTCCAGGTTGTTGCCAGTTGATTCTTCAGATTGGCGTGAAACAGGAGAAGTTCTGTTTTTGAGCCGTTGAGTTTAAGATAACTCTTTGTCATCCAGTTCTCTATCAAAGAGAGACATTTCTCTAGATTGAGATGGTGATCCTTTTTGTTGCAAATACGAAAATACAATTGTGTGTCATCCGCATAGGAATGGTAGGCCCCGTACACACGTCCGAGGAACTCGACGTGCCAAACACATCGAGTTCCTCGTCGAGTTCAGTGTTGAAGCCGCCGAGGATCTCGGCGGGCCGACTTTCCTCATTGAACAACGAGGAAATAGAGAACATGTTCTCTATTTGGCCCGACGAGTTCCTCATCGGCTTTCTCGCTGAAAAGTGTACACACGACCGAGTTTCTCGGCAGAATCCAGCTCCGATCGAGTTTCTGGCTGAATTCTGCCGAGAAACTCGATCGTGTGTACGGGGCCGTAGAGCAGCTTTTGGCTGCTGATAATTTCAAAAAGAGGGCGAAGATAGATATTAAACAGCACCGGCAACAGAGGTGATCCTTGAGGGACTCTGTATGACACTGTGCGTTTTTCAGAAGTGAATGGTCCCAGTTTCACTACTTGTGATCGGTTAAACCACCGAAACAGCTCACAATCCGTGTCCACCTGGTTTTATAACCAATATTGATGTTATAAAGCAAGAGAAATATGCTACAATGTGGCAACATACAGTAATTTAATGTTAATAGCAACAAAGAAGGTTTAACAAAAATAATGCAATGCATCCTGATCAGTGCCCATCAATGCAGTCTGATCAATGCCCATCAATGCAGTCTCACCAGTGTCAATTAATGCAGCTGGATCAGTGTCCATCAATGCAGCCTGATCAGTGCCCATCAATGCAGCCTAATCAGTGCCCAACAATGCAGCCTCACCAGTGTCCATCAATGCAGCCTGATCAGTGCCCATCAATGCAACCGCACCTTTGCCCATCAATGCAGCCTCACCTTTGCCCATCATTGCCCATCAATGCAGCCTCACCAGTGTAGATCAATGCAGCCTGATCAGTGCCCATCAATGCAGCCTCACCAGTGCATGGTGATTAGGAGATAGGAGAGCCGCCGGATTACACAGAGCAGGGATCTTACACATGGCACGGCAGCTGTGTGCAGTCTTTTACAGTAACCCTACCAGGAACCGGGACTTTGTATGACAGTGGTCGCTGGGTAAGTGAGAGATCCCTGCTCTGTGTAATCTGGCAACGCTCGCCCCCCTTCCTCTCCGAGGCAGCCGAATGGACCCAGTGGTACCCATGATAGGGTCGGCCCTGGGGGCCCCACTCTGCCCTAGCTTGTGGGGACAGGCTTGGTCCGGGGACTGTCCCTGGAAGCTGGGGACTTCTGGCCACCCTAGGCTAGTAGTCAGCAGGCCCCACAGGCCAGCAGAACCCACAGAACAGTGGCCAGCAGGACCCACAGGTCTGCGGCCAGCTCCCAGTAGGACCCACAGCCTGTGGGTCCTGCTGGGAGCTGGCTGCGGACCTATGTGTCCTTCTGGGAGCTGACAATAGCCTATGGGTCCTGCTGTCCCGCTGGCCTGTGGGTCCTGCTGGGAGCTAGCCATAGCTTATGGATGCTGCTGGCTTGTGGGTCCTGCTGGCCGCTGGCCTGTAGGCCATGACCAGTGGCCAGCAGGACCCACAGGTCTGCGGCCAGCTCCCAGCAGGATTCACAGGCCATGGGCACTGGGGCAGGGTAAATGAGGTGCATGAGGGGAGATAGATGGGATGATCATGTGGGGTCAGCTGGGGGTGTCAGGGTCTCTCACCTCAGAAATGGGCCAATAGCAGCTGCCAGCTCAGAGCTCTGCAGGACAGGTCCTCCTCCTTGCAGGGCCTCAGCCTCCCCCAGTTCTGGGGGGATGGGTGATGCTCCTGTCTCCTGGGAGTCAACTTCTGGTGTGTGCAGCATGCACACTTCACAGTGTACTGCAGCCAGCAGCGCGCCCAGGTAAGCCACTTCTGTGTTCAGTCAAACTCTCCAAAAGACGACTGTGGCGACTGGGAGTTGTAGATATCTCACTAGGCTAAGGCTGGCTGCTCTCCACTCCAGACTCCACCCACCGGGAGCGTGAGTGGACTACAACTCCTATATACAACAGCGGTGGACGGGGGCCATCAAGTGACGTCAGCTGGCCCTAACTTCCTTGTGGCTCCGAGACTGACAGACAATTGACGAGTCAGTCGGACAGCTGTCTCCTGGGAGTCAACTTCTGGTGTGTGCAGCATGCACACTGCACAGTGTACTGCAGCCAGCAGAGCGCCCAGGTTAGCCACTTCTGTGTTCAGTCAAACTCTCCAAAAGACGACTGTGGCGACTGGGAGTTGTAGATATCTCACTAGGCTAAGGCTGGCTGCTCTCCACTCCAGACTCCACCCACAGGGAGCATGAGTGGACTACAACTCCCATATACAACAGCGGATAAAGGGGGTCGTCAAGTGATGTCAGCTGGCCCCGACTTCCTCGCGGCTCAGAGACTGACAGACAATTGACGAGTCAGTCGGACAGCTGTTATATGAATGAGTTATACATGGGGGGACGCTATACTATGCCCCCCAGTGACGCCAGTACAGCAGTGCTCAAAGTAATGGCTGCGCGTGCAGCTATTACTTTGACATGCTGTCACTGAGATCGGCCCACCGGGAAACTCCCGGTAGTCCCGATGGCCAGTCTATCCCTGTATGCCACTATGAATCTGTTGCTAGAGATTAAATAATTGTACTTTCTACGTTTCTACAATTTGCAAATTTTGTAAAAACATACATCTGTTTGCTTAGCTGCTCTTTGTTCCAGCAAAGACGATGGGAATAGTTTGCTGGTTTATAGGAGGAGGTAAGAATCTGCAAGATAGTCTTCCAAGTTTGAAATTTGGCCCAGATTTTGAATTGCATGCAGAAAGTGTGTGCTCATTTGCTTTTGGCAGTCTGAATACCAGTTTTCATTAGAAGTTCTATGTAATTTTATTGTTTGGTGACAACTAGTTGGTTTCTTATTTTGCATCCCTCTATTCTCTTCTCAGTCATTCCAACGCTGTTGAACAACCATCAAGGAGAAGTTATTTATTGCAAGACCTACTTACCCTATGTTTTTCAAAAAACCTCAGTGCTCACACAAGTTAACCAGTGCTCTTTGGTGTCCTGTCCACCTTCAGAAGCATGGTCAAACATTCTTGTGTGCCAGTCTAGAGTTGCTCATTGTAGAGTTTTTTTAGCTTGTAGATACACTTTTTACTGTGTTCCATAATAATCTTTTTTGCTGACTTTGCTTGCCCAGACTTTATTTTAACCCACTTTTCCTGACCTTTACCAAGTTTACTGGCTACACATTAACTCTACACTCAGGTTTGACATTCGGCACTGATTACCACAGTATCATCCTATGCCTCTACTTCCCAACAATGCTTGTGTCTCAAGCCTTGTACACACGCTCAGTTTACTCGGCAAGAACCAGCAAGAAAACTGCTGGCAGAGCTTTCTTGCTGAGTATACCATGCGTGTGTACGAGGCTTTCAGGTTTCTCATCAAGAAAACTGCCTAAAATCTCGATGTGAAAAATAGAGGACCTGCTCTCTATTTTCTCGTCGTGATTTTTGGCAGTGTTTTTCTGCCAAGAAACCTGAGTGTGTATACTTACCTGTTGCCGTGGAAACCCGCACATGCTTGAAATGACCTTGACTCATGCACGGTAGGCATAGGTAGGGTGCAGAAAGATGGCGGCAACGGCATCGAATGTGACGAGCGCATGCTCGTCGTACGCAATGACGTCACCGAGCTCTTGCCATTCAAAAGAACCACATTTCTTTTGAATAGAGTGTCTATACACTCGGGCGGCAAGAGATTCTTGCCAAGAATCTCAGCAGGAAAAACTATGTTTTTTTCCTGACGAGATTCTGGCCTGTATGTACAGGGCTTTAGTCTCAAGCACCATATCTACCCAGATGGATATGTACCTGGGCTTGACCCTAATCACATACTTGCCTAATGGCAGGTACTCTACTTTAGCTTGTCTAGCTTCTAGTTGCCACCAGCAATCCTATTGCAGAGACTGCACCCTAGAGCTGATCACTGCACACGTTTCAACTCCACTAGCAGGTTAAAGACTCAGTTAAGACTCCCCAAGCCTGGCTCTTGACAAGAGCTTATTTGCATTCACTTTAGACTCTGAGCTTTATTGGCCATTCTAGCTAGTCCACACAAATCTTATCCTCATATGACATCCATACAATTGCCTACTGTCAAAGAGAATTCATTACCCTTAAAGTTTAGTCAAAAATAAAAAATAAATCAGTACAAGGGACATTGATAGGAATTGATGTGATATGCCCCTTTGTACTTTTGGCACATGCATAGTTGAAATGTTCTTGGCTGCTGCCTCAGTTGTAATTTCTGTTGTAGTGATTTTAATAAAGCTGTTCCACCATTTCTACCCATCCTACCCTATTCATGAATGCTGTACTACCCCTTCTATAAATAAAAAATGATCTATGATTGGAGAAGCCAGGTTTTTTTTTATTCATCCAACTGTCATATATCTTTCATTCAAGGAAGCTAGAGTACAGCTTCTATAAGAGAGTAGATGGACAGAAAAGGCTGGCATAGTTGGCACCCATAATGAGCACCTATGACAGGTTCCTCAGCAATATTAGGCACCAGAAGATTATGACAACAGAGGTAGAGCGGGGATCTGAGGAGGGAGATTTTAACTAATGCAGGGGCCAGCAGCACAAGGAACACATTGGGGGTTATTTACAAAAAGCAAATCCACAAACTACAAGTGCAAAGTGCCCTTGAAATTGCACTGAAAGTGCACTTAGAAGTGCAGTCGCTGTAGAACCGAGGGGGACACGCAAGGAAAATAAAAAACAGAATTTTAGCTTGTACATGATTGGATAATTAAATCAGCAAAGCTTGCCCTCATTTCAGATCTTCCCCTCAGATTTACAGTGACTGCACTTCCAAGCGCACTTTCAGTGCAATTTCAAGTGCACTTTGCACTTGTAGTTTGCACTTGTAGTGCAAAATGGATTTGACTTTTGTAAATAACCCCCGGTGTTTTGATAATAAGTCCCCTGTGCTGATTTAATATTTTTTTTTTTTTACTAAACTTAGGCTTTAACAAAACACACATGTTCCCTAAAATATTTTCATCTGGACAGTTTTCTAATTGTATATTCAAGCCAAAAAATGGTGGGATGTTGGCTGAACCTTTACTCTGAAAAAAAAACAAAACATATAATAGATCACGCAAAATCCAGCCTGAAACAGATCAAAAGAGTGGATTAGGAAGATCTTTGGCAGTGAATTTAAGATGTTTTCTCACCTTTTTCTGTATTACTAGGTTACAGAACTCTAAGCAGTGGCAAAACAGTTTAGTTACAGTCAGGCTGATTGAGTAGCCACATGCTTAGCTTAATCCTTCTACAAAGTAAACCCAGAATCAAGTGTCATCTCAGGGGTCTCCAAGTAAAAAATATTGATTAAATGTTTCATGTGACACTGAAATGTAGCCATTATTATGGGAACAATGAATGCTCTATCTGCAATAACGTATATAGAAAAATGTATCGAATCAGTGGGGTTGATTTATTAAAACTGGAGAATGCTACCTGTAAATCTCATGCAGCTGTGTATTGTAGCCAATCAGCTTCTAATGTCAGCTTGTTCAATTAAAGCGATACTAAGCATACACTGTTTAATTTACATTATCACTTCTATTTCTGTATGTGGATGATGGCACTGTAATTATTTTAATAATAAAAAAATCTAAGTACCTTTTCCCAATTGATATAAAGCTGTCACATGGCCCAGCCCTTTCCCAGCCTGTCTGTAAGGAAACATAATCAAGAGGAGCTTCTAATCCTCTGCTGCTGCATGTTAAAAAAAAAAAAACACCTTTTGAAATACAGAGTAAGAATAATTAATTAATGCCAATAAACTATTTTAAATTGTCACAGAAATATATATTTAAAATAAAATCGTTATTTATCATGTTTTGGCGATAACATAATGTGGGCGGATTTCTGCCGGTCACAGGCTCTGTCACTCCCCTCCAGCCTGTGTCTTAGTATAAGAGGGTGGTGAAACCTCCATTAATCTATATGTAATATCTTATCCTCAATGTGTTAAGCTGGTTATTGCGCATGGAGGAGGAGGGAGGGGTGGGCTGTCATTTACCTTTGTGTACAAAACCACATGTGTGACTCTATAGTAACACAGGCTGCTTAGATGTGATAGGGAGGAAATGCTCAGCATAGAAACTCACTGAAAACTGAGCATGTGCAGAGCTGCCAACACTGCTATGCATAATCCCTAGCTGAATTGGGGACTTGGACAGAAGGGGAGATAGAAAATAGCAGGATCAACCAGTTTTTTTTCAGATCACAGAAAACAAATCCCATAGTGACTTAGTGAGTATGACCATCGTGTAATACAGCATTTATTGATAGTTTTTTTATGATGTGGGTTTAGTAACACTGTGAGCTACTGTATAACACTCACTAGCATCCCCTTTGACTGACACTTGTCCACTGTCTCTACTAGCTGAAGGACAGGCCCCATGACACAGATCTGTACTCACTGTAGGCCGAAACAGATCCTTCCTGGCGTGTCTCCCTTCCAGTCAGCATCCGCCCCCTCCCTCCAGGACCCTGCTCTCTAGCTGAAGACCCACATGTGCCCTTGGCATTGATACATTCACCCAGCATGCACTGAATCACTTTCCTCTGCCAATGGTCATGCTGAAACTATGCTGGTACTTGCATTTGTCAGGTTTCCTCCCACTGTCCAATATGCTCCCTATTGGACCAGTGTGAAACATTCAGACAACATGAGCAGCACCTGAACACCATGAGCAGACCCCATCAATGGATCCCTGCTCCCTAGTAGGTAGAGTGCATCTAAATTTACCTGACAGCCTTCCTGGTAGACAGAAAGATCTAAAAACTATACTATCTTCTAGAACCTACCTAGGAGGGTGCTGCACAAAGTTTTAGTTTTCAAAGAAACGTGGAAGGAAAGTTCATGAACAGCCAAAAACATTTTTTGGTTGTAGAAAGGGTGGAGAATAGTTTTAAACCTTGTCAGGATATTTACTTTGCCATTTGTGCTCCCTTGGGGGAATTTCCCTTGATGTGATGTTTTGGAGATGCAACAGGAAATGAAAGAAAATCTCCCCAAAATAAAAAGAATTCCTCTTTTATAGAGTTGCCCCCAAAACAGGTGTCCCTATTGAAAGATTTAACTTTATCTCTTGTTCTGGCCCGTCAGGCCTCAGGATGACATCACACAAAATATGGTGGCACAGGGCTGAGTAGGGGGCAGGATCCTAACAGGATTCTACAAGGTATCTGGGGGTTTAAAAAAAAGGAGGGGAGGGGGACACTGGAGAACCACTTTAACATGGATAAATCTTCACTGGTAAGTCATTTAGCACTCCCACTCATTCACATATCACCTTACATGAAGTGTAAGGAGTGAAATATCTAATTTACAGGGCTACCAAATAAGTTGTATAGAAGGAGAAAAGAGCATATATATTGGGAGGGGGTTAGCTTGGCAGCGGGTGTGTGTGACCCCTGGATGGGTTCACTATACAAAAATTGGGCACAGCGGGGACCGCCCTGTCATCCGCCAGCTCAGCGGGGATCAACGGAGCGATCCCTGCTGAGCAAACGGAGGTTCACGGGGCGGATCATTACTGATCCACCCCATGTGAAAGGGCCCTTAATGTGCCAACTTAATTCAGCTGGGCTCATTACCTCTACCCCTGCAGGACTCTCAGCACTTTCCCCTAGTGGTACAAATCGGCATACAGCCTGAATCTGGGACACACATATTTGCCATCCTGGATGCAACCAGACAATTTTATCTGCCTGCTGTTTAATGTATATATTAGAAGGCCAGTATGCTGGACTGAATTTATGGGAGGAGCCCGGAGGGTATTTATGCTGACCTCTTCCCCTTCCTCTTTGTCAGTTCCAGTGCACGATACTACACATCACTGATAGGGATGAGCCGAACACCCCCCCCCCCCCTGTTCGGTTCGCACCAGAACCTGCGAACAGACCAAATGTTCATGTGAACTTTAGAACCCCGTTAAAGTCTATGGGACTCGAACGTTTGAAATCTAAAGTGCTAATTTTAAAGGCTAATATGCAAGTTATTGTCCTAAAAAGTGTTTGGGGACCCGGGTCCTGCCCCAGGAGACATGTATCAATGCAAAACAAGTTTTAAAAACTGCAGTTTTTTCGGGAGCAGTGATTTTTAAAAATGCTTAAAGTGAAACAATAAAAGTTAAATATTCCTGTAAATTTTGTACGTGGGGGGGGGGATATGCCTGTGAAGTAGCGCTTGTTTCCTGTGCTTAGAACTGTCCCTGCACAAAGTGTAATTTTTGAAGGAAAAAAAGTAATTTAAAACCACTCACTCACACAGGTGAGACTGTAAAATTTATAATGGTGGACTAATGTGTTTCCTGTTTCAGGGAGAAGGAGCCTATCTCTCGGATGCTGCCCTGGAAGACGTCTTAGAAAAAGAGTCACCAGGTACCTAACTGTTTTTTGTTAAACTTAAGTTTTAAGGACCTTCCAATTCTACAATCTCTTATAGACTGAAAGCTCTCATTTGGGCTGTTGAGGAGAAACAATCCCCAATGACAAACATACAACATGATTCATGTGCAGACGTAAACCATGATCTGTATGAAGTATTGCCTGTGACAGGAGCTTATGATATAACTGTTTTTTCACCTTGAGATCGAATATTACATGAACAATACGACAGCACTCTTTTTTCTTTACAGAAACAGAGAAACATTGTTTATGAAACTTGCTGAATGATGTTTGATGTTAGCATAGACAAGTCTGGAAAATTGCTGATTAAGCAAATGTGAGATATAATTAACTAGATTTTCTTGTCCAGGACACATTTTTTAACAGATTTATCTCTTGATCAGAAGAATGATCTTTTTATAATGAAGCATGTCTCATCAAAGGAAGTCAGATACTGTCATTTACAAACGTTCCTGTTATCTGACTGTGAACACGTACAGGAGTGAATTGCAATTAGGTATTTTTCCTCTGTATTTGACATAATGATGAAAAGTTGCAATACCTGTTTGATGAATATATATAGGTGAGCCTTAATTAACAAGAATAAAGAAGAACTCTGGTCAACTTAAACCAGGATATTGTTCTAACTGAAAGAATTGTTTAAATGGCTAAATAACCAATTAATACTTTTTACTTCCTTTCCTCTCAGTATGTTAGAATCTAATAAGCATTCTAGATTAGGCTGTATACCCTAAAAAGATACCTCTGCTATATCATACTAATTAACAGCACAGCTTACAAACAGGAAAACAGAGAACACTCCTTTGACACTATGGGAATAGGATGTTTCCCTGGTTTAATTGAGGTTCAAATCACTAAAATGTTAAAAAAAAAATAACAGTGATTATTATTTATTTTATAAAATTACCATTTCTCATTGCAAAGTTTAGTTACATACAGTACATATATGTAGCGCCCTGCTCCCAATGACTGGGGCGCTATTATAAATTTAGGGGGCGTCTGAGCCAATAGTTGGGCTCAGACTTTACTAATTCTATTGAAATTAGCCTCTGTTCTGGCTACGGTTGTGCTTGATAGAAGTTTTCCCCTGTTGCCTGTAGGTAGCGCTACCACCTCAGGCCCATGTTGTAACTCAAGCGAACCATGGTGTGTTAAGTGACAGTACTCGGCAGCAGCCCAGTGGAAGTGGTGCCCCACTGTGCATGCTGGGAGGGGGTACTTAAGGGGCAGACAGCGTTTTTTGGGATCCTATGCCTTATGGCATGCCTGGTGCTAGGCACGTGTGTGTGTGTAATTCCAGCCCTGGGACCACGTTGGTCCAAGGCTGCATCTCTATCAAATAGGCCCAGCTATGCTGGCCGGGACCTATGATTCTAAAGGGGATCCCAAGCTTTCTATCCAAGTGGGGGAAGCTGCTTAACAAAGAAAACTGTGGTAGGACCTTTCCAGGAGGAGACCAGACAAAGCAAGCTAATGTCTCGGGATAAGCCTGGTGACCTCGTTATAAAAGGGATCCACTATGCAGTTTGTCTTACAGCACGCCTGATTGGCTTAAAGGCTCTTTTGCTGTAAGGCAGGAAGTTCGGGACTTAAATCCTGTGGCAGAGGATCCCTGACTATCCATCTTTTGTTCTCAGACGGTCTGTGGCAGAGACTGTTCTCATATTGTCCGTGCATCATTCCGGCTGCTAGGCCGTGTGAGAGTGGTCTATCCAGGTGAGCAATACCCACTCAGGAGTTAGTGGTGAATACTGGAACTTGAGATACTTTTTGTGTATTCTGTACCACATACCTGAACCTTCCCCTTCTCTCTATACTCTACTTCTTTCACAAGTTTTATGCAGCAAACAAAAATAAAACCTAAGAATTGAAGGTTTTACATCTTGTGTGGATATTGCAATTTCTACAGACTTTCTTCCCTGGACAGCGAACTTGGAGGTTAACGTGCAAAACCCACAATCTAAACCAGCAGCTCCTACGGAGGTAGTGCTACATATATATCACATTACATGGATTTGTCATTTTATTCACACTAAATAGGTGATGAACCATATTTCCCAACTTCAGGCATTTAGAAACAGGGATACCAGGGTGCTACAGTAAAACGTTGATATAGGTGCACAGCACAGAATATATTGGATTTGGTAATAGAGTCTGAGCCTATTAATAGTATATTCTACACACATGTCCTATAGTCCTTGTACCCATAAAATACTCATGTAGGGATTCCAGCATAAGAGAAATCCTGTCTTTACTACTACATGGGGAGGAAGCCAGAGTGAACAAGTGTTTAGTCTCTATTTTCCTGAATATGGATAAGCTGAAACTTCACCCAAAACTTTAGCCCATTGGTCCTCTGGTCTGTGGAAGCCAAAAAGAGAAGTGTTATTTCTACCACTGCTATATATGACAACTTCCTGTTGTCACTGGTTCCTAAGAAAGCTGCAAGTGCTAGCCCCAGCTGCATCCATAGGAACCACTCAATGCAATGTGAATTCCTGCTCCTTTTTAGAAAAGGGATGGGGGAAAACATCACTGCCATGACATTGACCAAATATTGCCATTGCCAAATTTGGTCAAAGATGTTACCATTATCCCTGCCCCTTCCCTTATATACAGTGCTGATGTCAGCTCGAGGAGCTGTCATTGAGCTATGTGTACCATTTGGATTGGGTCGTTTCCTGTGAGTCAGCCAGTGACAGGCATCGTGTTTCACAAGGGATTTACAATGGGGGACATTTGGGGTATTTTTATTTTTTTAATAAAGGGGGCTTCCAGGTTTCACCCACAGACCCCCAAAACTGCTGGCCAGGGTTGTGAGGTTGAAGCCTTTGTCCTTATCAACAAGTGGCCTGGTAAGATTCAGGAGCATGCAATACGCTTGCTCGTCTGCCCGCCTTTCCTGGGCAGCAAGGTTGCATGCTTGGTTTAGGGGTTTGATATGGATTTTTAGGGCCGGGGGGTTCTGCATGGAGTCCCCCTTAACCCGTTCATGCCTAAGGATAAAGAAAATCTTACTGCCTAAGCCCAATTTTGCAACTTTGACATGTGTTAGTAAAACTGTACATACCATCACAACAGACCCAGCTTTCGGTGCTCTCACAATTTGAATGACAATAACTCAGTCATACAACACTGTAACCAATTGAAATTTTTGTCCTTTTTTTCCCACAAATAGAGCTTTCTTTTGGTGGTATTTGATCACCTCTGCGTTTTTTTTTTTTCGCTATAAATGAAAAAAGAAAGAAAATTTTGTAAACAAATGAATATTTCTTCATTTCTATTATAACATTTTGCAAAAAAGTATTTTTTTTTTCATAAATTTGGCCTAAAATGTATACTGCTACATATCTTTGGTAAAAAAAAAAATGGTTATTATTTAGTCTGGGTGAAAGTTATAGGGTATACAAGCTATGGTACCAATTACTGAAAATTGATCTATTTGATCACACCTGAAGTACTGACGACCTCTCTCGTTTCTTGAGACCCTAACATGCCAGAAAAGTACAAATACCCCCCAAATGACCCCTTTTTGGAAAGAAGACATTCCAAGGTATTTAGAAAGAGGCATGGTGAGTTTTGTGAAGTTGTAATTTTTTCCCACAATTCTTTGCAAAATCAAGATTTTTTTTTTCACAAAATGTTCATATTCGCAGGTTATTTCTCACACACAGCATATGCATACCACGAATTACACCCCAAAACACATTCTGCTATTCCTCCCGAGTATGCCGATACCAAATGTGTGAGACTTTTACATAGCGTGGCCACATACAGAGGCCCAACATGCAGGGAGCACCATCAGGCGTTCTGGAACACCCAGACCAATTCTGACATTCCTCTCATCATTTATTTGCTAGAAAATTACATAGAACCCAAAAACATTATATATGCTGTTTTAGCAAAAACCCTAGAGAATACAATGGCGGTCGTTGCAACTTTTTATCGCGCACGTTATTTTCGCAGCAATTGTTCGAATGCGTTTTTTTGGAAATAAAACGGTTTTGTGCTTTAAAAAAAAAAAACATTAAAGTTAGCCCAATGTTTTTGCATAATATGAAAGATGAAGTTACGCCGAGTCAATAGATACCCAACATGTCACCCTTCAAAATTGCACACACTCGTGAAATGGCGCCAAACTTTGCTACTTAAAAATCCCTATAGGCCACGCTTTAAATGTTTTTACTGGTTACATCTTTTTAGTTGGAGAAGAGGTTTAGGGCCAAAAGTATTGCTCTCACTCTAACGTTCGCAGCGATACCTTACATGTGTGGTTTGAACACCGTTTCCATATGTGGGCGGGACTTACGTGTGCGGTCGCTTCTGTATACGAGCACGCAGGAACAGGGGGGCGCTTTAAAAAAAAAAATTTATTGTTCATTTCACTTTATTTATTTTAGTTTGACAGATTTTTCCCCAAAAATAAATGTTTTGTTCACTTTTATTCCTATTACAAGGAATGTAAACATCCCTTGTAATAAGAATATAGCATGACAGGTCCTCTTTACAGTGAGATGTGGGGTCAATAAGAAAAAAAAAAAAAAAAAAACGACCCTGGTTTCGATCGTAGCGGTGAGTCGGAAGAAGCACCGGAGGGAGAAGGAAGGGGGGACGTCCCTTTTCGCCTCCCGTAAGAACAATAAAGAGGTGGAACAGCCGACATGATTGTTCTTATGGTGTAGGGAATCACCGGCTGAAAAAAATTATATCTGAATGATGCCTGTAGCTGCAGGCATCATTCAGATATCCCTGCACATAGTCAAGGACGTCATGACGGCCGGTGGGCGGGAAGTGGTTAAAACGCATTTTTTTCCCAGAGTATTTTCTGGGTACTGCAGAGTATTAGCCGGGGTATTGCAGAGTATTGGTGCGGGGGTATTGCAGAGTATGGTGCGGGGGTATTGCAGAGTATTGGTGCGGGGGTATTGCAGAGTATGGTGTGGGGGTATTGCAGAGTATTGTGCGAGGGTATTGAAGAGTATTGGTGCGGGGGTATTGCAGAGTATTGGTGCGGGGGTATTGCAGAGTATGGTGCGGGGGTATTGCAGAGTATTGGTGCAGGGGTATTGCAGAGTATTGGTGCGGGGGGTATTGCAGAGTATTGGTGCGGGGGGTATTGCAGAGTATTGGTGTGGGGGTATTGCAGAGTATTGGTGCGGGGGGTATTGCAGAGTATTGGTGCGGGGGGTATTGCAGAGTAATTGCGCGGGGGGTATTGCAGGGAAATTGCCCGGGGGGTATTGCAGATAAATTGCGCGGGGGTTTTGCAGAGTAATTGCGCAGGGGGTATTGCAGAGTAATTGCCAGGGGTATGCAGAGTATTGCCGGGGAGTAATGCAGAGTATTGCCGGGGGTATGCAGAGTATTGCGCAGGGGGGTATGCAGAGTATTGCACAGGGGGGTATGCAGAGTATTGCCAGGGGTATGCAGAGTATTGCACAGGGGGGGTATGCAGAGTATTGCTCAGGGGGGGTATGCAGAGTATTGCACAGGGGGGTATGCAGAGTATTGCACAGGGGGGGGTATGCAGAGTATTGCACAGGGGGGGTAATGTACAGTATTGCAGGGGGTTTCAGGGATGGCTGAGCAAGGATGGATGGATCTGTGACTGCAATAGTCACAGATCCATCCACAGCGCTGCTGACACCCGCGCTCCCCCTCTGACACTGTACCGATCGGTACAGAGAGAGGAGGGAGGAACCGGCGTCATCAAATGACGCTGGTTTGTTTACATGTGATTGCTCCGTCGGAGACGGAGCGATCACGTGGTAAACGGACGCTATCAGCGGCGATTTACCGCGATTCGTGATCGGCCGGGTCCTCTGGACCCGGCGGTCACGGACATTCCCGTGTGCGCGCCCCAGGGGGCGCGGGAGAGCGACTCTGGGAGGACGTAAATGTACGCCCTCCTAGAGTTAAGCAACCGCCCTGTAGACGTATATTGTCTATAGGGCGGTGATTACGTGGTTAAACGAATTGGATATTTTTTATGTTTCACCTTAAGCTTTTAAAAAATCACTGATCCTGATCCATTTTTCCGTGTTTACCATGGTCGTGACCACCCCATGCTATTTTTTATTCCACCCCATTGGTTATTAGCCTAAAAAAATTGGCATTTTTTAATTGGGAGAATTAGCTTCCATTGATTTCAATTGGGTTCAGTTTCATCATCTGAACTCCTTTTAATAACCCCCAACCCTGCTCCAACATAACTCAGTTCAGCCCATCATTTGTTCTGAACCTGAGCCTAAGGCAGGGATCTCCAAGCTATGGCCCTCCAGCTGTTGTGGAACTACACATCCCATGAGGCATTGTAAAACTCTGACATTCAGAGACATGACTAGGCATGCCCAATCAGACCGGTCTCTTGGTTACTGCTAACCAAACTCGATGATGCCGAGGATCCAATGGTACCCTAATGACGGAACGGCTAACGTTTCTGGGGCACACCCCTTTCTTCAGAGCCTGGAAGGTTTGTCCGCCGTTAGGGTACCATTGAATCCTTGGCATCATCGGGTCTTGTTGGTAGGAACCAAGAGACCGTTCTGATTGTCTGATAAGCTGTATTCAAGCTCTCTTTGTGAGTAGGACTTGTTTGCCTTTATTTTATTCAATAAAACCTCTTATGGTAATGCACTAGGTCGGTGCGCCCTCCCTTTCTTTTTTCTTTTTCCCATGATCCACACGCACATTGGCTCATGGGAAGGCTGGGTGAGACATTAGGGGACTTTTGGACCTCTGATGTCTAATTAAAAAGAACCTGTCACCAAAAAACAAAAATACATTTTTCATCCTCTATCTGATGAAAAATAAAATTAATAAAAATAAAAAATAAATTTACATCCAAGAAAAACATTTTTGAGTTTTTTTTTTCAGTTACATATCATTGCACATTGTGAAGTGAGAGAAATAATTCTAGTTTCAGATCTCCTGGTTAACTCCAAACTGATGACCTACAGGGGCTTTTAAAGTGTCACATATAGAAAATATAAAGTACTGAAGCTTGTCTCTAATTCAAGGCTGCATACAATTTTAAGATTTGACATGGTGGGTATCTATTTATTCATCGCAACCTAATCTTTTATATTTTAATTGGAAATCTGTCATTGTTTGTGTATGTGTGCCCCAAAATTAACTTTAGTTTATTTTTACTGAAATTTAGCATTTACTAAATTATTGCGCTAATATCATGTAACATAAAAAAGTGGAACTACGCCATTTTATTCATTAAAGTGGAGCTCCACCCAAAAGGGAAAGTTTCACTTTAAGACCTCCTCCCCTATTCCTGTTTGTGAAAAGGAGATTTTGAGGAGGAGGGGGGAAGTGGGTACCTGATTTTGACAGGTACCCGCTCCCTCTTCCACTCCTACCACCTAGACGATGGCCTTACCCTCCCTCCCGCAGACTTTTGTGACACGTAACAGGTCCCAGAAGACTGATGGACCATTCACAGTGCACAGTGCCGCTCGCACAGGCGCAGTGGGCACTCGGCTCTCACAGCCGGGTGCCCATAGTAAAGATGCTGGTGCCAGGGAGAGAGACACACAGGTTGAGAGTGGCTGTGCCGAGCACAGCGCTAAAACATGGCACATGTCAGTGGCTGTTTATTGATAGTCAGCAGCTACAGTTTTTGTAGCTGCTGACTATAAATTGTTACAGTACATAGGAGACTGGAGCTCCTCTTTAAGTTGTTTGCTAATATCATGTAAAATGAAAAGGTGGAATTCCCCAACGTATTCTCTAAGTCAGGGGTAGGCAACCTTGACACTTCAGCTGTGATGAAACTACAAATCCCATCATGCCTCTGCCTCTAGGAGTAATGCATGTGATTGTCAGGGTCTTGCAATGTCTCATGGGACTTGTAGTTTCACCACAGCTGGAGGGCAGATGTTGCCTACCCCTGCTCTAGGTTGTTTGCTTTCAGAAAATATAGAGAGCTAGATTCAGGTAGCTTGGCGCTTCTTTTGGCCGGCGTAGCGCATCTCATATTCGCTACGCCGACGTAAAACAGGGAGCCTAGACCAGTATTCACAAAGATCTGGCGCCGTACGTTGCGCCGGCATAGTGTAAATAGCCCGGCGTAAACTCGCCTAATTCAAAATAGGCAGGTAGGGGGCGTGCTCCATGTAAATTAGCCGTGACCCCATGTAAATGAATGGCCGTTTGTACGGCGCATGCGCGCGCATGCTCAGAATCACGTCTCAAATACTCCCTAAGAAACGTCGGCTCAATGCTTTCGACGTGAACGTAACCTATGCACAGCCCCATTTACGTACCACTTACGTAAACAACGTAAAATTAGACGGCTGTTCCGACGTCTATACCTTAACATTGGCTGTGCCTCATATAGCAGGGATAACTGTACACCGGACGTAAGCCTTACGTAAACGGCGTAGCGGGTGCAAGTACTTTCGTGAATCGGCGTATCTAGCTCATTTACATATTCTACGCGTAAATCTACGGAAGCGCCCCTAGCGGCCAGCGTAAATATGCACCCTAGATACGACGGCGTACTAAGACTTACGTCGGTCGGATGAAGCAGGAATTCAGGCGTATCTAGTTCCCTGAATAGCGCGCATAGATACGACGGCGCATCTTTCAACTTACACGGCGTATCAATAGATAGGCCGACGTAAAGGGTACGTGAGTCTAGCTCAGAATGTTTTGGGGATTTCTTCAGGCCTAATTTTTCTTTTTTTATGTGTGCAAAAAATGCAAAAGCAGCTCTAACAGCAAGTGGGTTAAAGTAAAAGTTGTTCTATGCAGATGCATAGAAAGTACATTTCAAAAGAGTTACCTGTAAACTTATATGTGTTTGATGCTGTTTTGTAAAGATATGCTTTTTGGATTCTACATCAGTGTCAGCTTGTTTCACTTTACTTTCATATTGTTTCTGATGCACAAGACAAGAGTTTTTTTTTTATTTTTTTTTTACAAGTTTTCACTCATATATTGTTCTGCATTTACATGAAGTGTATTGTCTGTTCACACACTCTGTCGTTAGCTTTCATACGTAATACAAAATTGAGACTGCACTAAAACATTTCTTAAAAGACTATATTCAGCATATCTTTTTGCAATTGTATTTATTGCCCTAGGCTAACGTATCCTTTTCTCATGGGTCTCTGATTTAGTATAAGCTGGTGTTTCTGATCTTGGAAGTCCATCTTCGTGTATCTTTGAGACCATAAACTACACATTTCCTTGCTTATACATAATTAATGTAGACTGATGTCCCTCAAGGGTACATGCTTTGAAATATCAGCATTCAACAAATATTCTGTTCATATTTCTACAAAGTAAAATAGTTTAGAAACTTTAGAATTCTGGACTTTTTAGTTAATGTTGAAGTTAAATGTGAAGTGTTCAAGTATGATTTAATCGTTCAGAAGGCATAAAAAGACATTTTCATTGAAATAGGTAAGCTGCTTTGCCAGGGAATCTTTCCTGGCAAGGTATTCCCTCATACTGTGGGCATGTGGTGTAGTATTGTTTGTACATCCCCACCCACCCTTTTCCTGGTCGGCTAGGCTGCATGCTTGGATAAGGGTGTTGGTGTGAATTTTGGGGGTGACCCATGTATTTATTAATTTATTTTGCATGGTGTTTCCCCTTAAAGCGGAGTTCCACCCAAAAGTGGAAGTTCTTTTACTCCTCTCCCCCTTCTATGCCACATTTGGCATGTCATTTTTTTCGGGGGGGGGGAGTAGGTACCTACTTTTGACAGGTACCCGCTCCCACTTCCTCTCGGGCCGCCTAGGTGACTGGAGGGAAAGCTGTCCTCTCCCTCCCTGCAATATTCTGGGACACATCACAGGGAATTGAGGAGGCGTATTTTCGGCTACAGCGCGGGCGGAAAGTGGTTAAGATCTATACCAGACCCTCATCTACTATAATGGTCTGGTAAAGATGAAAATAATTCCTGGCTGTTTGTTAACAAACAGTAGAAAACAGCCAAAGCTGTAATTTTCCAGCAATTTAAACAGCATTTTTTCTTTCTGTTACTGTCAGTTTTTTTGTGGTAGGTGCCCATTCACATATTCATTTAATACATGTGTCCTTTTTAATGCTGCCCTTTAAGAATTATTTAAACCGCTGCTCCCTGTCAAACAGACATTTATTTATTTATTTATTCTTATTTATTTATTTTTGCTTTGGAACGTGTTCCCCATGGCAGTCCAGCCCCCATGCCTTTTGTTTGACAATCTCTTGCCTATTAGCCTGGAAAATGGCCATTACAGATTTTTAAGTTTCAGCTACCATTTCCTTCAATGGAATTTGGATTTGGCAACAAGACTTTAGTAATGGCTGCTAAGGCCACCCAATGCATTTTACCCTTACGTTGGAAAAGCACTCTCCCCCCCACTATCAAAGATTGGCATTCCCGGGTCATCAAAATTGAGGAAATGGAAAGGGTCATTCATCAGGCCAAAGATACCCACGAAAGGTTTAGATACGCATGGGCCTGCTGGCTACACTAAAGGGAGTCCTTAAGGCCCGCCGACTCACATGTCCCTAATGTGCCCCCTATAGATACTGGCTTGGTTACTACTACTTAATCCAATAGGGAAGTTTGTTGCCCCTTATACCTCTCCCTCCCCTTCCTCTCCCTCCCCTTGAACACCCACTTTCTACACTCACTCGAGCACGTGCTCCGGCATAATGAGTGTCAGAATATTTATGTCATACTTCTCGCTACTCAATACCCCGGCTGTTAGACTTCTAGATAACTGACCACTTGATTCCAGAACCCATCAACTCTGATGTGAACCTTGACTGTACTGGAGACGTTAGGTTTCTATCCATTACTGGACCACACCTGTTCTTACGAGTTGTGCTTACTAGTGTCCCCTCCCGCTCACAGTGTGTTCCCTTTCGGGGTGAGCGAGCCTTGGGATGATCCGTACTGGTTCATGACCCCATCTCTTGCATAGTCTCCCTCTCCCATGCAGAAATTCTTAGCTCCTCTGTTTTGGCGAGTCAGACTGATTTATTGTCCTAACGAACATGGTTACTTTTGATTGTATTGCATTACTGTTTATTTTACCTTTCGAGTTTCACTGTACTTCTTATGTACCTGCTCTACTACAATTGTAAGGATTTTTTTGATGACTTTGTCTGACATTACTTTGTAAATATTAAAACTCAATAAAAAACTGTTTTAAAAAAAAATAAGTAATGGCCGCTAAACCCACCATAAACTGAAACCAGGTAAGCTCTACAACTGTTTATAGGCAGCTTTAAAAAATGCAA
This sequence comes from Rana temporaria, assembly GCF_905171775.1. NCBI lineage: Eukaryota > Metazoa > Chordata > Amphibia > Anura > Ranidae > Rana > Rana temporaria. The sequence goes on along the minus strand of NC_053492.1, from coordinate 164,943,091 downwards.
AGCCATCTTTAAAGTGTCTTTATAGATTTTTTTCCAAAATGTAGCCTACTTCTATTTATTTCATGCTGACTGAAAGCTATTATAGACAATAGTCAAAGTCAGTAATAGGTCTACCTTTTTTTGCAGTAATAAATACAATTTACAAAGAAAACTTACTGAACATATTTATAGCCCATCCAATCTCTCTTTGATAGATAGTCATAAAAGCTACAGCACTATTGTTTCAGATAATTATGCCAAGCTTCCACTAAGAAAGACTTTTGTTAATAAAGTCATTCTACAACTCTTTAGTGACTCTGGGACTCATTCCAGAAATTCCAAAGCCAACAAGAAATAATGGACCATGACTGAAATTCATAGCATTGAAATCTGTGTCGATTCCCTGCATCTGAGGATGGCACAATGGGGCTATTGTCACGAATCTTGGCTTAAACCCAAAGGAAGCCATAAAACATATTTGTTGAGAAAATAACTCAATATTAATATCAGCAAAAATTAATTGTGTTTGTATCACGTAGTATGTTTTCATAATTTAGAAATGGTGAATGTATAAAACAAGTATTGTTATACTGGGGACAAACCAAGGTGTCAATATTTCCTTGACCTCCATTCTAGTACATTCACAAACTGAAGTGATGGACCATGAAATGTTTTAGATATTTGAAAAGGTTCTTGTGTTTATAAATTACTGGGTATAATAGTGGTGGCTTTATTATTACTTTTGTATACAGTGTTTCTCAGTAATATGCCTCAGGAAACTTCAGATATTACTTTAAATATATATCCTTTGTACTAGTATAATAATGGCACAGTATGCTTTCTATTACATTGAACTGCCATTTGCAGCAAGGATTATTACCTGAAATACCTGGAGATAAGCTTTCTTTAGAAAAAAAACATAATTTTCAAGCGAACCTGAAATAAACACGAAATTAGATTGTGGTGGCTTACTGAATATCATGCAAGGCAAAATGACCCATGAGAAATGTAAGTAAATATTATTCTCAATTCCTGGTGAAGTTTTTACTTTGGAGGTGTCTTATCTTATTAAAATGGTCCAAGTGTCATTATGCTTCTAGCGTTGGTACTGCAGTGGTCTATGAGTCATCGGTGAACTGATGAAGATCATTTATTAAAGTCTTAGTTCATGTCAGTTTGTGTTATGGGTTAAACTTCTTCAATGCGTTTCATAAGCTTTTATTCCCAGCCGCATACAAATTTAATTTTAGGAAAGGGGTTGTGAGCTGAATGGAAGTGCAATACACAGGGGTATTATATCATACCACATTACTGGGTCCAAGGTCACCTACAGTGTAGTGTTATCTATTCGTTTTAGTTTTCCATCCCAGCAATGATATTGACAGTTTGCTTTGGGTAAATATATGATATTTTGGTATGTATGTCCACAATTTACTAGCATTTTAATAGGTCAATTATTTACATAGCACCAATAAGGCATTTATATTGTTTGTTTTTTTTATATGACCTTATTTGTAATAACAAACATATGCATTTTCCAGAAAAGACTCAAATACTTTTGAATTCCGTTTTTTATTATTGTCAGAGAGAGACATTTGTATATATCTTTCCTCCTTGACAGAACCTTCTGGGGAAGGGGGGGTTGAAGGACAATGATCTACATCAAAAGGTTATCAACTTATCTGAACTATAGTATAAACCCCCCTAACCTTGCTGCTCTCTTTTTTAACTCAACAGCCTCTTCTTATGCAAGATCTCTAATTAAATTGTCCGATATACATCAATGCCTATGTCATCTACAGGTGCATGCTCTCTTAAAACTCAAACCCCTGTCTGGTGACCAGTGATCCCATTCTAAAGCGTCATAGGAAAAATATGCTTGCAACTGTGGGGAGCACTGTTGGGAGTATCATGTTCCCCCAGAGATGGGGTAACACTGAACAGCAACTGCATGGTGGTTTCTAGGCAGCACCACTGAGGGGGAAAAAAACCCTCAGTGGTGCTAAATTCACTAACACTGAAATCTTGAATTCAGCTACACTGCATGCTAGTGCACTCTTCTTTTTAATTAAAAAAAAAGAAAAAATCCACCAAACAATGAAAAGAAAGGCCCACATAGATAACTTCTTGAAGGCATGTTAACCATTCTACTGAAGCAGACATATAGGCCCAGATTCTCAGTGGAGATACGACGGCGTATCTCCAGATACGACGGCGTATCTCCAGATACGACGGCGTATCTCCAGATACGCCGTCGTATCTCTGCGTTGTGCCATCACATCTATGCGCCTGATTCTTAGAATCAGTTACGCATAGATATCTACTAGATCCGACAGGCGTAAGTCTCTTACGCCGTTGGATCATAACTGCATATTTACGCTGGCCGCTAGGGGCGTGGACGCTGATTTACGCATCGAAATATGTAAATCAGCTAGATACGCAAATTCACGAACGTACTCCTGGCCGACGCAGTAAAGTTAAGCCATTTACGTTAGGCTTTTCCCGGCGTATAGTTACCCCTGCTATATGGTGGCGTAAGTGCGGCGTACCAATGTTAAGTATGGCCGTCGTTCCCGCGACGAAATTTGAAAATTTTACGTCATTTGCGTAACTCGTCCGTGAATGGGGCTGGACGTAATTTACGTTCACGTCAAAATCAATACGTCCTTGCGGCGTATTAGGAGCAATGCACACTGGGAGATTTCCACGGACGGCGCATGCGCCGTTCGTGAAAAACGTCAATCACGTCAGGTCACAGAACATTTACATAAAACACGCCCCCCTGTTCCAAATTTGAATTAGGCGTGCTTACGCTGGCCGATTTACGCTACGCCGCCACAACTTACGGAGCAAGTGCTTTGGGAATACAGCACTTGCCCGTCTAAGTTTCGGAGGCGTAACGTAAATCGGATATGTTACGCCGCCACAAAGATACGCCGCTGGATGAGAATCTGGCCCATAATGTTCTAAAACATATAGTATGTTGGATTTAATTATATTCTAGGTTCCCTCTATTGTTGGTCTTATGTCTAAATGGTTGGCGAGCAAAATTGTTTCAAAATCTGTTTTAGACAAAGTGGGGAAGGGTTAAAAGTTTTCGTTGCTATCTGTGTCTTTAATGGGGAGGGACCCTGTCAGGAACTACATACCAGCAGACAGGTTGGCTCTCCTAGACAACGTCCTATGCATAGGCACAGTCTAATTAATGTTCCTTTACATGCACATAGAAATTGTGCATGTGCACACACATAGGTGCATATTCATGCAGATGCATGCACATCTTTTGCTCGCATTGGTGTCAAGCGCGATATTTAAACTAAGCCTGTGCTGCTTTGTTTACAGCATTCCCATGCATACCTGCTACCTGTTACTCTGCATCTGACTACTGTTACCAACCTGGCTTGTCTTGCATTGATCCTGGCTTGCCTCTGACCTTGCTTCTGCCTATTTCCCTTACTACTGCTCCACTGATCTGTTATTGCCTCGGCCTGTATCCTGACATTGTTTCCACCTATGCATCTGCACCTGATCCATCTGCCTTTGTTTTAATTTATTTTCCAAAAAACTGTGACAAGAAAAACTCGCCATCTCTCTTACTAAATACCTTGAGATGTCCACTTTCCAAAAAGAAGGTTATTTTGAGGGGTTTTTGTAATGTCCTGGCATTTTAAGGCCTCTAGAAATGATATCAGTACATCAGGATTGATCAATTTTCAAATATATATATCATAGTTTGTAGACTAAATATACTGATTTGGGTTATTTTAAATGTATAAAGGAAGCTTATTTATTTGCAAAATGTTATTATAAAAATTAAAAAAAAAAAAAAATTAAAAATGTTTGGTATTTTTTATATTTATATATATTTTTTTTTAAACCCAGTGGTGATTAACCTTTTTGCTGCCAGGCCCTGTGCTCCATTTCTAAACTCAGGTGGCCAGACAATTTTTTTAATTTTTTCCATTGATTTTTTTATTTTTCACTTACAGCTTTCAGAGTTTGTAAAAGACCCCCAAAACCATACATTTTCTGAAAGCACACGACCAGTAGAATAAAAATAAGGTGCTACTGATTTTTAGGGCCCCATGATAATTGCGCAAATATTTCTCAAAAAAATATTTTGTTGAAAATACACAAACATTATTATTAGCAGATACAAGCACAGCTAATTTTACAAAATTCCTACTTAATAAAAAAGTTTAACCTGTATTGTATTAAGTTAATAAATAACGAATATTTGTAGATTTTAAATTGAGCCCTTTTTATGAAATGGTGAAAATCAAACATACGCAAAACTGTAAACCAAATTTCTCAAAAAATCTGGAGGTTTTAATTTTTCACTTACAACTTTCAGAGATTGTAAAAAAAAAAAAAAAATCATATATTTTCTATAAGTACATGACCAGTAGAATAAAAGGGAAGGTGCTACTGATTTTTATTGCACTATATTTGCGTAAATGTTTATCAAATCAATTTTTTTCACCAAAAATGCACTAAAATCATAGAATTGCAAAGAAATGATTTATTTCATAACTCAAATATGTTAATAATAATATCCAAAATTGTCAATGTGACATGAAAAAAAGGAAGTCTCTGTCTAGGTATAACAATTGCAGGGGTAAAAGATTATGGGTTTCCTAGCTCTTTAAATTTTTGGGCACCATTCCATGTCCAAGAAGGACATGCATTGGAAATACACAGGTGTGGGCTTTCACAAGAAAAGAAAACAGTATGGAAGAGACCCAGGTTTTGGGTGATCACAGTGGGCACCAACAGCTATGTTGTTGCCCAAGTACCTGAGAAGTCAACAAGGAGTACACAGCGGCACACCCTGCATATTTAGTGGCTTTGAAAGAATTTTTGACAGTGCGTACTAACTCTGTGTTGTGGGGAATGTTTCTTCAGAGTGAGGTTTAATTTGATTGTAAAGGATCAACTTGTAAAACAACCCATTCAGTTTAAAATAGAAATGAAAGGCAAAACATTTTTGTATAGATATAAAAAAACATTATAAATAAACATTTTCCCTTTTTTATAAGACCCTTTTCACACTGGGGCGTTGTCGGCGTTACTGCTGTCATAGTGGCATTTTTTGGGCTCTAGCAGGGTGCTTTTCGAAGACAAGGTTAAAATCGTCCGCGTGGCAGTTCTGCCAAAGCGCTTTGCAGGCCCTTTGGCAGCGATGCCGCACCGCTCCTGCTCTGCCCCAAAGAAGCTGCTTTCAGGAAAAAAATTTCCTGTCCTGCAAGCGCACCGCCCCAGTGTGAAAGCACTCAGGCTTTCACACTGGAGAGGCATGAGAGGCGCTTTTCAGGTGCTTTACAGGCACTATTTTTAGTGCTAAAATGCCTGAAAAGCACCCCAGTGTGAAAGTGGTCAAACCAATCCCCCTAATTTCTCCGACAAAGCCTTCTGAAGGTTTCTCCGCCCAAGACCCTCAAGTGGGACTGAGTCTCGCTCAATTCAGGAGGGTTTGGGCGGACAAGATACAGGATGCATGGATTTTGGCCATCATTCAAGACAGCTATTGTCTTGAGTTCGGGTGAAGACCCCCGCAGTCCCTATTCCAAAACTCAGATTCCGGCATCTTCAGAGAAGAGGCAGTGTTTGCGAACTTATATAAAAGGATTGCTGACAGCAGGGGCCATCCTCCCAGTTCCAAAGCGAGAATGGGGTCATGGGGGTCTATTCCCCGTTGTTTCTAGTAACAAAACCTTCAGGAGGGTTAAGGCCAGTCTTAGATCTAAAAGTGCTAAATTCCTATATGAAGGTTTCACCATTCAAAATGGAGTTATTAGAAATAATTATATTTGTGGTGAAAGAAGGAGACTGGATGGCTTTCATCGATCTATCGGACACCTACTTGCACGTCCCCATCCATCCAGCTCACCATCGCTTTCTCAGGTAATTAGTGAAAGGGTCTCACTTCCAGTTTTAGTGTCTCCCGTTCAGCCTCTGCACTGCTCCCAGAACCTTTTCGAAAATACTGTCAGCCGTCATCACAACTCGGGTCAAAGAAATACAAATCTTCCATTATTTAGACAACCTGCTACTATTAGCCTCTTCAAAACGTATTCTAGAACACGTGGCTCTCACCTGCGAAACTCTCACCTAGTTTGGAAAAGTCATATGCAGCAGACCCAGATTTTAGAATATCTCAGAGTGAAGTTCAACACAATGCGAGGTCGAGTTTTTTCTTCCCCAGAGGAAGATTCAGGACATTCAGATCCAAACCAGGAGGGTAATGGCCAGTCCTTTTCTGGTTTCAAGGGAATGCATGCGCTATCTCAGAATACTATCTGCCACGATCCCGGTAGTTCCATGGGCCAGGTGGCGAAGAAAGAGGTTTCAATGCAATTTCCTTCTCCAATGGGATCACCACTCATAGATATTGGAATGTAAATCCTCTGAATCAAGAAGTCATTCCCTGATTTGGTGGAAAATTTCTCACAATCTTGGCCAGGGTGTACCGCTGTGGCCACCAGAGCCAGTAGTGCTGACTACAGATGCCAGTCTCCTTGGTTGGGGAACTCACTGCCTAGGACAGCAGGCTCAGGACCTGTGGCAGCCTTACGTGTCGCAGAATTCAAACCTAGAATTGGAGGCCATCCGATGCGCTCTTCTAGCATTCTGACCTGTGTTAAAGGGACAAGCTGTCAAGATCCTCTCGGACAACAATACCACTGTTGCTTACGTGTTCCGTCAGGGGGGCACCAGGAGTCGATCCCTTCTTCAAGTGGCATGCCAAATATTCCTTTGGGCAGAGAGGAATCTTGATTCCCTGGCGGCGGCCTACCTCCCGGGGCCCGAGAATGTCTTAGCAGACTATTTGAGTCTAAGCTTTTTGGACCACAACGAATGTCGCTTGAATCCAAAATACCTGCGAAAGATCTTCAAAGCCTGGGGGTTGCCTACAATAGACCTCATGGCGTCGGAGAAGAACTTCCAACTTCCTTGCTTCTTCTCCCGAACCTGCCATCCACAAGCTTACGGCCAGAAGGATCTGTCCAAGGCCTCCCCTCAAATCCTTTTTCCCAAATGGGACCTGACTCTGGTCTTGAAAGCTTTGCTGGCTTTTCCTTTTGATCCAATGTCTTCATGTTCGTTGTTCCATTTAACTTTAAAGACAGTGTTAATGACGGCTATTGCTTCTGCCAAAAAGGTCTCTGAATTATGTGCTTTTTCGTCCAAAGAGCCTTTTTGTTTGATTCTTCCAGATAAAATTATTCTTAGACCAGTTCCAAGCTTCCTACCGAAGGTCTCTACTTCCTTTCACATGAATTGGCATACTATTCTGCCAGCCTTCCCCGTGGATCCATTGCAAGATGAATGGAAGAGACTGGTCACCTCTGTTTCAACTTACCTAGAGCGGAGTGAGGTTTTTCATAAGCAAGACCAGCTTTTTGTCTTTCCTATGGGGCCAAAGAAGGGCATGGCGGCTCCGCCTAGGATTGTGTCTTCCTGGATTGTAAAAGCCATACAGATCGCATACAAAACTCTGGGCCTTCCTCCTACTGCGCAAATCAGAGCACATACGACGAGGGATATGGCAGCATTGTGGGCAGCCTATGTAAAGGTGTTACCTGAAATAGTGTGAAGAGCAGCAAGCTGGAGCGCACCCAACACTTTTAATCCTGCACTACAGGTTGAATGTGGCCTTCTCTCCTGCGGAAGCATTTGGTTCTTTTATTATTACTGCGGCTGTCGGCCATTAAATGTATTAAGCAGTTTTTCTCTGAGTTGTCTGTTCCTACTCCCCCCCCCTTTTCAAACTTTTCTTGGTACATCCCATAGTAGTCTGACATGGGGAGGTCCAGGAATATGAAAAATTGTTATCCATACTTACCATAATTTTCCTGGATCCTCCCCATGTCAGCCGGGGATTCCCACCCTATCTTCTGTTGCGAGGAGGGGTGTTTTTGAACGCTGGTCTAGACTGACAGCTGCCATTTATGGGCTAGGAAAAAGGTGGTCCTGGAGGGGTCAGAGGGGGCAGACCTGACCCATAGCCGGCTGACATGGGGAGGATCCAAGAAAGGAACATTATGGTAAGTATGGATAACAATTTTCTGTATTCTTACCGTACAATCTTGAAAGTACAGTCGGGTAGCAATTAAAGGGCCATTTTTTTTTGTAATTTTTTATAATTGTTATAATCAATAAGTCATTTTGGGTGGAACTCCGCTTTAAACTCTACTAATAAATGTGTCCTTGCATAATATATTTTTATTTTACAATCATTACCATATCTGCTAAAATGTACACTATACCTTTAATATGCAAAGCATACAATATTGTTCAAATACATAAACAATGATCTATACAAAAACTGTTGTGTGCAAAAAAAACTGTTGTGCAAACAATGTATAAGAAATAATTTTGTGCATAGTGGACACAGTGAACTATACATATATATTTTCTTGCATAGATTTTTTTTACAGACATACTTTGCACAATTTGCAGTGTTTGCACAAGGATACATTTTGCACAATATAATTTGTTATTTGCATGGTTTGCAGAAACAACTGTCTGTACAAAGTTAGTGTAGCCACCCTGCATCAAGCAGGAGTGCATAATTAAATTTAGTGGTACTGAATTGCAGTCATCTTAGCAGAATTAATAGTTCAGCTTCTTTGGGTTTTTCCTGGGTCCTGGTTACTGTATAAGTAATTGAAATGCCAGTGGGTGACACTGCTGCTTCTGCCAGTAGCACAAGAGCTGCACTAACTAGAGGCATGAAAATGTACCGTATTTATCGGCATATACCTTTTTTGCCCTGAAAATCAGGGCGAAATCATGGGTGCGCGATATACGTCGATACCCGCTTTCCCGCGCCGAGTTTTGAATACTGCGCTGACATATACCGAGCGCAGTACACTCGGGTATAGTCGGGCAGTCTCGGCTCCTTCCGCGCTCACGTCCTGGAAGTACAGGACATCAGCGCGAGAGTTGCCGAGCATTGCCGACAATACACGAGTGTACTGCGCTCTGTATATGTCGGCACAGTATTCAAACTCGGCGCGGGAAACGAGCGGGGAGGACGCGAGGACGCCGCAGAAGGACGCCGGACCCGACGAAGAGGACACCCGAAGCCCCAGACGGACGCCGGACCCGACGAAGAGGACACCCAAAGCCACAGAAGGACGCCGGACCCGACGAAGAGAACACCCGAAGCCACAGAAGGACGCCGGACCCGACGAGGCCGCCGCGCAAGACACCAAAACTGTAAGTACAAAAAAAAAATTTCCACAGGATTCGGGGCAACTTTAGGGGTGCGCGGTATACGCGGGAGCGCGTTATACCGCGATAAATACGGTATCTCTTCCTGATCAACCAACATGAGTTTTCTTGTCCCTGGTGCATGCTGGAAAAGGGTATACATATTCAGGATGTGACCTTGGGAAGTCAGTCTGTTCTGCCTAGTGGAGGGTTGTGTTGTGCTGCTGAAAATTCTTAAGCCGCGTACACACGATACACAACGGATGAAGCTGACTGATGGTCCGTTGCGCCTACACACCATTGGTTAAAAAAACGATCGTGTCAGAACGATGTGACGTAAAACACAACAACGTGCTGAAAAAAATGAAGTTCAATGCTTCCAAGCATGCGTCGACTTAATTCTGAGGATTTTTAACCGATGGTCGTACCTACTAACGATCGGTTTTGTCCTATCGGTTAGGAATCCATCTGTTAAATTTAAAGCACGTTGGCTTTTGGTGGTTAAATAACCTATGGGGCCCACACACGATTGGTTTTGACCGATGAAAACGGTCCATCAGACGAGGCCTGCTACCTGAGATGGTGACCACGTAGCTGGACAGAGGCCTGGATTTGGGGCTCAACCTGTGTAGCCTGGTGATGAGGAGCCATGAAGGACCTCCAGATGTCTTGAGGGACCTGGATAAGCTTGGATATGGAGTTTTGATCTCACTGAAGTAAAGTGTTTCTTACCCAGGGCATTGGCAGCAGATTTGCAAGTGCTTTACTGCCAGGAGCTACTTGCACAGAATGCTGGGTCAGCTTCAAGGTTCTTTATCTGTGAAGAATGTCAGTACTTTTGTTCCCTTTTTGTGAAGTTTGCTAGTCTGAAAGTTCATGGGTGTCCAGTGCCCCACCTCTCCATCCCTGGAGTTTTGAGTGTGAACAATAAACTCCTTTTTTTTTAATCTTAAAGTGACTTTTGCCTTTCTTTTACACCCCACTATTGCCTAAATAACCTATATCATGAGGTGAATTTTCAGCCTACCCCTGTCTCTGGGGGTACTACCATGCTTCTAGGTGTCAGGGGATGCTACAATATGGTTTACACATTGTTTGCACAACAATTTGTTTTGCACAAAGCTTTGTTTATGTATTTGAACAATATTGTATGCTTTGCACATTAGGGGATAGTGTATATTTTAACACATTTGGTAATGACATATTATCTGAAAACATCTATATTATTGGAGTTTAAAATGATAGTTACAAAGTTTTCGTAGCACTGTATAATAACTATATTATACATATTTTGGAGTATCAGGTGATACTTAAAGTGAACAATAGGCAAACCTTTTTGTTTTTCATTTTGGATAGAGCAAGGGAGGGTTATAACCTCTGTAAGTTTTTTTTTTAGGGGGGTTGCCATCTTTGTCCCATTGCGAAGATTTCCTTTTATTTCCTGTCCCATAGCCCGACAGGTAGTAAGCAGAAATTCCGGCAAATATAGAGACTTTACTAGGTCACAAGAAATAGTGTCCATATCGGATTTCCCCTATATTACTTCTCTGGGGACAACCCAAAATGTGGGTTTTTCCTTTACTTTCACTTTCGATGATAATGGTAACCAGGACATATAGAGAGGGAAAAACTCTGTAATGGGGGCACAGACAGCAATATAAACTGACAGGGGTTATAATCCCTCTGCACTATATCCAAAACTAAAAAAAATAAAAGTTTTTCCTTTAGTTATACTTTAAGAATGGAGGGCCAAATTCTCAAAAAATCTGCCTAACTTAACTTTCAGCAGTTAAGTTACACAGGCGTTAAATTTCTACCTAAGTGCCCGATCCACAAAGCACTTACCTAGAAATTACATGCCGTGTAACCTAAGTGCCTCCGTCGGAAGGCGGTCGTCTGATCGAGGGGGCGATTCCTATTTAAATGAAGCGCGCTCCCGCGCCGGACGTTTGGCGCATGCGTGTGACGTCATTTTTCCCAACGTGCATCGCGCAAACGTACTTTACACCGGGCTTTGTGGATCGCGACGGGACAATAAAGTTGCGTCGGGTAAAAAAAAAAATATGCGCCGGGAAAAAAAAAACAAAATTTAAAAAAAAATGCGGCGATCGAAAAAAAGGTTTGTTTTTACAAGGTCTAAACAGTTTAGGCCTTGTAAAAGCATCCCTAATTTTACGCATGCAAAACGTAACTTACGCAGAAAACACAAAGCTAAAAAGCTTTGTGGATCTGCCTAAGTACTCATTTACATACGCAAAGCGGCATTTCGACTCGAAATGCCCCCAGCGGCGGATGCGGTACTGCATCCTAAGATCCGACAGTGTAAGTCTATTACAGATGTCGGATCTTATGCCTATCTTTGGAAAAATCCTTCTGAGGATCGTTTCCAAAGATAGCCACAGGGATACGCAGGCTGAACAGCAGTTCCGCCTGCATATCTCCTTTGAAGATTTGGCCCAGAGTTGCTAGTGTTTAGAGAAGGTAGAGGGAAAGACACAATTATATACTGTAGATATTGTTGAGTTTATTAAGTTGGCTTTCTTTTGGGTTGTTGTTCTAAGTTATGTACCACAAAAATTCTGACCCTGGGGATTTTTACTTGCATCCTTTAGGCTTATCTACAGCAGCGGTATTTAATAACTACTGTTTTTTACATTGTTTTCTATATTAAAGTGGTTGTAAAGGCAGAAGTTTTTTTTTATCTTAATGCATTTTATGCATTAAGATAAAAAAAAAACTTCTGTGTACAGCAGCCCCCAATACTTACCTGAGGGGCCAGGATAACCAAAGAAGAGGAGTATTAGGGCTTAGGTAATTATAACATATTTGTTATTTTTAAAGAAAAAGAAAGACAGAAAAGTGCATCTTGAAAAATCCTCTAGGAGGATTTATTATTGCACTTGGAGAGCTTACTAGCCCTTTGCAAGGAAATTAAGTGGAATCTTCAGACTCATATAGTGTCCAGAGTCCTGCTGTTCTTACAGTGCGGGGTGGACCAAAAAGCTTGCTTAAGCACGATTAAGGGGCAGATATCTGCCCTGGCTGTTTTCTTTCAGCGACCCCTGACGACTCACTCTCTAGTGAGAACATTTGTACAGGAGGTTTGGTATGTGGCCCCTCCGGTCCGTCCTTCACTACCTCCATGGGGATTTGAATAGAGCAGACGCACCTTGGCGTTTACCGCTACGAGAGGACCTGCTGTCGCAAGGTCCCATAGGTCATCCTGCTTTACAGTTGTTGGCTTTAACGCCATGACCTCTAGGTGCCTCAGAACCACTGTTTGAGAACATTAGGGAAGTTCCCTTGTTGACACTTTATCAGAAAGTGGTCCTTTTGGTGGCTGTTAGGTCAGTTAAGACGGGTTCTGAGCTGGCAACCTTATCATGAAAGGCTCCCTATTGATCTTCCACAAGGATAACGTGGTGCTGCATCCCCAGCCTTTTTACTTCCTAAGGTCATTTCGACCTTCCATCTCAAGGAAGACATTGTACTGCTATACTTGTGTCCTCATGTGTCGAATCCTAATGAGACGAAGTGGCATTCCTTGGACGCTGTCCGAGCTCCGAGAAGATACTTGTCTGTTACTGCTCCGTTCCGGAGTTCAGACTCACTGTTTGTTTCGTGGCTGGTCCCAAGAAGGGCCTAGCGGTCTCTTCGGCCACCATTTCGAGGTGGATCCGACAGATCCTGATCAGGCTTACGCCACAAAGGGTCGGGCACCTCCCTATTACGATACATTCGACTAGGGCAATGGGTTTTCTGACATCTAGTGTCTGTTTCCCAGGTGTGTAAGGCGGCGACCTGGTCGCCCCGGTCACACTTTCACTAAACTTTACAAGTTGATGTGAGTGCATCTTCGGATGCTTCTTCGGCTGCAACGTTTTGCAGGCGGCTGTTTAGAGTTACAACTCCTCAGTTGAGGAGGTCTGTTTTGTTTTGGGGTGAAGTTAAATTTTATGCTTCCCACCCCTCATTTTGACACTGCTTTGGGACGTCCCACGTTGTCAAGATTAAGGCCTCGTACACACGACCGAGTTTTTCGGCAAAAACCAGCAAGAAACTTGCTGGGAGATATTTTTTAGCCGAGGAAACCGGTCGTGTGTACATTTTCGTCAAGGAAACTGCAGAGAAACTCGACGAGCCAAAAAGAGAGCATGTTCTCTATATTATTGACGGGAATGGAGAAAATTGGCTTGTTGAGTTCCTCGACAGCCTAACAAGGAACTCGACGAGGAAAACGATGTGTTTCGTCCGTCGAGTTTCTCGGTCGTGTGTACGAGGCTTAAGGCTGTGTCCATCCATGAACGGAAGAGAAAATAGGATTTTATGCTCACCGTAAAATCTCTTTCTCTAAGTTCATGGATGGACACAGCACCCACCCCTCTTTGTCTGTACTGCTTGCTACAAACTGAATTGCTTAGTGCAGGCTGAGGGGATATAGTCAGTGGGACCTCACCCTGGGCGGGGCGGTTCGACTTTGAAGTTGTTAACTCTTTCTGCCTAGTCACTCCTAAAGATAGGCCATTTCCCACGTTGTCAAGATTAAGGCTGTGTCCATCCATGAACTCAGAGAAAGAGATTTTACAGTGAGCATAAAATCCTATTTTCGCTGCAATTATAGCTGCAAGTCTTTTTGGGTATGTCTTTACCAGCTTTGCACATATAGAGCGTGAACGTTTTGCCCATTCTTCTTTGCAAAATAGCTCAAGCTCTGTCAGATTGGATGGAGAGCATCTGTGAACAGCAATTTTCAAGTCTTTCCACAGATTCTCAATTGGATTTAGGTCTGGACTTTGACTGAGCCATTCTAACACACAATATTTTGCTATTTTGCTTTGATCTAAACCATTCCATTGTAGCTCTGGCCGTATTTTTAGGGTCGTTGCCCTGCTGGAAGGTAAACCTCTGCCCCAGTCTCAAGTCTTTTGCAGACTCTAACATTTATTTTTCTAAGATTGCCCTGTATTTGGCTCCATCCATCTTCCCATCAACTCTGACCAGCTTCCCTGTCCCTGCTGAAGAAAAGCATCTCTACAAAATGATGCTGCCACCACCATGTTTCATGGGGGGAAGGTGTGTTCAGGGTGATGTGCAGTGTTAGTTTTCCACCACACATAGCTTTTTGCTTTTAGGTCAAAAAGTTCAATTTTGGTCTCATCTGACCAGAGCACCTTCTTCCGCATGTTTGCTGTGTCCCCCACATGGCTTCTCGCAAACTGAAAACTGGACTTTTTATGACTTTCTTATAGCAATGGCTTTCTTCTTGCCACACTTCCATAAATGCCAGATTTGTGGAGTGCATAACTAATAGTTGTCCTGTGGACAGATTCTCCCACCTGAGTTGTGGATCTCTGCAGCTCCTCCAGGGTTACCATGGGCCTCTTGTATGCTTCTCTAAATAATGATCTCCTTGCCCGGCCTGTCAGTTTAGGTGGACACCCATGTCATGGTAGGTTTGCAGTTATGCCATACTCTTTCCATTTTGAGATGATGCATTGAACAGTGCTCTGTGAGATGTTCAAAGCTTGGGATATTTTTTTAGACCTAGCCCTACTTTTAACTTCTGTACAACGTTATCCCTGACTTGTCTGGTGTGTTCCCTGGCCTTCATGATGCTGTTTATTCACTGAGGTTCTCTAACACACCTCTGAGGGCTTCAAAGAACAACTGTATTTATACTGAGATTAAATTACACACAGATGCACTCTATTTTCTAATTAGGTGACTTCTGAAGGAAATTGGTTCCACCAAATTGTATTTAGGGGTATCAGAGTAAAGGGAGCTGAATATAAATGCAGCCACAAACTTTAGATATGTATTTGTAAAAAAAAAAAAATTGAAAACCATTTATAATTTTCCTTCCACTTCACAATTATGTGCCACTTTGTGTTGGTCACCTTTATCCTGATATCTTCAATTCAATACTTTTTTTTAACAATATTTGGATATACAAATAAATAAATTGTGAGAGGTTTATTGGAAGTACAAAATTATTTCTGCACATTTCACGAAAAGTCGTTTTTTTGGGGCTCCAAAAATTTGCAAGTACATGGATGCAAAATATTTCTCTTTTGCCTCCTGTAGCTGAACATTTCTTAATAGAAGGTCTGCTAATAGTCATCACTCTGGCTAAACAAACACATTAGCACTTGTATTTATGTTGTCAGATTTGTGGTTCTCTTTCATTTTATTGATGATGTTATGATGTTGCACATGTGCAGATTCAGAACATTTTTATGTTGACAATATAAGTGTATAGTGATGGAACTAAATCCAGTGAAAATGATGCATGCTAGAAGAACTAGGGTGACCTAGTTTCATCTCACAACTGAATTGGTTTGTGTTTCATCTTAATTCAAGAGAGTAGAGAAATTACTGCTTTCAGTATCAAGGGTATTGCACATTAACTTTCAATGACAGCTGAAAACTTTGATTATTTTATTTTCCAAAGAGAACATTAGGCTTTTGTAGCAGATGTTGCAAATAATACGAATATACCAAGCAATTGTTTAAACTCATTGAAAAGTTATGTATGGAAATTATATTTAAAAAAAATCTCAAAGAAAATTTGACTTTCATGTTGAAAAATGTAGCTTTTAGTTAGTGGACAAAACTTAACCATTTTAGGTCCAGATGTTTTCAGAATCTCTGTAACCAGATGAAATTTCAAAGTTTTAGTACGCACTGGTTTCCTCAAAAATAACATTTTAACTGCTTTGCACAACAAAATAATTTGCACACCAGATAATATGCTGCTTCTAGCTGATACTCAAGGACCATTGTTTACTGCAATTTCTGGTATAGAGAAGGTTGGTACCTTTTATGGTCTCACGATAAATTGGAACAAGTTTTTACAACTACCATTGGACCCTCTTCATGGCCCTGTTCCAATAGCAGTGTCACAGCTTAAAGCGGAGGTTCACCCAAATAACATCTATATCAGACTAAATTCTTTATACTTCTAACATGTACAATTGGCATATATTTTTTTTTTTAGGCTGCACATACCTTATAATCTATATTTGCAATCCGGCTTCCGCTCCCGCGGGAGTAGGCATTTACAAGGATTTTCACATCAAAAGCATGTCGGTTTCGGACATATCAGGGACAGATGTCCCTGGTTTTATAGAGCCTGGCAACCCTGATGGGGCCCCATAGTGGTATGGGGCCCTCGGACAGTGCCCGAGAGTCCCAATGGTCAGTCCGCCCCTGGTTTAGAGATGCTTTTTTAATTATCTACAAATAAGGCATGCTCTAAAGATTCAAGGCCTGACCTTGACTGTTTTTTTTCTCCTGTATATTTCTTAGATACTAAGAAAAATACACTAAGGGTCATATTTCTAGGGTATATATGTGATTGCTTTCTGAATTCCCTATTCCATGTAAGCAAATATGGGAGTCAGATAATGATGTGACTTTGGGGGACATATGGGACCAAATATTGCAGAGTGTACAGCTGGTTTCTCTATCTCTGACTCATAGGGTGACCCAGCTTTTTATCCTGTATAAGGCTTGCCGCAATCCGGAGCTGCTGCATAGGGTAGGCAGGAGAGAAAATTCTGAGTGTGTTAGATGCGCTCAATCACCTGGCTCTGTTATGCATCTGTTCTGGAGATGTTGAAGGTTACATCGACACTGGCAGGAAGTGCTAGATATGTTGAATCCTGTATATGACATTGAACTACCTCCAGATCCTGTTCTATGCCTACTAGGGTATGTAAATATAACAACCTAGTTCACGACCAGGTAGTGGCCATTATGAGTTCACTCTTTATGTCTCTATTTATTTATGGCACGTAAGTTCACCCAATCCTCCTACTCATGAGGACTGGATCCAGGAAATAGATAAATATGTGAAGTTTGAGAAATACACCTACACTCAATTTAACTCCCCACAAAAGTTTAAAAATATGGAAAAAACTGAAAGATGCATCACATTCTAATTTTAACTGCTTCACGCCGGCCGTACGCAAATGTGCAGTCTCTCGGTGGATGAGCCTTATCCCTGAGAGGCTGCATATACAGTATGTGTTTCAAAATGTAAACAATGCTGTGCTGAGAGAGCCCACCCTGCACACTCCCGGCACAGGGACTGACAAATAAGGGAAAGCTCCCAATTGCTACTTGCAATAGGGAGCTTTGTGATTATGTGACCACTGTGACAGCCGATCATGGCGGTCACATGACTGAAATGCCATCTCCTGGCGTCTGAAACCTCTTAAAGAGAGGTGCCAGCACTAAGGGTTTCATTTTAAAGCCGGTTACATGAGCACTGGGAGCCACCGTAAGATACAGTGAAGGAGGTATTTTTTTAAAGAAACACAGAGACAGGGGGGCACTCTATTAGGATACAGAATGGATAGTGTATTTTACTGAAAGTGGGTTAATAACCACTTTAATTTATAGATAGATTAATAAATAGAGTTTGGGTTATTTTCTTGGTAGATCAGGATGGCCTGTCACAGAAAGTTTCCATATATTATGAATATAACATCCCAGCTGCTCTGGTATACTGAACATTGTTGGATATTTCCAACTATATATAATTTATACTATTCCCAATATTTTCAGTCATTTTTTTTCTTATTTATTCTGCATACATGGGCCTCAAATACGTGTAGGTTTTGATTAGGGATGAGCTTCGTATTCGAGTCAAACTCATGTTCGACTCGAACATCGTATGTTCGATCGTTCGTCGAAATACGAACAAAGCGGGTCGTTAGCGCCAAATTCGAGTTACGTTTCACCGACCATAATTCACTGCAGCATCGCTGGCTGAGGATTGGCCAAGCATGCACTATGACCCGCATGCTTGGCCAATCACAGCTTGCAAAAAACAGAGAGCCATAATTGGGCAAATCCAGGGTGGCTTTGGCCAATTATGGCTCAGGGGGTTTAGTACACGCCCCACACTATAAAAAGCCGCCTGCAGGTCGGCCTTGTGTAGTGTGTTGCGGTGGTTAAGAGAGGACAGAGAGAGTGTCATTTTTTGCAGGTAGATAGAGCAGGCAGGCAGGCTGGCTAGTCAGTTAACGTTACAGTGTGTAGAGGATATATATACATCCCAGGTGTTGTACATATATTTATACACTGTATTTTTTAGCTAGATCAGTTCTTCCTAATTTACTGGCAGGCAGGTGATTGTGCTAGCTGCAGTATTCTTACGTAGTTTATTTCCTGTGTGAGTTCTGAAAAAAACTACAGTTTTTAAAACTTTTTTCCATTGATACATGTTCCCTGGGGCAAGACCCGGGTTCTCAAAGACGTTTTTACAGGCATACTATAGACACCGAGCAGGTACAATATTTAAAGGAATTTTTTATTTTTTTTATTTAAGCATCATTAAAATCACTGCTCCTGAAAAAACGACCGTTTTAAAAAAAAAATTCCATTGATACATGTTCCCTGGGGCAAGACCCGGGTTCTCAAAGACGTTTTACGACAATAACTTGCATATTAGGCTTTAAAATTAGCACTTTTGAATTAGAAAGTTCGAGTCCCATAGACGTCAATGGGGTTCTAAATGTTCGCGCGAACGTTCGATTCGTTCGAAGGTTCTGGTGCCAACCAAACGGGGGGGTGTTCGGCTCATCCCTAGTTTTGATACATCCATCAGTACTGTATGGTCAATAACTAGGTATATATTTTAGATATATATATTTTGTTTTTAAAGCTGTTAAGAATAGGTGAATTAAGAAAGAAGAGGCTGTCAACTTTATAAATAAAATATATTTTTAAGCTTAAAACTGCTTTCACTTGGGAAATGGTGAGATAAGAAGACACTCAAAATTCCAAATATGCTATGCATTAGAAATCATTACAGCTCTTTAAGTCAGAGTAATATTAAAATGACCATCCTAAATTTTAATTTATCTCTTGTATGTGCAGAAATATCTAATGCATAATAGACATTTCTGCACATATGCATATATGTAGATATGGAATGTTCTTGCTTTCGTATTTGCATATGTTCATATGTGTTGGTGGTGGTTGGTGTCACAGGTCCTCTTTTTGATCCTTTTTATGGATACATCATGTGTCTGTTCGATACCGGATGCCTCTAAAGCCTCCTTTGCCTGTAAGAACAGAGGTATAGAAAGTTCCGAATTTGCTTGTGTTAGCAGCAACTGTGCATTGATATAAGCAGATTTAATCACCAGCAACACAAGCTACTCTACTGCCCACCACATTATCCATATGCAAAGTGCGTACAATTTTGCATATGTTAATAAGTATGCATGTTAAATATAAAACATATATCATGTACACTGTGTAGCGAGAGAGAGAGAGAGAGAGAGAAGAGATAGAGATACAGTATAGTATTTCTCTCGCCATGGTTGCTTTGCCTCTTATATTTTATCTGTCTTATTTTAGTACATGTGTCACAGATTGTATTTTCTCCTCCTTATTTAGCAACCTCATCTTATTTTAATAAAGTTGATAAAATATAAATTAAAAACGAAATTAAAGTAAAAGAAAAAAAAACATATGAAAATGAGATAGAATGGACAGTACTCTGTATTTGTCTTCAGGCATTTCATTAAATCACCCTTTGCAAGTACAAAATGTAAAATAAAAGTCATTTTACACAAAGATTGCTAATCATTAATGATTTATTGTTTTATCTGATTTTTAGAAAAGTATCAAACTCTGAGACATAAGTTCATTCAATTATCTATAAACATCATTTAACAGTGTGGTTCATGCATGATTCTAGTAGTAATTGGTTATATGATGCAATAAGTGTTTGTGTGTACATAAATGTCTATGCAGCAAAGCAAAAAGTTCACGGAGTCCACTTGGAGCGTTCAGGGTAACAGTCTGCTGATCTCAATGCACCAGATTCAACACCTCTGAAGTATCTCTAGGTAAAAAGATAAGAACAGCAGTGCACAATCTGAGTGTAGTATTTTAACTGATTTATTGTGGTGAAAAGACAAATGGCCACTCACATTGTGACAGAATGAGGGTTATCACATAGTAAGGGCTTCAAATTGACAGCTTCACAACAGGGAACCTCAGACCAATAGAAGTACTGGGTGGAAGGATACACCTGCAGGACCAAGAGAACACACCAGGGGGCACCAAACTAGGTGCAGCATTAATAGTACTGAGAAATACTTGTAAGTTAGTAACTCACATGGGAAGAAGAGATAGCACTTTTTGCATGTAATCTGTAAACAGATGGCTAGTGCGTCTAAGATAGAGAGCCTATTCCTACAACTTACAGCCTGGAAAGTCTGAATGTCAGGCTGGATGCAGGGAGGTGTTCGGCCCATCCCTAGTTTGAAGCCTATTGAAGTCATTAGAGGGCAAATCTGGCAAATCAATTCTGCTCATATTCAAGGATAATAGACAATGTCCTGGAGTGTTATTATTACTGGTGGTTTATCTAAAGATCCGCTAACCTATGTGAATCTGGCCCTATGTGAATTTACCTGCATTTTTCATTGTGGATAAACGCAGGTAACGGCAATGATACACAGATAATAACAGTTCACAACAAAACAGTTTTTCACTTTGTTTTAGAGCTGTGTGATATTTTGCAACATGTTTGTATAATATTGCATGTCACCGCACAACCAGCACAGAGCATCACACGGCTTTGATGTGCATTGACATAAATGAATTCTGCAAAAAAAAATAAAAAATGGTGCAACGGCACTATGCATTGTGGCACACATGAAACTGCTTGTGTTATCAGATGCATAAGGGCACCACTGTGCGTCTACTAAAGAGCAGCGTGTTTCTGTGCATGTTGGGAAAGTGTGTGATTTTGATCACGTTCCCAATCCACATTAGTGTTAACTGAGCCAAAATAGTTACATAAACAAGATTAATATAATGGGCTTATTTTATATTTGTGTTTTTGGTATTATAGGTCTTTTGTGGATTATTGTACACAATCATCATTGTGGGTGCTGTATACTTTCAACAGTCCCCTGACACTACCACCAAGCTGCTGGCCATTTTTTTTATGAAGTATTTCTGGAACAGTACCAGTGGTGTTTTTTCAATTTACACAAAGTGTGTGAGGCATAGAGGGGACAGGCCCCATTGTGCTCTCATCCACTGTACAACATGATTGGGTAATCAGGATTCAATTTAAATCTATAGGTAAGTGTGGTACCCATCTGAAAGCTGAAATCTAAATAGGAAGAGTGGGTTATAACATATCAAGGCTCCTGCATTATCATACAAAGTGCCTCTTGCCTTTTTAAGTCTGTTAGTCACACTGTAACATGTAATTTTCTGATGTTATTGGTGAAAGAGGATATTATCTTACATAAAACAATGCTTCATTCTGACCATACACATGGCACTCTTGTTTGCAGTTTGTAGCTTTGCGTTACAGTAATTTCCTAGTTTGACAAACAAAATAGTTAAAAATGCAGCGCTATGAGTGCCAATTGAAAGATAGTTTGTTTACATACATCCTTGGAAATGTGCATTATTTGTTCACACCATGAAGCTGACTAAATATGTGAGCATTACATTGCTGTGGTAAAATATGATGGAAACCTTCAAAATTTCTCTCCAAATAACCAAGCATATGGTTTATTACACACAAGTTTTATTTTTTTTATTTGTTTAAGCCCAGTAAGCATTTCTTTACAACTGGTACGTGCAAAATTTGTTTAAACTACGATATCAAAAACTTAGCAAAATATCAGCTTTGCTAAACGTACTGTATGTGTTTGAAAGGACCAATTCATTGTAATGGAATTAAATAGAATTGTAATGTAATATTTGAAATTGGTATTAATAGGGAGGTAACCTAGTGAAAAAATTGTATATCCCCTTGTTAAGCGCCGCATAAACTGCAATGCTTTCTTATTAGCACAGTAATGTCACACTATGAAGGGGGATGGGCAACAGAGAAGAGGCAAATGGTTGGGTTCAATAATTTACCAATATTACATTCCTCTAATGCAGTGTTTCTCCACTCCAGTCCTCAAGGCGCTCCAACAGGTCATGTATTCAGGCTTTCCATTACTTTGCACAGGTGATTTGATCATTTTCACTGCCTTAGTAACTACCACAGCTGTTTCATCTGAGTGAAATCCTGAAAACGTGACCTGTTGGAGCGTCTTGAGAACTGGAGTTATGAAACACTGCTCTAATGGGACCCTAATGGCTCAATCTTTGCTCTCCCTGGCACATGGGATCATCACTGCTGGCCCAGTTGGCAAATGGATGTGTGAATTATACTGCCTATTGTTAAAGCAGAGTTCCACCCAAAAGTTCCACCCTTACATGCCAAATTTGGCATGTAATTTTTTTTTGGGGGGGGAGTGGGTGACTAGTTTTAAGTGGGATTTCTTACCCCACTTCCTTCTTTCGACTACGGACCACCAAGGCGACTCCTCTTTTCCACCTAGGTGGCCCCTCCCTCTTGGCAATCTTCTGTGACACGTCACAGGTCCCAAAAAAAATTCTGTCCACTCCGGAGATGCATGCGCTGTGCGCGTCCGGCCATGAAGCCGCAAGCTGTCACGGCTGGATGCCCACAGTTTTAATGGAGGCACTGTGGAGGGGAGGGGGAGAGGAGCGAGGCAGCGATGCGGCCACATCACTTGACCGTGGGACAGGTGAGTATCTGTTTATTAAATGTCAGGAGCTACACTTTTTTGTAGCTGCTGACTTTTAATAAACAAAAAAAAGCCTGGAACTCCGCTTTAATGATATATTAACCGCTCCTTATATAGGAAAACTTACAAGGGGAACATCACTTGATGCCATATTTAAGGGGTCCTATAGATCCTGGATACTATCTTTACAATGTAAGTGGGAAATTTGGTTCTGCTTGGAAGCTAACATAAAGGGAGTAAAATGGAAGAAGGGATGGATGTAGAGGACTGGAGCTTTAGACTTTAGAGCTCAAAATTCAGGTATAAGGAGAGCCTTATTAAATATATTGGTGGATGGATGTAGCTTGAGATTTGTGTGCACCAATGATCCCCTATGAGTGGTCAGCCTCTGTGTGAAGGACGTTTGGTATGATATACAAGATGGTGTCATATACTGGATATACTCTAAGTTGATAACTAAGTAGATACAAATGACATCGTAAGTACGTATGGAATTCTAAACATATTTTCAATGATGTTGTTCTTTATTATAGTGTGGTACATTAACCCTGAAGAAGATAGAAGAATGAAACACATTTAAAATGTCTTGGATTTCCCAGTACATGGATAAACTGTTAATAAGAGAGTATTTGGTTGGACAGTAGAAATCAGTCTGGGTCTACCACTTTATTATTATAAGCAAAAATGACACAGTGACATACATTTTTTGTAATCATGGATTTTATTAATGGGAGTTCTTTAACCACTTCAGCCCCGGACCATTTTGCTGGTCAATGACCGGGCCATTTTTTTCGATTCGGCACTGCGTCGCTTTAACTGACAATTGCGCGGTCGTGCAACGTGGCTCCCAAACAAAATTGGCGTCTTTTTTCCCCACTTTTAAAATCTTGGATTTCCCAGTACATAGATAAACTGTTAATAAGAGAGTATTTGGTTGGACAGTAGAAATCAGTCTGAGTCTACCACTTTATTGCTATAAGCAAAAATGACACAGTGACAAACATTTTTTAAAACCATGGATTTTTTTAATGGGAGTTCTTTAACCACTTCAGCCCCGGACCATTTTGCTGGTCAATGACCGGGTCACTTTTTGCGATTCGGCACTGCATAGCTTTAACTGACAATTGCGCGGTTGTGCAACGTGTCTCCCAAACAAAATTGGCGTATTTTTTTCCCACAAATAGAGCTTTCTTTTTGTGGTATTTGATCACCTCTGCGGTTTTTATTTTTTGTGCTATAAAGAAATAGAGCGACAATTTTGAAAAAAAAAATATTTTTTACTTTTTGCTGTAATAAATATCCCCCAAAAATATAGAAAAAACGTTTTTTCCCCTCAGTTTTGGCCGATACATATTCTTCTACATATTTTTTGTAAAAAAAACACAATAAGCGTTTATTGATTGGTTTGCGCAAAAGCTATAGCGTCTACAACATAGGGAATAGTTTTATGGCATTTTTATTAATATTTTTTTTTTACTAGTAATGGCGGCGATCTGCGATTTTTTATGGGTACTGCGACCTTATGGCAGACACTTCGGACACTTTTGACACATTTTGGGAACCATTGGCATTTTAATAGCGATCAGTGCTATAAAAATGCATTGATTACTGTAAAAATTTCACTGGCAGGGAAGGGGTTAACACTAGGAGGCAAGGTAGGGGTTAATTATGTTCCCTAGGTGTGTTCTAACTGAAGGGGGATGGGACTGACTAGGGGAAATGACAGATCGCTGTTCATACATTGTTTAAACATGCGATCAGTCATTTCTCCCCCTGAAAGGACTGGGAGCTGTGTGTTTACACACACAGCTCCCGGTTCCCGCTCTGTAACGAGCGTTCGCGCGTGCCCGGCGGTGATCGCCCCTAGTGGCTGAAATGCAAAGCGGGCGGTCGGCAAGCGATTAAAGATTGTAATAAAATTATTATTATTTTTTTTATAAAAAAATACGTTATAAAAGTATTTTGGTTGTCCTTAAAGTCCCATAAGAGTAATAGTAGTGTTGATAAATTATGTTCTTGTAAGGGATGGTGGCAACCCCCACCCATAACTGAGTTAATTTTATGTTTTATGGTGGAGTTCAATGGGACGTGCTGCAGTGAATCAACAGTAGAGTGGATTTTCAACTATTTGCCCATCTCAATTTACAAGTTTCCTTCCAGCACCTTCATGTATAATTTCTTATTTAGCCTATTGAACCAAAAAAGTGTGGGCAAACAAAAGCAGGCCAGACATTGATGCTAGTGGGTAAAATGTTCTTGACATGATGGAAAATTTTAAAGTAAATTTCCCTGGGGTATTATTTCCTTTCTAATCATAATTTGTACTGTTTTTACATCAGCAAAGCACCATTTGGCATAATGACACATTGTGAAACTTGTCACTTAGAATACAGCCATCATTTGTTTTCCCCAAACCCTCACTATTCAATCACATATCTGTTTGCTACATCGTTGTTGGAAGTTGTTTCTTATGCCATCATAGCTGACAATACTCTCACTGACTACTCACTGTTAGACAGTCAACACTAGCCAGCTATCCAAAATTGATTGCATTTCAGGTACTGTCCTTTCATCTGAGCACTCGACACTACAGACAAAAAAATGTAGATCACACTGTGATTTGAATTATCTTTTCAAACGCACTGCGTAGTAAGGTGGGGACAGATCTCAGGGGACCAGCATGAAACTAATAAGATTTACTAATGGCTTCAGCTTTTGTAATTTGATGAGAAGTCTAAAAGAAGAATAAAAATAGCCAAGCTTTTAATTGGATATTGATCTAAACAGATATTTTCTTCCTAAGTACCAGTGAGAATTAGCTATCTTAGAATCACTGGATACATTATATTTATCATGATTTCCTTATAACTGTGCTGAATACTTACATACAAATACATTAGTACTATAATTATTTAATAGATCAATTCAATTATGTTCTTCTGATTTCTAAAACACTGGTATGCCACTTTACAGCAATAGCAAGGCTATTTAAGATGCTTAAATGTCCATTAATGTTTATACTTACACTTTAAGAACTTTATTATATTTATAATCTTCTGAATTGTGCAGAGCAAGGAATAGATACTGCAATAAAGTGCATTTACCCATACGCACAACAAAATGAGTTTGCATGCCTAATATATTCCAGTATGATGATCTTAATTCAACACATATATTTTATTGAATTCTGCTTAATAACCTATTTAAAAAAAAAGAGCTGTGTTAAATATTTTGAGAAGTATGTTGTAGAAGTTAAAAAGCATTGCCTGTTTAGACGCATTATAGGTGGACTCCTTCATTTTGTATCTAGTACAAAGATGCACATTTGAAATGTTATACTTTTCTTGTTTCTGGGGTTGTTTTTTCCTCAATTATCAATTTATACTTACAGTATTTATACCTGTGCTTCACTTGTGCGTGTTGCTACGTAGTGGAAAGTGGCCCTAACAATTGGCTCCCAATTTACAGGTTTTTAATATAGAGGATACCACAGGTCAGCCATGAAACTATGCACTGTGATCATGGATCGCTAAAGCAGTAGCTTTAAAAAGCTCTCACATTTTTAGCATATTTTTAGCACAGATCACTGTAATGTCACTGGTCCCCAAAAAGTGTCAAAAGTGTCAGTTAGGTGTCCTTACAGCATACTGTACGTAGTTTCAAGTCCTCTTCCACATCAGATACCAGAGCAGGGGCCAGGTATTCCCTTGAATGCTAGGAGGGGGACCCCTTAAACCTGACAAATCAGGTGCTGAGGGCTCCATGACTAGAGAGGTTTGTGTAATGAAAGCTGTGGCTTGGAAAGGTTTAAACTCATAGCATACTTGTTCCTTTGGTGATATGACACCTGCTAGGTCTGGAGAGCCAAGCGAGAGAGCCTGTGGAAAAGAGACTATGCAAGGACAGGAGGGAGCCACTGTAGAGGCTTCAGGCTGGTGTGCAGGAGAACCCAGAGACTGCAGGAGGCACAGGTCACAGAACGGGGGGAGAGAGCTGTGTAGTGAAAGAAAAGGCTCTGTCCTGAGGCTTTCTAGGCGGGAAAGGAAGCTCAGCAAAAGTGGGAGCTGTGGGAGGCAGACCGCATGGCCACCGCAATATCTGCCCAATCTACTGACACAGGGTGGCGGCTGTTTGTGAAGAGGGCCCTAATTCCTCCTGAGGGTGCCCGATGAGTCTCCTACTCTCTTCTTCTGTATAGTGCCATGTAGAAAGCTTGGTGGAGCCTGAGATACGCTGAAAAGAGCTGGCGTAGGACGGGAAGGCAATCGGCAAGCCACGCCTCCCCCCTGACAGCATGCAGTCATATATTCATATGCACGGTTTAACGTGCACTGTTCCATGTGAGTGACATTTTTTGAATTTGTATTTTTAATATGGTAAAACATGATGATGTCCTTTTCTTATTCTACTTAAACTTTGTTTTTGGGAGGATTCATCTTATTGAAGCAGAAGCAGACAATATTCTATACCAGTGGATTTGTCCCCAGGGTTGGGAAGAAGTGCAGTGACTCTCTGAGATATGGGGATTTATTAGATGCCCAGGTAACCAAACATCTGAAATTGAGACTTCTATATACATCCTGTATATAAATGTTCCTCTTCTCCTCCTGCACATCACTAACTTACTTTGGAGTATCTGTCAGGAAGGGCATGCCAACATCCAAGATGGCAGTCGTAGAAGAAGACAATTGACTCCAGTTCCTGTAAGAGCACCGTTGATGCGCATGCGCACGCCCATGCGTGCACCCCATGACCGTTTCGCGCCAGACAGGCCATTTAAACTGGGTCAGTGCCCAGACTCAGGTGCTGTCCTTTCTACAGCGTTTGTGTATCCTGATTCCAGTATCTGATTCCTGTTCCTGTTACCCGATCCGGCTTGTCCCTGATGCTCCTGCTTTCTACCTGCACCTGACCCTGCTTGTTTGACCTTGCTTCTGCCTGCCTCTCCTGCTACCTCGCTGCCAGCCCAATACCGACCCGGACTACACTTTGACTCCGCTCCTGCCTTCGCTTCTGTTCCTGACGTGCCCGCTAGTGTATGACCCGGCCTGCCTGCATCTGCTATCTCTCCAGTCCTTCTGAGTCCTGTTGAGCACCCATTCATCCGCAGCCTCATCTGCTCTCCTGTCTGTGGTGTTCCTGCACGAAGCCGCCCCTGCTATCTGCTGACAGCTGCTCCTGGTCAACTCCTGTACCAGTATTCTTCCAGGTCTCTTTATAGGTTCCAGCCCAGCGACATTATCAGCGATCCTGCCAGGCACTCGTACGACTCTGCGCTCTTGTGCTTCCTGTCTGCTCTACCAGGGGCTTGGAGTCAGAGCTGTAAGAGAGGCCGTCCTCTGCACATCAGGCTTTACCGCTAGGGGCGTGACAGTATCACTCCTTATTCCACCTGCACATTGCTTCTTCTCTTCCACTCTCCAGACTAGTTAGCACTGATTTGGTAGGCCTGACACTGACTCAGCCAGGCCTAAAACAAAGGCTGTTTACAGGCAGGGACTATGGGCCCCTATGGAGTAGCAAATAGAAAGTTCTAGTACTAGCTATCTCAGTGGCTACTGCTCTCAATACCACAACTGCAGACACTGTCAGCCCTCTTGGCTGCAGCTGCCTTGCTTCACTGTCTGTGACACCACCATCCTCCAGACTGGCTCTAAACCCATCCCAGACTGCTGCATCTCAGTCCTCTCAGGCATGCCTCCCAGTCCTCCTGATGGTGTGACCACTCACCAGGCCTCCTGGCTGCCTCTGTGTAACTCCTAGAGACTTTCCCGGCAGTGTTCTCTGCCTGTCCTCTCTTTCTCCTCCTGTGCCTCCTGTCTAGGACACCTCCACATGTTCTTGGAGGGCCCTGTCCGCACCCGATTCCAGGCCCATGGTTACCCTTACACAGACTGGGGAGCTCACTCAAAGGCCCTGACAGCCCAACACTCCATCTCCACTCTCTAATTTCAATGTTTTTTTATTGTTTTCAAAGATATAAACATACATGGAAAACATATCACAGTTATACATCCATCAATCAATGTAGGTGGGTGTCAAAAGAACAACAAGAGTAGACATTCCCACTACACGACAATACAGCAATAATGCATCACAGGAGGTACAGTCTTTCATTTCTTCAGAGAAATTAACAAGCAAACATATCGTTGAGGTCTTATTTTCCAAGGGCCACCCCTATGGGTACTAACTGTGACCCCCAGAGCCAGACCAATGTCACCTCCGCTGCATGTGTCCTCAGAAATAATGCAATACAATATTATGCGGTAGTACCTTGCATATATAAGTGTGTTCCATGTGGGAAAGGGGATAAACTTTGATGTTGAGCATGAGTTGCATGCTCCATATTGCACATCATAAACAAAAAGCCAAAAATAATGAAGACAAAGGAAAAGGAAAAGGAAAAAGAAGGAACCAGCACCTAACCGTTAAGCATTCTATTTCAATAGTTATTTAACCCATCAGTATAGGGTCTTGTTATTGTCATACCACTCCACCCATGCCTGCCAATGAGTAATAAATGTGGCATACTTGCCTTCTGAGTGGGCCAACATACGTTCATAAGTAAAGTATAGAGAGATGACCACCTCAGCCACTTTGGGACTTTCACCTGATCTCCAGAGCCTTAGTATGACCAGTTTTGCTGCTAGTAACAAGTGAATGATAATCTTCCTAAACGGGGCAGGAATAACTTCCAAACCCAAGTGTAGTATAGCTAGGGAAGGGGAGAGGATTATCGGGAGACCTGTGACCTGTCCTATAATTGCAAAAATGCTGCTCCAAAACCTAGCCAACCTCCCGCATGCCCATAAGATATGGAACAGTGATCCCACTTGTGAGCATTGTCTCCAGCAGAGAGGGGATACTCCTTGACCAAACTTTGCAAGTGTAGATGGAGTTAGGTACCACCTCTGAGTTACTTTGTGATATAGCTCCCATAAGTTGGCACTTTTGGTGGCCGAGTGTGTGCATTATAGTGCTTTCACCCACTGGTCGTCTGTGTAGGAGTCATCTAGATCTTTTTCCCAGGCCAGTAAAGCGTTGTTTTTTTTCAAAAAGGGATTTGTTATTGAGCAAGTTGTAGATTAGTGATATACCTTTCCTCTTATTACTGTGAGATGTGAAAAAAACTTTTGCTTTCCAGAATATTTTGTAGGGTTTATATTGTTTGCTTCTGAGGAATGATTGCACCCTGAGTAAATTAAATAGCTCCGAGTCAGGAAGATCAAATGTGGATTGCAGCTGCTGAAAAGACCTCATGTGCCCCTCCTCCTGAATGTCCGAGACCCAATTCACGCCTCCCACTTTCCATTTCTGCAGATTTAGGTTGGGCATTATTAGAGTTAAAGATGAGATAGGGATATCTAAGTCAACTGTAGGCTTTGAGAGCAACTCCACCGAGGTGAAATCCCTCCAAGCTCTTAGAGTGGCCACCATAGGTGATGCGTAATTCATGTGTGTGTCTTTAAGGAAGGGACCTGCCAGCAGAAGTGCCTCCAGGTCACCCCCAGAGACTTGATGTTGTTCTAGGGGACCCCATATTGGAGTAGGCTGCCCTGAGAACCAGCCTTTAGCCTGTGTCAAAACAGCCGCTAGATTGTAGTCAGTGAAGGAAGGAACTCCCATGCCCCCTGCCGATTTTGTTTTGCGGAGTTTATGAAAGGCGCTTCGTGCTCTCTTACCTACCCAAATATACCTTGCTAGAGCACCCTGTAGCTCCCCAAAAAAATTCTTGGGAACTGGTATTGGTACCGTTCTGAACACATATAACACTTGCGGTAATATCTGCATTTTAAAGGAAGCTAATCTGCCCGACCATGATAATATGTGTTTACTCAATGCTTTTGTTCCCTCTTTGACCTTATCTATTAGTGGTAGGTAGTTAGCCTTGAATAGTTGCTCTGGAAAAGTAGTGAGATGGATCCCTAAGTAATCAATCGCTTCGTCATTCCACACATAAGGGTAAGTACCTTGCAGAAGAAGCTTGTCTTCTTGCTTCAGACCCAGATCCAATATAAAGGATTTGGTGTCATTCACTTTGTAATATGATATTTTACCATAATCTCGAAGCACACAGGAGACCCTATCCAAGGAAGCCACCGGATTAGTAAGCATGAGTATAACGTCGTCCGCAAACAGACTAATGACGTGTTTTTTCCCCGCTATTGTAAAACCATGTATCTCGGGTGACTGTCTAATAGAAGCCGCAAGCGGCTCCATTAGCAGGTTGAAGATGAGGGGTGACAGCGGGCACCCCTGCCGTGTGCCATTCGTAATTTTAAAAGGTTTGGATAGCATTCCCGACGTGTACACCCTTGCCGACGGGACCGAGTACAGGGCCAAAATTGCTGACAATGAATGTTTTTCAAAACCATATTTTTCCTAAGCGCATTTCAGGTACATCCAATGCACCCTATCGAACGCCTTCTCTGCATCCAAGGCTAGGAGCAGAGAAGGCGTTCGAGTTGACCGTGCCATGTGAGAAATATTAAGCAAGCGCCGCGTGGCGTCCGATGCCTGTCTACCCTTCGTGAAGCCAGATTGGTCTGGGTCAATTAAGGTGGGAAGAATATCTACTAATCGCAAGGCTATCATTTTGGCGTAAATCTTAAGGTCATTGTTTAGCAATAAGATAGGACGAACATTTTGGGGAACCTCCGGTGACTTCCCAGGCTTGGGCAGTGTTACTATCAAGGCTTCAAGCATTTCAGGGGGAAAAATTGCCGAGTTGGCAGCTACCTCGAACACCTTCAGTAAATGCGGGGCTAAAGTCATTTGAAAGGTCCTATAGTAGTCTCCTATGAGTCCATCTGGGCCGGGTGATTTGTTGGGAGGAAGAGTTTTGATGGCCTGAAGTAGTTTGTTCAATGTGAAGGGGGAATTTAACTTACTCAGCTGTTCAGGGGACAGACTAGGTAATCGAATCTTAGAAAGAAAGTCTGCTATATCGGCCAGGCATGGTTGGTAGGTCGAGGGATCTTGGTCTAAATTGTACAAGGAGCTGTAATAGTCGCTAAATGCATTTGCGATGCTTTGAGGGTCATATACTGGCGTCTTACTGACAGGGTGCGTCATCCGGGCTATCTTGGTTTTAAAGCGCTGACCCTTTAGGTAGCGGGCCAGTGCCCTGCCTGCTTTATTATTCGTCGCGTAGAAGGACATCTTTGCCCACCTGTCTTTATTTTCTAAATTTTGGAGTAGGAGGATTCTAAGGTCATGTCTTAAGGCTGAAAGTTTAGTGCTAGTGGATATGTTGGGATTTTTCTTATTCAAAGAATCCAAGGATTCTATTTCCTTAAGGAGAGTGGACATTTTTAGGAGTTTCTGTTTTTTGGCTCTAGAGCCCAACTGAATAAACACGCCTCTGATAAAGGCCTTGTGTGCATTCCAAAGAGTGAATGGGTTCTCCGTGGACTGGGAATTAATCTGGAAATACTCTACCAGTCGTTCCCTAATCATTTCTTTGGTGGTCGCGTCCTGAATGATAGAGGAGCTGGCCCGCCACACATACGCAGCCGTGTCAGGGTACTTGTCACCTAGGGTCAGAAGAACGGAAGCGTGGTCTGACCACGTGATAGTGTTAATTTTGGAGTCTCTTACTCTTGTGAGCAGCCACTTGTCCAGTAGAAAGAGATCAATCCTTGAATAAGAGCAGTGCCTGTGCAAGAAAAAGGAATAATCTCTTTCAGTGGAATGTGTACAGCGCCAAGCATCATACAGGTCATGGGACCGAAGGAAGTTTGCCAGAGTAGGGGCTTTCCCGGGAGCATTTGCAGAGGAGTCTAGCAGGGGGTCAGGTATTACATTAAGGTCCCCACATATTACAAGGGATCCCTGGAGGAGTTTCTTAACCTTGCGCATTAAACCATTCAAAAAATAAATCTGTCTCTTGTTTGGGACATATACATTAACCAGAGTATACCTGACACCATTGATATCACACACCAATATTATATATCGACCGGATGGATCAGAAAATACCTCTATTAGAGAAAAAGAGACTGTGTCCTTGACAGCAATCATTACACCCCTCCTTTTAGCCTCCATATTGGAGAAAAAGTAGTGCTGAAATGATTTGTATGTACATTTGGGTGGAGCGCCGTTGTGGAAGTGGGTCTCCTGGACACAGAGGACATCGCACCGCGAGGAATCAGCTTCCCGCCAGAGCGATGCTCTCTTTACAGGGTGGTTCAGTCCATTAGCATTGACTGACAAGATTTTAACTGGCATTGCAGATAATATAATAACATGCTATCAGCAGGGGCCCTGTGTACTCACGGCCCTGTCCCAGCGTGGGTATGTTAAAAAGGTAGAATGTCCATCGAGCAACGTTGGTCCAGGTCAGGCGGATGTAACATAAGTCTCTTGTGGGAAGGTGGTTAAGAGAGATGCAGTTTTTAGAGTTGGAATGGTGCGGTTCCTGCAAGCAAAAATGGTTAGAAAGGGGGTACAAACATAAAATAAAATAAAAAAAATAAAATTCGGACTGTAAAAGGAGGGCCGAAATGACCCAAGTGCAGAAAATACTGCTCAGATACAGGGGAGCTTAAATGTGGAAAAGCTCCAAAGGCGGGGCCCCCAAGGGGCCTAAGAGGCAGTCACACAAGGCAAAGGCGAAGTGCAAGGTGGTCAGTCATTTCATCGATTCTTAGAAACTTGTTTCCAATCAGGGGACACCCTACCGGGTGTAGTGAGGCTAGCCGAGGTGGGGTTTTCCTCTGGGAGAATTTTCCATTTCTGGAGTAGCTTGAAGCCCTTGGAAGGAGAAGTGATCACGTGTGTAGCGCCATCTTTGGTCACCATGAGCTTTGTTGGGAACCCCCATTTATATACAATATCATGATTCCTTAGGGCCTTGGTAACTGTGTTCAGATTCTTCCAAAGTTGAAATGTGAACTGCGATAAGTCGGCATAAAACTGTAGGTGTGCATATTCAGTGCCACCGTGTTCTCCTTTGCGGGTAATAGACATCAGCCTTTCCTTAGATTGGTAAAAATGCATTCTAAAAAGAACGTCTCTAGGGACATTTTCAGGTATAAAGGAGGGCTTGGGCAGACGGTGAATCCTGTCAATGGATAGTTCAATGGCAGAAATATCAGGCATGAGGGCAGCCAGCATATTCATGGCGTATGGACGCAGACTAGAGGGGGCCACATTTTCTGGTTTACCACGGACCTTCACGTTATTTCTACGTGACCTATCCTCTAAATCTGCCAACTTAGCTTTTATCCATGTTTGTTCTTCCTCAGCCGTTTCATGTGCATCCACCAGCTCATTGATTGTGGTTGCATATTCCCCCATTTTTGTTTCAATGTGGTTTACTCTATCTCCCACTTCTGACAATTCTGTGCTGAATTTCCTCATGCATGACATCATGTCCCCATGGATAGTGCTCCTCAAGGAGATTAACATGTCCTTGAGAGTAGTGTCCAGGACTGGTTGATTTTGTGTAGGGAATGAGATTATGGAGTCAGGGAGCTCCCTCGTGTCTTCTTGTGAGTCAGCATTGGATCTTACCTCACACTGCTGGTTGTCAGAATCATCCGCTCTGAAACAGGACTTTGCAGGGCTTCTGCTGAGTGGAGAGGGCGCCCGTGAAGTCCCTTCAGCTCCAGGGGAGTCTCGATGGTCTGGTCCAGCAATAGCCTGAAAGCGTCCGCCGCTGGATCTAGACATGGAGGACACGCCGGTGCCATTTTGCCCACGAGGCAGCGGTGATGATGAGAAAAAGTCTGTGAGCTTTTTCGGCCGATGCTCTGCCTGCCGCTTCCTCGTCATGCTACCCAGCTGTCAGGCAAGTGTTCCGCCGCAAGTAGGTGCCTTTGGGGCTAGAAAGAGAGCCTCTGTGTGCTGTGAGCCACTCTAATTGTCCGCCGTTAGCCGGAGCTCAGGAGTCACACCGCCATCTCGGTGGAGTCCAATCCATCTCCACTCTCTGACCAGATAAACTCCTCCTAAGCTGGGCTGACCCTGGATATTTTGGAGGCCTGCTCCTGCCAATACAAGTTGGGCATTGGTCAGGGCTCCCTAGAATACCCCAGATGGTTCCACCTCCCCTCCAGCATCTCTTTCCAGAAAGCATTAAAAGCTTCTGCAAAGAAGAAGAAGGTTCTAGTGATGCCACCTGTGAGTCACTCAGCACTACTCTGAGCCACTCCCAATCCAGATCACACAACACACCCAGACTTGGCTAACAGCCAATCCTGGAAATTGATCTGTCCTAAAAAAGCAACACTTTACTCAGGGTTTGACAAATTTGCTTGGAATCTAGGAGCCAGCTAAAAAAGTTAGGAGCCAGAAAACGCGCCCGTTCCGCCAAGCTCGCGTGCAGAAGCAAACACATACGTGAGTAGCGCCCGCATATGTAAACGGTATTCAAACCATGCCGCGATCATTAGAGCGAGAGCAATTTTTTAAACGTCGCCTATGCAGATTTTAAAGAGTAAAAGTTTGTCGGCATTCCACGAGCGGACGCAATTTTGAAGCGTGACATGTTGGGTATTAATTTACTCAGCGTAACCATACCATTCACAATATAAAAAAAAAAAATTTAATAAAAAATTGGCATGGGTTCCCCTCCAGGAGCATACCAGGTCCTTAGGTCTGGTATGGATTGTAAGGAGAAACCCTATGCCAAAAAAACAGCATTGGGGTTCCCCCACAAACCATACCAGACCCGTATGCGAGCATGCCGCCTGGCCGGTCAGGAAAGGAGT
The DNA here is from genome assembly GCF_905171775.1 of Rana temporaria. Taxonomy (NCBI): domain Eukaryota; kingdom Metazoa; phylum Chordata; class Amphibia; order Anura; family Ranidae; genus Rana; species Rana temporaria. The sequence goes on along the minus strand of NC_053492.1, from coordinate 164,907,585 downwards.
GGGGACAAGTGAGCGTCCCCCTCCTGAGTCGTACCAGGCCGCATGCCCTCAACATGGGGGGTGGGTGCTTTGGGGCAGGGGGGCACCCTGTGGCCCCCCCACCCCAAAGCACCCTGTCCCCATGTTGATAAGGACAGGGCCTCTTCCCAACAACCCTGGCTGTTGGTTGTCGGGGTCTGTGGGCGGGGGGCTTATCGGAATCTTGGAGCCCCCTTAATAAGGGGGCCCCCAGATACCGGCCCCCCCCACCCTAGGTGAATGAGTATGGAGGTACATCGTACCCCTACCCATTCACCTGGAGGAAAAGTGTCAATAAAATAAACACACAACACAGATTTTTTAAATAATTTATTAATCAGCTCCGGGGGTCTTCTCCACTCTTTGGGGGTCTTCTTCGCTCTCCGGGGGTCTTCTTCTGACTTTGGGGGTCTTCTTTCGTCTTCTCCGCTCTCCGGTGTCGTCTCGGCGCTCCCTGGTTCTTCTCCCGCTCGCTTTCCGGTGCCTTCTTCGGGGCTGGCCGCCGCTATCTTCTTTGTAGCTCTTTTTCTAGCGGTGGCCAGCCTGGTCTTCTTTGTCACCTTCTGACTTCTTCTTTTCTTCTTTTCTTCCGATGTTGACTCGACGCTACCTCCCGCTGTAATTCCGGGTGTGCGGTGCGCAACGATTTATATAGGCCTCTTATGATGTCACAGTCCCAGCATGCTCTATGGGTCCCTGGGCTCAGGAGGGGGGGGGGGGGCGCTCGCTCATCCCCACTCCTTTCCTGACCGGTCGGGCGGTGTGCACGGATACGGGTCTGGTATGGATTGTGTGGGAACCCCCACACCGTTTTTTCAGTGTAGGGGTTCCCCCTAAAATCCATACCAGACCTAAGGGTCTGGTATGCTCCTGGAGGGGAACCCATGCCGTTTTTTTATTTAAAATTTGGCGTGGAGTTCCCCCTCATGATTCATACCAGACACCTCGTCTAGAGTTGGCGGGAATCCAAGTCGGATCCCCGTCGCTTCTATGTCGGCTTTTTCTCATCACGGCAAGTCGGCTCGACACTGGCTCCTGCAACGGGGCGCATAGGTGGTTATTCTCGCCAAGAAAAGGAGCGAGATTGACACAATATCGCGGTCACCTACTGTAGTTTATATTGTCTGTAAACATAAGGACTATGGTGTCACTAAGTCACATAAGTCCTAGGTTTGTCAGGTAAGTATAGGTGTCTACAAAGAACCAAAAAAATAGGAAAATTCTTTGAAATAAGAAGTGATGAATAGAGCATGGGATTGGAGGGTTGGTATAAAGGGGAGAGGTCTTTCAAGGGTCCCCTGATTATTTTGTTCCAGAGCAGTACAGTGTATGATATAAAAAAGTTACGCTATCTTTTTAGAACTCAAAAACAATACTTATTAGAAGTAAAGTTCAATAAAAAACAATGAATCCCATTGCAAAAAATTATTCCTCCTTCATCAGGGATACAAGAGGATAATATAAAAAGTATAATAGTGGAGTCAGAATTTGTATACTGGTGGTTATACACCAGCTATAGAATTCACTGAAAGTTGAAGAACAAGCACAGGGAACCAGCTCATGTGCTTGCAAGGAGCATGCTGATAGGAGGAGGTGGCAGATTGAGAGACATATAAGCTCATCAGTGTGTTGCTTCTCCTCTCGCTCTCCAGAGGCTGGGGAGGGAGAAGACCTGCAAGTTTTACCTAACTTCACTAGAGAGAATCGGGTATCCTGCCCTGCCATACAAGGCTGTGGTTTGTAGAAAAGCTGTGTAAATCTCAGGATTGGGTAGACACAATTACAAATCTTTGAGCAGGAAAAAGCTACTATGTGCTACTATGTGTGTATTTAATCTGTGTATTTACACGTTTGCTTAGAGTTTGACTTTAAGCAACACTTTATTTATTTTTTCTTCTTACAAGATCCATGGTTTGTTTCTTCTTCACTAACAATTTTTTTTATAAAAAGCAGTCTTTTCTATCTTACAGCTACAGTGCACATTCAATCTTGCATTGTGCAATAATCTATTAGTTGTTTACTTGGGGAAAGTGGTTGCCAGTACAAGATGTGTCATTAACAATCCTAACACAGACTAACAGCTCTACAGCTCTAGTCCAGATAAATTTCATCTTGACAAATGTGAAGTACCTTTAAGTACTAGTACAAATGTGTGCTAACCTTTTTAAGTTATAGAACATTGCCAGCATGTACAGTATAGATGAAACACTTATTTTTTGTAGTCAAAATTATAAGCTGTGTTTTATTTATTTTGTCTGTTTTTCCTTTTTTTCATGTTTTCTTCAAGTATTATTTTACCAGAATAACTTCAAATTGCACTGAAACTGCTATATACTAATGTGTCTGTTCAGATAAGGAAACAATAACACACATTTATTCTGACTCTTTCACTTGCATCTAGCATAGCTACCTTACTAGTCAGATCCACACAGGCATAGTACATGCTTTACAACCCCATAGGGAGATTTTGCTTCAATATCTGCAGATAAATAGAGTAGCTGTGTCTTTTCAGGTCATACATAGGGATTTCAAATAATCACACTTCAAGGATATTCTTTTTTTTTTTCCAAGGATATTCTATTATTTATTATAAATCACAAAAACAATACAAGAATAGCAGCTAAATTATACATAGCCCGATTAATGGAGTGTAAGGGTATATGCAAAGCACTGCAATCCATTACAAATGATCAGAACCTATGTTTTACTAGTTAAATTAGACCAAATTAAACTGAGATCATTCCAATCTGCCAGATAGATGGGGATTAGTATGGGGTATTTTTTTTAAAACAATCATTTTTTTAAGGAGCAGCAATTTTAACGATGCTTAAAGTGCAACAATAAACACGAAAAATTCCTTTAAATATAGTGAATGTGGGGTTCCCTCAGTCTGCCTGTAAAGTGGCACATCTGTAGCACATATAGAACAGGCTGCAGCAAAAATGATATTTACAAAGAAAAAAAAATGTAAACATTTAAATTGACTAGCGATTGTAATTTCCGGCACCCGGCTATTGAAAAAATAAAAAATAAAGAAAAAAAACTGCGTGGGCCCCCTCAGTTCATACTAGACATTAAATAAAAAATAAAAAAACACAGCATGGGTTCCCCCAAAATCCAACACTTTTGACAATATAGTCTATCTGTCTGTCTATCTATCGTATGGCCCGAATTCACAAAGCACTTGCGCCGACGTATCTCAAGATACGCTGCAAAAGTGCAAATGTGCGCCGTCGTATCCTTGCGCCGTACCCACAAACTAAGATACGCCTAAAAACAGGCTTCATCCCGCCGACGTAACTTGCCTACGCCGGCGTAGCGTGGGCGCATATTTAGGCTGGACGCATGTGGCGCTCCCATTGATTTTCTATTCAAATATGCAAATGAGGGAAATATGGCAATTCACGAACGTACGTGCGCCCGACGCAGGCTACGCGATGTGCGCGTAAGTTGTATGTCCGGCGTAAAGTTAAGCCCCATAAATGAGGTGTAACCCAGCAGCAGACATGCACCAGGGAACACAAGCCGGCGTATTTTATGGAGTTTAAGTTGGACGTGTGTGTGGCTGGGCGTAGGTTACGTTCACGCCGTAGGCGTATTTTAGGCAGTTGTTCCGACGTGGTTATGAGCATGTGCAGAGGGATGCGTCCTCGTCTCGGCGCATGCGCAGTTGGTGATACGTATCTGTCTGGCGCTCGGCCCAGAATTTTCATGGGGTCACGCCTCATTTGCATGGCTCACGCCCACTTCCACCTACGCCGACTTACGCCTTCGAAACCCAGCGCAGTTTTGGCAGCACTGGCTTTGTGAATTTCATGCTTGCCTCTCTGTGCTGCGTCGGCGTAGCGTAGCGTATATTATTTGCGCTACGGCGGAGTAATGTGCGCCCGCTCTCTGTGAATCTGGGCCTATATATATATATATATATATATATATATATATATATATATATATAATTTTTGCATTTGGAACACAGGAGATTGGTCGCATTTTGGTGCCATGGTTCGGATCCATATGATTTACATACATGACTGGACCATCAATTCAAAGGTTTCAAAGAACTATGCCAATATTAATGTGTTTTGCTTATGTTTGTGCTTGTGTTTGCTTAGTGTTATAGACAATCTCCTTAGATAAATGTGTTCCTGGATATGTTAATTAATGTGGCTTGAATATACTTTGCTCCATTTCTTGAAAGAATTGACACTTCTGCTCTGCTTTATATCTCTTCTGTGTGACTGGTTTTAGGACATTCTGAGAAAGCAACTATACATTTTTTGATGGTTATTTTCTTATATTTTTTTTACTACCCTTGAGACGCTAGCAAATTTTTAATAGTATTTATCTGTGTATATTTGTTTTTATGCTTAGACGTTATATTATTGATAGTACTTTGGTTCCCAGATCTTATTTGTACAGCCAAATGACTGTTATGGTTGAACTTAACTACTGTATTTACATAGTTAGTCAGGTTGAAAAAAGACACAAGTCCATCCAGTTCAAAACAAAACAACTATAATAGCCAAATGGCTGACTGTCCCTGACCACTATGGTCATAAATGTGAACACCTGTCATACTATTACACCTCATTAATCAGTTTCCGACTGGGCCATAGCCAAATAATGGCTACAGTGTGGTCAGATAACTCTGGGAGGGTGCACTATAATGTCCTCCCAGAATCGCGCTCCCGCACGCCCCTGGAGCATGCACCTGGAGCACACACCTGGGAATGTCCATGACATATTTCCTGAGGGACCTTATTGTTTTTTTGTTTTGTTTTTTGGCATGAAGTAGCTCCTTAAAATCCATACCAGACCTAAAGGGTTTGGTATGCATTTTGAGGGGGACTCTACACATTTTTTTTCATTCTTGCTGTTGGATGTGCTGCAGAAAAAATTCAATTTACAAAAAAAAGCCTCTTCCCTTATATATATACCCTCACCTCCAGTATTTGACCCAAATTAATGTTACGTCAAATAACGCTTTTCCCTTTACACTGGGTAGGTCTAAGTTCAGATGTTTCTCCAGGTCCAATTATCTCAGGAATCCAATCCATCTCCATCCTCCTTCATCATATCATATTTCTTCCACCAAAACTCAAAACAAGATAGAGTATTATAGCGTAAAACATTTTCCAATAGTTTTTATTAAAAAGCACTGTAGACAACAAGCCTCTTTCCTCCAAGGGTCCTGGTCTCCAGACACTCATAAGATGGGGGATCGCAAACTTCCAGTCATGCAGATTAACACCATCAGCCCCGACCTACACGTTATATCACTAAACACGTGACTTCATCAGGGTGGTATATGCTATTTCTTGACATCCCCTTGCCTATCAGCCCAGAAAATTTGCATTTCAATTTGACATGATCAGTTTGCACTGATTTCAATGGGGTTTGGGTTTGGCATTTAAACTACTTTGAAGTAAATCAAACCCCTGATAATCTGAAGAAGTATGGTGTATCATTAGACTGGAGCCACACTTTGACAGACCCAGAGGTTAGTAACCCCATGACAACTTGTGGTGTGTGACAACGGCACCAACCTACTGTCTGCCTTTAGCAAGGAAAGCTGACACACATGCTTTGCCTGGCACACAGTCTCAAGCTGGTGGTTCAGTGGTTAGTGGATAGGTACCCTGGGTTACACGATCTAATTCTAGCCACTTCATGGAATACCTACCCAGCCAGTGTTCGGTTGGGTAAATCCAGCAGCAATTAAATTTGTTTGCAAAGTGCCTGATCTGTGACATGTCCACTAGGTGGATCTCGACTGCACAGGTAGCAGAGGGCAATTGACGAGTACATGGGCAAGTATGTAATAAGCACAGATTTAGGGCTTCTCCCACACAATACATACACTTAGTTATCACAAGGGAAAGAGGTGACAAGAATGGTGAGAAATGACAAGGTCTGCATCAGTGACATTGTACCTGTTGAGTGACATCATGAACAGGGCCATCCAGGCAGAACAGAAGATGAAAGAGGAGGACTTTATTGCAAACCAGGGCCTGGTCTATCCAGACACCATTCCTGTGAGACCACAGCAGATACAGGAGGAGGAGGACTATTGCTGCCATGGGGCACTGAGGTTGACATGAGCCAGTTTTCCTGGGGTATGATTTATGCCTACCAAACTCTGGACGTAGTACATGTTTGGGGGGGAGGAAGCTCAGAATAATGTAGGCCACCTCTTATGCTATTTCCTTGACACCCCATTGCCTATCAGCCCAGAAAATTAGCATTTTTTATTTGACTGGATCAGTTTGCACTGATTTCAATGGGGTTTGGGTTTGGCATTTAAACTAATTTGAAGTAAATCAAACCCCTGCTGAACTGAAGCAGTTTGGCTTATAATTAGACAGGAGCCACACTAGGGCAGACCCAGAGGTTGGTAACCCCATGGCAGCTTGTGGTGTGTGACAACGGCACCAACCTACTGTCTGCCTTTCGGCAAGGAATGCTGACACACATGCTTTTCCTGGCACACAGTCTCAATCTGGTGGTGCAGTGGTTAGTAGATGGGTACCCTGGGTTACAAGATCTAATGCTGGCCAAAATTATTTGTAGCCACTTCATGAAATTTTGTGTGCAAAGTGCCTGATCTGTAATATGCCCACCAGGTGGAACTCGCCTGAACAGACAGCAGAGGGCAATTGACAAGTACATGGGCAAGTATGTAATGAGCACAGGTTTATGGCTTCTCACACACAATACAAGGGACAGAGTTGACAAGAATGGCCAACTATGACAAGGTCTGCATCAGTAACATTGTACCTGTTGTGTGTCATCCAGGAAGAACAGAAGATGAAAAAGGAGGACTTTATTGCATACCAGGGCCTGGTCTATCCAAACACCATTCCTGTGAGGCCACAGCAGGCACAGGAGGAGGAGGACTATGGCTGTCATGGTGGCACTGTGGCTGACATGAGCCAGTCTTCCTGGGATATGATTCATGCCTACCAAACATTGGGAGTAGTACATGTCTGGGGGAAGGAAGCTCAGAATAATGTCATCACCAGTAACCTTGAGGACTGCGTAACACCACTGCCAGTAATTTGTGGTGCATGCAAGAGTACCTTAGGATTCTTGGCATCAGGGATAGGGGCCATCAATGGTTGGCAACCCTAACTGTTCTGCATTACAAGGGGAATGTTTCAGAGCTCATCCCATCCTTGCAGAGGGAGAAGAGGATGGAACATCTGGAGAATGTGATACAGAGGAACATGTCTAACTCATTTTAAGAGTGTCATGGATAAGATGTTTCTGAGCCCTGTCAGTGAAAAGAGAAGCAGCCGTTGTGATGGCTAATTGATGGTTGCCTTTAAAAAAATGTCTGTCCTCAGCCTCCAAGGCTCTCTGCTACCGGCACCTATTAGCAGCAGCTGCATCACATGATGGCTGATTCCCTGGGGGCATGAGTGGATGTAGATAGCATTCAAACAGATGACTCCCTTGACTACTGGGTCATGAGAATGGACTTGCTGGCTAGAGCTTGCCCAGCATCCGATTAAGATGCTGGGATGCCCTGCAGACAGTGTGCTCCATGAATGGACATTCAGTTCTTCTGGGCTTTGGGAAAGGTAAAACAGTGTGTTTGTCCATGGACACCATTGACCTGCTGACATTAGTGAAAATTAACCAGTCTTGGATCAGCAGAAGTTCCAAGCCTCTGCTGCAGATGCTGCTAATTAAATATTTGGGGATCCTTCCACTCTCTAAATATTTTTTTACGGCATTCATTCCAATATTCTATTTTCACCACAGCAAGCCACACAAAATATCTCACATGTTACAACCATTTCCATGTCTGGACTCCCCGAGCACAACCAGCCATCAATAGCACATCCTTATATCTGTCACTCTTAATATCTGCTATCACTGTTGTAGGCCTGCTACCATTAACCTTTAAAAGTGCGGCCATAGCTGCTGTTCCTTTACGGCAGTAATTTTAAATTACACTCACATTTTTAGCTAGTTAAAATGGGTTCATCCAGTGCTTTGCATGAATACTTCTGTCCGGTTATGGTGTTTGGGCAACACCGACACTCAAAACTTTGTTTGAATACAGTAGGGTTGATTTAATAAAACTGCAGTGCAAAATCTGTAGTAGCTGTGCATGATAGCCAATCATCTTCTAACTTTAGCTTGTTCAATTAAGCTTTGACTAAAAAAGCTAGAAGCTGATTGGTTTCTATGCAGTGCTACACTAGATTTTGTACTTTTCTGTTTTAGTAAATCAACGCCAATGTTCGGGCACCACCAGCACCCAAAACCCAATCTTTTGACAGCTTTGCAGCAGTTGAGGATACATTGAATGTTTATTAAAGCACACTATAATAATGTTGAATAATTATGTTGGGTTATAAGTGTGTCCTAAAAAATATATTTTTAATTGCTGGCTGAAAAAAAGCTTACTCTATGCTTTCAAATTTGCCTATGCTCAAAGAGAATTAGATTCTGTTTCAAAATTCATATGCGCAATTACATTTTATCAGTGCTCATCTAAAAACAATTGTCTATATATTCACATTGGCCTCTCATTAATACATTGGCCTCTCATTCTGAAATATGTACAATATTTATATCATATCTTTGTCAAATTTAAATAATACAATTATTTAAAAATTAAAGCTGCCCAATTTGGCTTATCCAAAAAGGGTATGGAAGCTGTTTTGGCAAGAACTTTTATTTTTCCATCACCTGCTCTCTCTCTGACAAAGAGTCTGAAAAGGTTTGCATCAAATCTATAAAATCTGTCCTTCACTTTATAAAAAAGTAAGACAATTTGTTTAAGACAAATTGCAATCTGATTATTCTCTCTAAAAAAACAGTGTTTTTGCCAATAGAGGCTTCAAAATTCTGTTGCAAAGATGTATGCCAATCCATCTTTAACGTCCAAAACAAAGGCACAGATATACAATTACCTAGTGTAAAATGCATACCTGCCCTATTCCTTCAAAAATGCAGATGGTCCACACTGGGTTGTTAACCTGTGTCTTGCTCACTCAGGTTTTCTAACTGGGTGGTAAACCATATGTGCTTTTCATTGTCAGTGACCCAAAAAAGACAGTTGATTTATTTTCAGATGTAACATTTTTGCTCAGGCTCTCAAAAGTTGTGGCCTATTCAAACAGGCTTTTATTGTTAGCTGTGTTGCAAACCTATATAATATATCCATCATCAGCGTTCAAAAAAATCTATTTTCTGTAGCTAAATGCCTGCTCAATTGCTCAGCAAAAACAACCTGTTCAAAAAAGCTTGCTAGCTGTGGTTCAAACCTGAATTTTATTTTTATGTCAAAGTCCTAAAAATACCATATTTTCTTTTACCTACTGATGCTAAATGCATACTCTCCCAAAGACAATTATTTATTTTTTCCAATGCTAAATGCATGCTAAATCTCTCAGAACTTTCAACCTTTTCTAACAGGAATTCGAGCTATGTTACAAACTGTTATGCTATTTTCATCCTTTTTCTTAAGGATGCTAAATGTCTGCTCAATTGCCTAGAAAGTGTGCACTGTTAAAACTAGTTTGCTAGCTGTGGTGCAAACCTGTATGCGTTTTTCAGTGTTCAAAATAAGAACCTTTTTTTTTTTTTACATTCAGATGCATAATAACTCCCAATACAGTGGTCGCCTAACTGTGGTCCGGCCCTTGAGGCACTATTTATTTCAGTGACAACAACAACGAGGTATACAGTACTTCCTGCCACTGACACAAAGATGTGACACTTGTTTACTTCCACTGATGCCAGACAAAATGTCGATTCTGGCTGGCCACAGTCCAGCCCCCCTAAAGTCTGAATGACAGTAAATTGACCCTTTGTTTAGAAAGTTTGGAGACCCCTGTACTAATCTATCAGAAATTGTGGCTTGTCAAAAAAAGACTTACCACCTGTGCTGAAAAAGGTTTCCATCTTTATTGTCCATAAAAGGCAAGGTTTTTTTTATTCAAGATGCAGTTTGCATGCTCAGACTCTTTATAGGCTTAAATTGTGCTGCAAACCTGTCACTTTTTTTTCATCTTTTTTATCAGCCAATCCATCAGTTTTAGATTCAAATGTGCAATCTGATTTCTGTCTCTCCTTTCAAACATTGCAGCCTATCCAACAAAGGTTCAAAATGTGTCCTTCAATGCTATTTCATTCTTCAGTCTTCAAACTTTGAAAAGCATTCAAAATGTTCAAATTTTTATATATAATATGCATGCTCTGGAATAGCAAAAAGGTTTTAAGAACTTTACATCAAATGTTTACAATTTTTAAGTGGACCTTGCCAAAAAATGCATAAAACACAGGGCGACTAAGTACTGTGAATGCAACTGTTAAAGTGTACAGTACCAACGTCCCGATAGTATGAAAATGGAAATTAATCTGGACTAATTGAATGGACTTTTGGCGGTACAAGTAATAAATGTAAAAAATCTATAAATATGTATTCATAAAAAGGATATACGAAGAACATTGTATACATAATTTTGTGAAAAAAAAGTACAATATCAGCATATTATATATAGACTTTTAATCCTTGAGACTGAGTTAGATATGCGGAATGGTAAATCTTGCTTTTACTCTCGACATGTTTCGCATACAGGACGCTTCATCAGGAGCATAGAGGTAGGTTAAACAGGTTTCCGCAAAGTTATGTGGATCAGACCGTCAGTGATAAAGTTTGGTATATACAGCACTGTTACCTAGCCAGCCTTTAAGGCATGTGGTAGGTAGTTTAAAAACACTGTTGTATATACAGGTAAAAAGTTTGTGCCTATTGTAAGGGATTAGCTCGGTAGCGGGGGTGTGTGACCTCCTGAGTGGGTTCACTACACACTGAAATATACAGAGAGGCAGCCGTGGGTGGTTGAAAAAACAAGGGTTATGGTTTATTCTTCCATATTGCTGGAAACAAGTGCAAGCATCCAAACAACATAAACAAAACATAAAATAAACCCTGGCCACTTGGGCCGTCTACCTTCACAACACAGGAACATACCTATGGAGTCTGGCACAGCCTACTGCTGGGAAGACACTGCTGGTCTTCCAGCAGAAAACAATAGTCTTTTTGATTTTCTTATCACACAGCAAAAATATCAACAACCACTTCACCTTCAGAAGTCTTCCTCCACTCACTGCTCTCCTTAACTCAACTAGCCTCAGGATGCAGCATTCAGTAGTAATCCTCTGGACAACTTATAGAGGCCTTAATTTTTTCATTCTGAACAGCTGAAGCTATCCAACGTCCTTAAACCTTTCTTCCTACCTCTGCAGCTGACTACCTGATAGTAATTGGTGAATTTTCTAAACAAGGCAGAAATGTATCTCCCATCTGTGACAACACCCCCAGATTTACCTGACTTCCTGTCACACTATGCACAGATTGCTGAAGAACAGTGGTGTACAGTAGGCAACAGGTGCCCCATCCGATGTCCCTTAAGATGTCCCAGAGTTAGGTATGACTCCACATATTAGATGACGTGTGCGTAGATAACAGGGGGGGTAAAACATAATAAAGTGAAGGGTCACCACCCCAGCACAGAAAGGAGGATAGTCCTTTAACAAGTGCAGTAGTATCTTGGTATCCAGCGAGTGGCAGTGAAGCAGGAACCAATAGGGAGAACGGAGGGAAGTGCACGAGGGCTGCACATGGAAGTGCGACACGGATGTATCATTCCCTCCGTTCTCCCTATTGGTCCCTGCTTCACTGCCACTCGCTGCATACCAAGATACTACGGCACTTGTTAAAGGACTATCCTCCTTTCTGTGCTGGGGTGGTGACCCTTCACTTTATTATTTTTTACCCCCCTGTTATCTACACACAAGTCATCTTATATTTGGAGTCATACCTGACTCTGGGACATCTTAAGGGACATCGGATGGGGCACCTGTCGCCTACTGTACACCACCGTTCTTTAGCAATCCGTGCATAGGCACAAACTTTTTACCTGTATATACAACAGTGTTTTAAACTACCTACCACATGCCTTAAAGGCTGGCTAGGTAACAGCGCTGTATATACCAAACTTTATCACTGACGGTCTGATCCACATAACTTTGCGGAGACCTGTTCAACCTACCTCTATGCTCCTGATGAAGGGTCCTGTACGCGAAAATGTCGAGAGTAAAAGCAAGATTTACCATTCCGCATATCTAACTCAGTCTCAAGAATTACAAGTCTATATATACCCTCTGGTGCTATATGTTCTCATTTTCATGAGTATATTTGCATAAGTATAAGCTGTTATGTATCGTTCTTAATAATATGTACTGAGTTAATATGCTGATATTGTACTATTTTTTCACGAAATTATATATACAATGTTCTTCGTATATCCTTTTTATGAATAAATATTTATAGATTTTTTACATTTATGACTTGTACCGCCAAAAGTCCATTCAATTAGTCCAGATTAATTTCCATTTTCAAATGTTTACAATTGCTTAGTTCTATGATCTGAGAAATAAAGATATTGTGATTTGTTTATCCCAGATCAGGTCTGCTGGATCTCCCTCTGAAATAGAATCTTAGCAAGTAGCAAGTACACAGTGTCCAGCTAATCAATTCAGTTTTTCTAGCTTGTGGCTCTGAAAAAATCTCTCAATTATATCCTGCCTAGTCCCTTCATTTTGCATTTTGGCTTTCGTTTTACACTTCAGTGACCCGTTTTCAGCGGAGAGCATCACTCGGGGCAGTGCGTCATCCTGACTTCCAAGTCTGGATCTGCCAGCTGCCCTGATTGAGGGCAGTCTCAGCATCTCAGTGAGCCGTTGAGACGGTCGCTCCCAGCCCCTCCACTGCTCATCGTTCCAATGAGCACTCAGAAGTAGAGCATAAGCCATGGGTGCTCAACCTGTGGCCCTCCAGCTGTTGCAGAACTACAAGTCCCATGAGGCATTGCAAGCCGCTGACAGTTACAAGTATGACACTAAAACACAGAGGCATGATGGGAATTGCAGTTCCACAACACCTGGAGGGCCACAGGTTGAGCACCCATGGCATAAGCTATGCTGACTAATAGTCAGCATCGCTCTGCTCTAGGAGGAGTGAGAACCGAGCCATCGGTGGTGTTGGGTGGCTTGGTTCGCAGTGCAGAGACACTGGGGGACAGATACAGCATCAGTGTGATGCTCCATCCACCAAGGTAAGTATGAATAAGGGGAACAAAAAAAACCTTTACTACTCTTTTAAAGTGATACTAAAGTTTTTTTTTTATTATTAAAAATAACATACATGTTATATTTACAGAAAAAATGTATGGAGTGTATCCCTCACGCTACTGTGAGTGAAATAAATGTTAAAATAAACAGATGCAAGTGATGTATATCAAAAAGCAGCAAAACCTAAAGTGTTAACGGTGCACAAAAAAACTATATATATATATACAATAAAGTGATCTCGCGCTATAATATATAATCACCAAACACTAAATAATCGGACTGCTGACAGAGTCCTCAAAGCTGTGTATAAACATCCAAAAATCAAATCCATGCTAGATAAGTGTATCAGTTTCACCACATAATAAGATAAATAGAATCTTGTCCCACAGTATCAGAAGAGTAAAACATTTCTTTCAATGTCCAATGTTCCTAGCACATTAAAATGTATTTTTCAGTACATGCTACAATTTTAAAGAGACAAAACTTGTGAAAATGTGCGTGAATTGGAGAGATGTGTGGAATATGTTTTCTTCTTATTTTGCCTATACAAACAATTTAACCCCTACGTTACAGTACAATACGCAAAGATGCGGCCTCTTGGCAGGTGGGCCTTGGCACCGAGCTGCTGCATATTTGCATACCAACTAGCCGACACAGCTGTGCCGAGAGCGCATGCGCTCCCAACACAGTTAGCGGTGGTTACCGTAAAGCTCCCAATCGCTTCTTGCAATCGGGAGATTTCTGATCATGTGATCGCTGTGACAGCCAAACACGCTGGTCACATAATTATAAATCCTGCCCCACCTCCCGGCCTCTGAAACCTCTTAAAGAGCTGGGAGGTGCGGGCGCAAAGGGTTTAATGCCGTGTACACACGATTGGTCAAACCGATGAGAACGGTCTGATGAACCATTTTTATCGGTTAACTGATGAAGCTGACTGATGGTCAGTCGTGCCTACACACCATCGGTTAAAAAAACGATCGTGTCAGAATGCGGTGACGTAAAACACAACAACGTGCTGAAAAAAATGAAGTTCAATGCTTCCAAGCATGCGTCGACTTGATTATGAGCATGCCTGGATTATTAACCGATGGACGTGCCTACAAACGATCGGTTTTGTTCTATCAGTTGGGTATCCATCGGTTAAATTTAAAACAAGATTGCTTTTTTTTTAAACATGGATAAATAACCGATGGGGCCCACATGCGATCGGTTCGGTCCGATGAAAACGGTCCATCAGACCGTTCTCATCGGTTTGACCGATTGTGTGTACGCGGCATTAGGGAAAAACCTAAAGAAGAATTATCACTTGGAATGGAAGGTTTACATGTCTCACTTCCCTGCAAATTTCTCTTGCTGATGTTTAATTGAGGCAAATGCTGGCAACCAAAGATAGGCGATCTTTAGCAAAGCATCCATCTCCCAGCTAGCTGTGTAGTCAGTCTTTCATGAACCAAGGGGAGCATTGTTTGACATTGCAGCAAGTGTTATTGGAATATTGGACATTGTACTTTGTCCCATCAGGAACTGAATTATGGAAACAATCATGGCCTTTTTTGCTAAGCCATAGATGCTGTTTTTTTTTTTTTTTTTAGTACCACTTCAGATGAAACCTTGTGTTATGATTTACCTAAATATAAAAGGCAATCAAATGCTGCTATTATATCTGCTATTATATATTAATATGTTGCATATGTCCACAGCCATAGTACAATATGATCCAGAGCCAGGCCCAATTTTTATCTAAAATTAACTATCCTTTTTACATACTAAATTGCACCCAATACTGTCTTTTTTAGAGATGTGCTGAATGATCTTTTAATGTCCTGAAATAACCATTAGCAAAACTATTTCCAGTTGTTATTACCAGGTACCATTTAAATTATAAAAATCTGAGTGAAACACATTGCAGCTTTTAAACTGTTCCATTTTAAACATAATTGTATGTTTCTTATCTTACTCTGAACTGCAGACAGGATTTTAATAATATTTATTTTCTTTGTTCTGACCTCTACATTCTGGTAAAAATGAACATATATTATTCTTTGTTTTAGCAACTGGATGCAGGCATTCTTGGTGCCTCATCTATTTTATTATGTAAAATTACTTATCCAGCAGCAAATTCTCCAAGGCCCGAAGCTCAAGGACTGTAGAGTCATTTATATAATGAATCCCAGAGTGAAAGTAATTCATCTGGGGACGGAATGTACTGTAATTGAAACTAACAAGGGAGGTTTAGGCAGAAAATACATTTCTAATATTTGTCAATCTACTTTCTGCAGTATTAGCTTTTTATGGCATCTAGTCGCATAAAATGCAGAGCAGTAAATGCTGGAACAGGATGCATAAATAAAGGAGTCTGCTTTTATTCTCCTTGTTTCCCTTTGCTACTTTGGGTTTATGTAAACAAAACAAAGCCTATTTATAGAAGCTATAAATACAACTGGGCAAACAGCTGATTTAAAGGATCGCTTGTTTCTGAGTTCCATCTTGTAGTGTGGTTTGTTCTACCGAATCTGCCTACGAGATTAGATTGAAAAGTGCTGACCGAGTCAGGAGAATCAACACTTTGCAAATGTTTACATGCAGATCATTCCGATACAGTTCAGGAATTAAGGCAATCGCGAATTAAAGAAAATAGAAACAGTGATACCGCGCTAACAAATATATAACAGAAATAGTAATCAGCTGCAGTTTAAAACATAAGATACAAAGAATAGGCAAAATAAAAACAAGAATAAGAAAGCTGCGATAAAAATGTATTTGCGGAGACTGCAATTTGAGTGAAACAAACACGTGATCTTAACACCATATAAATATATGTAAAAAATGCTCAAACATATCATGAAAAATAAATCTAAAAGTCCATAAAGTGATCCAAGAGTGAAATGGGTCACACACTTGGGGGTACCAGTGAGGAAAATCACCACAATACAATCGTGATCCACCACCACATAAATTTGCCGCTTACCAAAGGCAAGCTAGAAAGCCAACCTGTAGGATAGTTGCTGGTACAGTATCAGCCACACTCCAACGGTCAGGAGGGATATAACGACTGGATCCAATCCAAATCACTCGTGGGGGGGGGGTTCTCAACCATATACCCAAAAAGCAAGAACACTCAAAAGTGTAACACAGTATTGCACAATTTTATTAATATCAAAGATGTGAACTTACAGTACATATAAAAAGGTAAAAAATGGCATCCATTTAGGGGGCGTCCGTATAGTAAAAGAAAGCTGGCCGGCATGCAAGCGCCCATCCACCTGCGATGACATCAGTGCGTCAACCTTTCTTTTACTATACAGACGCCCTCCAGTCGTTATATCCCTCCTGACCATTGGAGTGTGGCCGCTGATACCTGCAACTATCCTACATGTTGGCTTTCTAGCTTGCCTTTGGTAAGCGGCAAATTTTAGGGGTGGTGGATCACAATTATATTGTAATCGTGAATTAAAAGTTGTACAATTTTCTGTTAAACTGGATAAATATGCAGACATATATTCAAATAAATAAAAAAATATGCAGTTTGCTGATTCATACGATGTATGTTTCTACCACTGTTTAATATATTTGGTATTATTAAAGGCCAACTAAACTTTGAGTTTAAATCAGCTAAATAACCTGTAGGTGTGACAAAACTAAATGGGGGTCACAGACTTTGCAGCCACATTACAAAAGACTGTCCTTTTCCCAGGGCTGGCACTACCATGGGTCCAGGTGGGTCCATTGGACAAGGGTGGCAGTTTCAGAGGGACAGCAAATTTCAGGACATAATTTCCTCCCACCTGCTCTGCCTGCCCTTCTCCTTATTTAACTGAGGGGGCACCACCGCTTATCCCACTGTGAGGGGGCCAGCGCCGTTGCTGTTAGAGGTAATGGCAAAGCACTTGCTGCCATACCAACACACCGGTCCGCCTGCCTATCCATGGATCCCCCCATTGCTGCTGATGGATGCCATGTCGTAACAGGAGGTGGAAACTCCAGGAGAAAGTCAGGATTGATGGATAGAGATATGTGAAATAATGGGGTCTTAGGCAGAGTTATTTCAATCAGTTTTTTTTTCAAATTAGAGTGACGTGTCAGAACACGTCTGATCATTGGATTAGCTCCCAACACAGCCAGAAAACTGACCATGCCAAAGGAAGCAACACAAAGAGAACAGGGTACTTTTTCATACAAGTAAATGGTACAGCAGGCACAAACCAGGAATATAAAACATTCTTTAACCACTAAAGGACCGGAAGGATTTGCCCCATTAATGACCAGGCCATTTTTTGCGATACGGCACTGCGTTGCTTTAATTGAAAATACTGACGTCCTTTTTTTCCCACAAATAGAGTTTACTTTTGGTGGTGTTTGATCACCTCTGCATTTTTTTTTATTTGCTCTTTAAACAAAAAAAGAGCGTAAATTTTGAAAATAAAGCAATACTTTTTACTTTTTGCTATAATAAATATCCCCAAAACATTGCAATAAGCATATATCGATTGGTTTGCACAAAAGTTATAGTTTCTACAAAATAGGGGATATATTTATGGCATTTTTATTATTATTTTTTTTTACTAGTAATGACAGTAATCAGCGATTTTTAATGGGACTGCTTGACACTTTTTTGGGACCATTGACATGTATACAGTGATCAGAGCTAAAAATAGCCACTGATTATTATTATTGTTATTATTATTATTATTATTCAAGATTTATATAGCACCAAAAGTTTACCCAGCGTTTTACATGTAGAGGGGGGACAGCACTATTACAGTACAGTTCAATATAAATGTCACTGGCAGGGAAGGGTTTAATACTAGGGGGCAATCAAGGGTGATCCCTAGGGAAGTGTTTCTAACTGTGGGGGGAGTGGCTGACAGGTAGTAGGGAGAGATCTCTGTTCCTAATCACTGGGAACTCCCTGTCAGAATGGGGATCTGTCTGTTTACATTAACAAATCCCTGTTCTGTCTCTCTGAGGAGCGATCTCAGGTCACCAGCGGACATCGCGGCCACTGGCCACGTGTATTGGTTCCGGCATCAAGCCGAGCCTATAGCTCTTAAAGTGGCTGACGTACACCTACGCGATTCATGCAGCTGTGACCAACCTGTCAGGCCTCGTACACACGACCGAACATGTCTGCTGAAACTGGTCCGCGGACCAGTTTCCGCGGACATGTCCGACCGTGTAGGGCCTACTGGACCGGATTCCTGGCCGAGCGGACAGGTTTCCAGCGGACAAAAGTTTCTTAGCATGCTAAGAAACTTGTCCGCTGGAAGCCTGTCCATCGGACATGTCCGATGGTCAGTACGACTCATCGGACATGTCCGCTGGCCCGAGAACCCGCGCATGGCATCGAAGTGATTCGACACATGCGTGGAAGCATTGAACTTCCGGGTTCTCGCATGTCGCCCCGTCATTGTCGCCGCCACGTCACCGCGTATTCTGTCCGCGGGGAATTTGGTCTGATGGTGTGTACACACATCAGACCAAATGATCCCAGCAGACATGTCCGATGAAAACGGTCCGCGGACCGTTTTCATCGGACATGTCTGGCCGTGTGTACAAGGCCTCACAGTATAAAGACGACGGCTGGTCTACAAGTGGTTAAGGATACATAATTATATGAATAGAAATTAAATATAATTTGTCTGAGAGTAAGGGGGTCTCAATGTGAAGAATGTTATCCTGCTTGTTACATCTATTGTTGTCTACATGTGTTGATAACTGAACTATGTCAATTCATACTTTTTTATTACTTGGAGATTCAGTATTGAAGGAGAACTGTGTCAATTCATACTTGTTTTATTTGCGGTATTACTTGGAGATTCAGTATTGAAGATACTTTGAAGTGTTACTAACTAAACCCACAACAGTGAAATCAGCCTGTATATGCAGTAAAGCATGCTTGTTATGCTCATTGTGGAACCTAAGGGGTAAATCCTGTGCACTGTGTAAAAAATCAGTTTGATCCTGGCTTCTCTGATTCTCCCCTTCTTCCACAGTCGCCAATCGATCTTCAGATAGTACAGAGACTTGGGGGCACTCTGTACATGCTCAGTTTGGTGTGTATTGCTAGAGAGTTTTATTTGTTTGGGGTAGGTGCATGTGACCAGCACAGGGCCAATCAGCACTGTCCAAATAGAGGGTTCGGGAGACATGCAGCCTCATAGGACAGTCAAAGAAGAATGAAAACTCCTTCTACAAGCTTTAACCAGTGCTTGGCCAGACACTGATAGAAGTCATAGGATTGCTATACAGTGCATAGCCTGTTGTTTCTAGTCTCATCTTCCTTCCGGTGCTCTCCCTGGTTCGCTCTCTGGTAACGTCTTCATCTGTGTCTCCACGCTGAACCTGGCTGTTTCCTGGTGTCCATAGGATGGATTTCTCTCCCTGTCTGCAGATCTGTGAATCTAGATGGACCTGAGACTGGACCGCACATCATGAGACCCTGATGAGCCTGTTTTGTAATTGTGTATTGTAAGTGCATTTCTTTTGAGATTAAACATAGTATCTGACATATTGCACTTAGGTGGCGCTTCCCTTGTTTGTTTCATAAGACTGCTATATACTGCTGATCAGAAAAGGTATTTAGCAATTTATATTTACTAAAACAATTGCTTTGCCATGTTCTGTGTATTGTTGGAGACCAGATATAGTGAATGCAGGGTCCTGGGCTTAGTAACACTTTAATGGGTATCAATGCTTGTGGACCAAGTCGCATTTGACAACTTTTTGCAAAGTTGATTGGTTAGTTTAAATAAATGATGGAATATGCAGAGTTTGATTATCACACAATATAAAAGATTCTAAGCTTACTGTGTAATAATCTGATCTTGTTTTAATAGAAAGAAATTGTAGCAGACAAATACCATCTGTGAGCACCTTGTGTGGACACGGTGTACAATTCTTTGATCTCTGCTTAATAAGTAAACTAATCCAGCACGCCTTGTACTGCTCTGTTGGAAACTAACCTGATAAACAGGGCATAGTCAGATTTCAGGAAAAAGTTAATTGTTTTAGGGTCTAATCATTCTTAATGGATTAAGGATTTAAACTATTCTAAAACCATACTTTTGTTTTCTTGCAGCTTTATAACAAAGAACTTCCCGGAAAATGCCTTTTTTTCTGTTTATTCTGGTACTTCATAGCAACTTATGAAAGGTGTGGTTTTTCCCTTAAAATTTTCCGCATTTTGTCAAGACTTGACAAAGATACCGCTGCTTTGCAGTGGCCTATTGCACTTTTAGTTCCAGTGTCTGCCATTCAGGTTTTCTTATTCAGAAGGTCTTATTGTTTTCAATAGCAATGCTGAGGGAACAGGGTCTGAATGTATTCCATCACCTGAATGATAAGGCCCGTACACTCGGTCTGACTTTTTGCCAACAAACTTCAAAATGAGCAAGTCTGCAAAAAAATATGACCGTGTGTACGCTCCATCGGACAAACGCTTTCGGTTTTCATCTGACAAAAGTTCGCTCTGCAAACAGACAAACTCTTCGGCAACAAAAGTCCGATGGTGCCTAGTCTGACCGTGTGTACAGCAAGCCATCGGACTTTTGTACAAAGTACAAATACACATGCCCAGAACTAATGTTAAAATCAACCAACAATAGCAGAAGGGTGGCGGTAAAGAGCAGAAAAGAGCAGAAAAACCATGTGATGTTGGGAACGTTTTAGGAAAGTCTGCAGAAAAGTCCGAACGTGTGTATGCTATGGGTGTGCCCGGCCAACTCCCTTCGGACAAAAATCCAAGGAAAAGTTTGTTTGAAGTCCGATCGTGTGTATGAGGCTTAATTCTCTTATTCGCCAAAGACAAGGATTTGATCATCTTACTATAAGCACCCTGCGGGACTTTGAATGGATCATTAATTGCAACAAAAAAAAATTCTGTAGCCCACTTCAAGGATCCCCCCGGAGAAAAAATTCCAAAATCTGTCTCAAAAGTAAAGTCGCGTACACACGACCATTTTTAATGTCCTAGAAAAAAATGTTTTCCTCAACGTGATTCTTGTCAAGCCTGCCTTGCCTACACACGATCGTGAAAAAAAAATGCTTGAGCAAAGCGCAGTGACGTACAACACGTACGACTGCACTATAAAGGGGAGGTTCCATTCGGATGGTGCCACCCTTGGGGCTGCTTTTGCTGATTTTGTGTTAGTAAAAGTTTGGTGAGAGACGATTCACGCTTTTCAGTCTTTATGCTTTTCAGTCTGTTACAGCGTGACGAATGTGCTATCTCCATTACGAATGCTACTTTTACCAGAACGAGTGCTCCCATCTCATAACTTGCTTCTGAGCATGCACATTTTTTTCCCATCCTTAAAGCCTACATACGACTGTTTTTCACAACGTGAAAAACGACAAGAAAAATTAGAGCATGTTCTAAATTTTTAATGACAATTTTTCAGGTCGAGAAAAATGATCTGGAGCCTACACACCATCGTTTTTAATGACCATTTAAAAAAATTTAATTTTTCACGTCATGAAAAATGGTCGTGTGTACGCAGCATAAGTTCATGTTAACAGCAACTGACTTCCTGGCAGCCCAGTGCCTGATAATTCAGTGAATTCTAACATCTTCCATCTCAATGGTAGAATTTGCTCATTGACACTGTTTGGTCAATTATGTCACACAGGGATCACCATGACATCATTGAGTAAATACTGTTATATACATATCTGATTTGGTGGGATTTTTTCTTGCTGCAAGCCAATTTGTTTTTAATAAAGGGCTTGTCAAAAAATGATGTGTCTTTATTTACTAGTTTCAATTTTTTTGTACCCCTTAGTCATGCACATAGGGGGTAGAATCTTGGGGCTCCTTTATTTTTAAAGGGGGTTTCCAGATCCTGATAAGTCCCCCACTCACAGCACCCTGCTCCACCAGGACAGGGTTATGGAGAAGAAGCCCTTGTTCTCTTCAACATTGGAATTAGGGGCTTTACCTGGGGGTCCCCCTAACCCTCCATGTTGAAGTAATATGGTATTGTAAAAGAGGGGGAGTCCATGCATATCCTCACCCTTTCCTGGCCAGCCATGCTACATACTCAGATGAATGATGATTTTTCTTGTTTTTGGCAATAGGTTCCCCCTTAAAATCCATACCAGATCCAAGGTCAGCATCTACTTCCTGAACTGAGATGTAAGTTTAGAGATGCCACAGTCATATAAATCGTTGTGCCTGTGCAGATTCTGTGTTTAGAAATGCTTGACACCGATCAGCCCTTGCTGCAGCCTCTCACATTGTGAATTGCTACAAATTTATAATGTCTCCTAAGGGAGAGACAACTAAGGAAAATTTTGATAAAATGTAGAATTTTTTTTTTTAAATTATACTGTTTTTGTATATTGTGACATATCAGAAATGTAATCATTTAGACAAGTACATTTACTGAAAGGTCTACTTTGACCTTTGAAATTAAATCTACTATCTAAATGGATGACTTTTCTTTGCTAAAGCATTGTGTATCAGAAAATTTTAATTTTGTTTATTAAAATTCCATGCTCAACTTTTTAAAATCTTTTTGCAACTTAATGCTGCTGGTCTCCTCCAGACTCTTCCAGTCACATCCTGTCTACATACCATATTTTCCGGCGTATAAGACAACATTTTGTACCTAAAAATATCCCCCAAAAGTCGGGGGTTGTCTTATACGCCGGTACCAGTATGCAGAGTCAGAGTCAGCTTGCAGGTGTCCATTGTTCAAAAGCCGCGCCTCCTCCTCGTCCTGTTCCGTGATAGGCGGAACACTCAGTTTTCCAGCAGAGCCTGTGTTCAGTGTTCCGCCTATCAGGGAGGTCCTCTCATCCTTGGCCTCGGACGAGAGGACCTCCGTGATAGGTGGAACACTGAACACAGGCTCTGCTGGGAAACTGAGTGTTCCACCCATCATGAAAGAGAACAAGGAGGTGGCGTGGCTTTTGAATAATGGACGCCCATCTGACTCTGACTATGCATACAGGGATAACGTATGGAGATCGGCACAGTGAGGTATGCAGTTTGCACAGTGAGGTATACAGTGGGCACAGTGAGGTATGCAGTGGGCACAGTGAGGTATGCAATGGGCACAGTAGGGTGTGTTGGAAGGGGAGTCATCTTATACGATGAGTATTTCTCAAAACCAACCTTTTAGCTGGAAAATTAGGAGATTGTCTTATACGCCGGCAAAAACGGTATACTCACCCAATGGATAGCTGTACATCAATGCTCTTAACTTCTAGGCAATGATAATGTTGGACTATGCCTAAACAGTGTGTCCTAATGGTCACTTGTAGTCGTCACTAGGTGTTCATGTGACACAGTGACAAAGCAGGGGCACAACTGGAAATCAGCAGTTACATTATAACAGCCCTAGCAAGGACCTTCATTGCAGAAAAATCATATATTCTTCTAACTAAACCTGCATATTTAAAAGGATTGAAAACAACTTTTGAAATTATTTTAACATTTTGAAGCTTACATAAGATTTTAATGAACGGGCTTAGATCTATTTTAAGGCTGCTGTATGGTAAAACAGGCATGCTGTCCTGTCAAGAAAAGAAAAAAAAAAGCTGTTGAAATTTCTTTTTCTACAAGCTGTAGCACCTTGTACCTGTCACAAATAAATTAGTGTATTCCTCCCCAAATCTGTCAGGATTTTGTAGCTTGTGACTAAATTGTAAACCATGGCACATTTGTTTCTGTACATAGACATTGTAAATTGCCCTTTTTTTAAGCATGTAGGGCCAGATTCAGAAAGACTTACGCTGGCGTATCTACATATACGCAGTGTAAGTGTACAGATGCCCAGTCGTATCTATGCGCCTTATTCTCAATACTAGATACGCCTGAATTCTGGCTTAATACGACCGACGTAAGTCTCCTACGCCGTCGTATCTTGGGTGCATATTTACGCTGGCCACTAGGGGCGCTTCCGCTGATTTACACATCAAATATGTAAATGACTTAGGTACGTCGATTCACGAACGTACTTACGCCCGTCGCTGTAATCTATGCCATTTACGTAAGGCGTTTTTCCGGCATAAAGATAAACCACCAAATAGCTGGTCTAAGTCATGTTAGGGTATGGACGTCGGAACTGCCGTAGGATTTTACGTTGTTTACAAAAGTCGTACGTGAATGGGGCTGGGCGTAGGTTACGTTTACGTCGTTGCCATTGAGCCGTTGTATCTTAGGGCGTAAATTCGCCATGATTCTGAGCATGCGCGCGCATGCGCCGTTCGTTCGGGAATTCATTAACATAGGGTCACAGCTAATTTTAATACAACACGCCCACTACCTTCCTAATTTGAATTAGGCGGGCTTACGCCAGCCCATTTACGCTACGCTGACATAACTTACGGAACAAGTGCTTTGAGAATACTGTACTTGCCTCTCTATGTTACGTCGGCGTAGAGCAAATGAGATGCGCTACGCCGATCTAAGATACGCCGCTCTACCTGAATCCGGGTAGTAGTCCTTAGAATGCTTGTTAAACTAACACATTTACTTAAATGAAAGAGTTCACAAGGGGATTTTATGCAATGGCCCCATCATTAAAGACATTTTGTTGTAAACTATAGTTATCAACACTGTGTACATCACTGTTGCCCAACCTATATCAACTACATGTCTACATGAACTGCTGCAAACAAAATGCTCAAATTTCTGCATGTGGCCTTGGGTACTTACTGTTCAGCCCTCAGGCCACCATCATCTAGTGAACCAGGCTTAGTGAGCAGAGATGTCTCTGCCTAGATGCTTGCTTACTCAGGGGCAGTGAAGGAAAATAGAAAACATTGAAAATATTCATCAAAAAGGCTGTTGTTAGTTAAATGGCTTGCTTTTTTCCTTCTGTAGCACCCTCTAGTTAGGAAGGTGCGGGGGTGAGAATTTTCTGGCACAGTAGGTAAATTTAGGCAGACTAAGCTGGTTGCTAGGCCTGTTTTCATTCTGGGCTGGGAGTGACTCAGGGTAAAAGCTGGTGACTCACAAGCAGCATCACTTACACCTCCCTCTTTTTTCTAGAGCTTGCTAGAAGGATCTCAAAGGAAATGAGGAGAGGAGGGGTGGAGCTTCCTGGGGTGTTTTAGGGAGCTCTGACCAATCCCCAACCTGCATAAATGTGGGTTCATTATTTATAAAGGGTTTGAGATTACAGTGCTCTACATCAGTCTAATTTAACATGTCTTGAACATTGTGACTGTCTCCTGGAGGATAGCCCCAGTCTTTAACTACTCTAAAGACTATCTCCTGTAGCATAGCCAAGGTTTCTGCTCATCTTTGCTAGAATGTCGTCATGTTTTTCTGTAGCCTTACATAAATTGGATATCATGATATTTCCTTTGCATCACTCCAGACACCCTATATTGTATAGTGTGATCAAAACAGGTCACATAATGTAGTTTAGGACATTATTTACAGTAGATGCATACTCTAAAACATTGAGTTCAAGTGGGATAATTGACTTCTAGACCTCCTGACACATCTTCATTAATCAATAGTCCCCCTCAAACCTGAGCTAATTAAGTGAGATGAGCCGAACTGCCCTGTGTTCGGTTTGGCAGGTGTTCGAAAAAACTTCAAAGAAAAATTAAGATCAATGGGAGCCAAATGTATTCTGAATCAAAAAGCTATTACATATTATATGACATTCCTCAAATCCACAAGCCTCGGAGCGCGAGTTGGTGGGGGGGGGGGTATAGTTTGGGCGAGCACCGCCAGCAGGCGGGGTTGAATGGGGGCCGTTTACCAGCGATCGCTGGGAAAAGAGAGGTGAACTGACGTATCATCACAGAGCGGGAATTTCCAACTCTAACAGCATTTATTTGAATTTACGTCTACTTGCGGTCACACACAGTCCCACGAGTAGACTCCTATCCCAGCGCCTATGACAGACAGAACATGTCCCATGACCAGTGTTCTGTCTGTGGGACTGTGTGTGACCGTGAGCGGATGGCAATTCAAATAAAAGCTGTTACAGTGGGCAATACCTGCTCTGTGTTGATCTGGCTGCCCTTTCTCTTCCTCTGCACTGGTCACACTGAAATGTTGGGCACAGACAAGGCTGCATTGGTGAATACAGGTCACACTGCAATGATGGGTACAGGCGAGGCTGCATTGGTGGTCACTGGTCACGCTGCCATGATGGTTACAGGTGAGGCTGCATTGGTGGGCACAGGTCACGTTGCAATAATGGGCACAGGTGAGGCTGCATTGGTGGGCACTGGTCATACTGCAATGATGGGCACAGGTCAGGCTGCATTGATGGCCACTGGTCATGCTGCAATGATGGGCACAGGTGAGGCTGCATTGATGGCCACTGGTCATGCTGCAATAATGGACACAAGCAAGGCTGCCTTGTTGGGCAATGGTCACGCTGCAATGATGGGCACAGGTCAGGCTGCATTGGTGGGCACAGGTGATGCTGAAATGATAGGCACAGGTGAGGCTGCATTGATGGGCACTGGTCACGGTACAATGATGGGCACAGGTGAGGCTGCATTGATGGGCACTGGTCACGCTGAAATGATGGGCACAGGTAAGTCTGCATTGGTCAGGCACTGGTCACACTGAATTAATGGAAACTGGCGAGGCTACATTGGTGGGCACTGGTCATGCTGCATTGGTAGGCACAGATGAGGCTGCATATATGGGCACAGGTGAGGCTGCATTGATAGGCACTGGTCACATTGCATTAATTGGCACAGGTGAGGCTGCATTGATGGGCGCAGGTGAGCCCCTGAAGTGTTGTTTTATTGAATTACCCATTTCCAAACTGCATAAAGCCCAGTTATATGAAACTCAGTTTTTTATATATCTAAATAGATGTTATAAGGGGGCAGTGCATTACATGCGCTTCTGAGTACAGTTTCTAAGGAACACCTCTTCTCCACCAAAGGTAGGGACAGAACTTTGCCGATAAATACTATGCAAAACAACAAAATACATGCTACAAAATTTTGGAAATTGTGTGTCTTTTCAGAATAATGCTATAAGAGGAGGATCTGGAGGCACAGAACATGAATACAATAAAAAACATATTTTAATTAGTAATCTAAAATTATTCCAAATTAATTGGCACTGCAATAAAATAATGTATAGAGTGCATGCAGATAGAAAGAAAGCCCCAACCATGCAAACTGTTTTGATAAAAGACACTAAGTTATTTGAACGAAGACACTAAGTTATTGAGCCTAGCTTTACGCTAAATGACTCATTGGTAGCTGTTGTTTGGGTAACCTTGAGCAGTGCTGTCAAAAGTGCATACTGTATATAGTACTCCTAGTGATGTCTGCTTTCAAGCAATTAGAACAAATGACAGAATCAACCTGGTAATCATTCTGGACTCTCAAAAATAACTTGTTTACTCTCTCGAAAATAATTGAGAGTGAAATATAACATGCACAGTAATAATAAAATGTCACAGTTTCCAGTTCATTGGTACATTACCTATTAAAGTAATATGTTTTTTGATCATAACCAAGATGGTTTGCTGGAATAATTCCAGTTCCTTGAGCAGGAATGCTTGCAAGCACATACAAACAACTGTCATGCCGCGTACACACAATCATTTTTCGGCATGAAAAAAACGTTGTTTTTCAAAAATGTCATTTAAAATGATTGTGTGTGGGCTTCACATCATTTTTCAGGTTCTGAAAAGCGGCAAAAAAAAAGGGGGTCCTTAAAGAGGAGTTCCTCCCAAAAGTGGAAGTTCTGCTTATCTGCCTCCTCGCCCCTCCGGCGCCACTTTTAGCACTTTTTGGGAAGGAAGGGGAAGTGGGTACCTGTTTTTGACAGTTACCCGTCACCCACTTCTGGCAGACTGCTCTGCTGTGACTTCGGCTCCCCTTCTCCTACCTCCACCACCGTGCCTACTATGCATGCGTTCACGCATGCATAGTAGGGGACCGGCTGAGAAGCCGAAAGGCTTCACTGCTGGGTTCCCTAACTATGAATGGCGGTGGCAGCACCTGAGAGCCTGTGGGCTCCCTGGACAGGTAAGTGTCCTAAAAATAAAAGTTAACAGCTACAGTATTTGTAGCTGCTGACTTAAATTTTTTTTTTTGGTGGGGGCGGAACTCCTCTTTAAGTTTAGTTGACTAAAGAAGATAGAGAAACACTGTTTAACCACTTCAGCTCCGGAAAGGATTTATCCCCTTCATGACCAGGCCATGTTCCGCTATTTAGTGCTGTGCTAATTTAACTGGTAATTGCAGAGTCATGCAACACTGTACCCAAACAACATTTATATATATATTTTTTTTTAAGAGTTGTCTTTTTGTTGTGTTTGATCACCACTGGGTTTTTCATTTTTATATTGCATAAACGAAAAAATACCAAATTTTGTCTTGAAAAAATATATATATTTTTTACCTTCTGATATAAAACATATCCAATAAAAAATATATAATTCCTTCATAAATTTAGGCCAATTTGTATTCTGCTACATGTCTTTTGTAAAAAAAATCCCAATAAGTGAATATTGATTGGTCTGCGTGAATGTTATAGTGTCTACAAACTATGGTATATATACTGGATTTTTTTTATACTACTATGGTGGTGATCAAAAAGGTTCTTTGTTTTTGTTGGGTATATATAGGGGAGGAGATCAACTAGAAAAATGTGCTAGTGGAGGGCATCATTCCTATAGTAAATATATTGCAACTAAAAGCAGGTAAATACAGTGTCTAAATACACCTCCAGTAATCACACAAGTACATTCCTTGTAATAGGAATATGGCATGACAGGTCCTCTTTACAGTGAGATATGGGGTCAATAAGACCCCACATCTCACCTCTAGGCTGGGAAGCCTGAAATAAAAAAAAAAAAAACGATCCTGGCTTTGATCGTATCGGTGAGTCGGTAGAAGAATAGGAGGGCAGCGGGAGGGGGGGACGTCCCCTCTCGCCTCCCATAAGAACGATCAAGCAGCGGAACAGCTGCTATGATCATTCTTATGGTGTAGGGAGTCGCCGGCTGAAAAAGCTGATATCTGAATGATGCCTGTAGCTGCACCCATCATTCAGATATCCCCGCACAAAATCAAGGACGTCATATGACGGCTGGCGGGCAGGAAGTGGTTAAAACACTTTTTTTTAACAAAAAGTTGTCCATTTATACAATATTTCTAACACTGAGCATGTAAATACCAAAAATGACACCCCAAAATAGATTCTCCTACTCCTCCTGAGTACGACAATACCAAATGTGTGAGACTTCCACAGCCTGGCCACGTACAGAGGCCGAGTACAGCCGAGCAATGGCTGAGTATGGCCGGGTATGGCTGAGTATGGCTGAGTATGGCCGGGTATGGCTGGGTATTGCAGAGTATGGCTGGGTATTGCAGAGTATGGCTGGGTATTGCAGAGTATGGCTGGGTATTGCAGAGTATGGCTGGGTATTGCAGAGTATGGCTGGGTATGTCAGAGTATGGCTGGGTATGGCAGAGTATGGCTGGGTATGGCAGAGTATGGCTGGGTATTGCAGAGTATGGCTGGGTATTGCAGAGTATGGCTGGGTATTACAGAGTATGGCTGGGTATTGCATTGTATGGCTGGGTATTGCATTGTGTTGCAGGGTATGGAAGGGTATGGCAGGGTATGGCAGAGTATGGCAGGGTATTGCAGGGTATTGCAGGGTATTGCAGAGTGTTGGCAGGTATTGCAGAGTATGACTGGGTATTGCAGAGTATGGCTGGGTATGGCAGAGTATGGCTGGGTATGGCAGAGTATAGCTGGGTATTGCAGAGTATGGCTGGGTATTGCAGAGTATGGCTGGGTATTGCATTGTATGGCTGGGTATTGCATTGTGTTGCAGGGTATGGCAGCGTATGGCAGAGTATGGCAGGGTATTGCAGGGTATTGCAGGGTGTTGCAGGGTATTGCAGAGTGTTGGCAGGTATTGCAGGGTATTGCAGCAGGGTATTGCAGAGTATTGCAGAGTATTGACAGGGTATTGCAGAGTATTTCAGAGTGTTGCCAGGGTATTGCATAGTGTTGCCAGGGTATTGCAGAGTGTTGGCATGGTATTGCAGAGTGTTGGCAGGGTATTGCAGAGTGTTGGCAGGGTATTGTAGAGTGTTGGCAGGGTATTGCATTGTATCGCAGGGTATGGCGGGGTGTTGCAGGGTATGGCAGAGTATGGCAGGGAATTGCAGGGTGTTGCAGGGTATTGCAGAGTGTTGGCAGGGTATTGGCAGGGTATTGCAGAGTGTTGGCAGGGTATTGCAGAGTATTGCAGAGTGTTGCCAGGGTATTGCAGAGTGTTGGCAGGGTATTGCAGAGTATTGCAGAGTGTTGGCAGGGTATTGCAGAGTAGGGCAGGGATAGCTGAGCAGGGATGTATTGATCTCTCCCCTCTCACACTGTACCGATCAGTACAGAGAGGGGGGAGAGGAACCGGCGTCATGACATGACGCCGGTTTATTTACAATGGATCGCTCCGTCATTTGACAGAGCGATCACGTGGTAAACAGCCACTATCAGTGGTAATTTACCATGATCCATGATGCGCCGGGTCCCCTGGACGTAGCGTTCACGGACACACCCGTGTGCACGCCCGGGAGCGCAATTCTGGGAGGACGTCCATGGACGTCTTTCCAGAGTTAACGAACCGCCCTGTAGATGTCTTTTGTCTATGGGCAGGTCGTTAAGTGGTTAACCCTTTCCCGCCGAGCGTATGCATATATGCGTCCTCGGCTTTCTTGGGTTATACCGAGATGATGCCTGCAGCTGCAGGCATCATCCCAGGACCGTTGTTTAGAGCCGGCGATTGGCTAGAAGCCGCTCGGTTGTAATATCAGAGGAACGGGAGGGGACATCCCCCCTCCCACCGCCTCTCGCCGCACTGACCGGGCCCCACCGGGAGACCCAATCCTCGATCTGGCACCTCCAGTGTCCAGGCGCAGACTGAAACGAGTATGGCTGGGTATGGCAGAGTATAGCTGGGTATTTCAGAGTATGGCTGGGTATTGCAGAGTATGGCTGGGTATTGCAGAGTATGGCTGGGTATTGCATTGTATGGCTGGGTATTGCATTGTATGGCTGGGTATTGCATTGTGTTGCAGGGTATGGCAGGGTATGGCAGAGTATGGCAGGGTATTGCAGGGTATTGCAGGGTGTTGCAGGGTATTGCAGAGTGTTGGCAGGTATGCAGGGTATTGCAGAGTATTGCAGAGTATTGACAGGGTATTGCAAAGTATTGACAGGGTATTGCAGAGTATTGCAGAGTGTTGCCAGGGTATTGCAGAGTGTTGCCAGGGTATTGCAGAGTGTTGGCATGGCATTGCAGAGTGTTGGCAGGGTATTGCAGAGTGTTGGCAGGGTATTGCAGAGTGTTAGCAGGGTATTACAGAGTGTTGGCAGGGTATTGACGACCTGCTCCTCATCGTATCTGATGAGTTTGCAGATCTCAATGAATGGCTGAAACATCTCAATGACAACGAGTTGAACCTCCAGTTCACGGGTAATTTACAACCCACCACTATAGAATTCCTGGATGTAACATTCACGGGAGCCAATGGCAGCATTTCTACAGGACTTTACAGGAAGAGCACAGCTGGCAATGCCTTGTTGCGAGCTGACTCGTCCCATCCTACACACACCATAAACAGTATTCCGTATGGACAGTTCCTCCGCCTGAAAAGGCTGTGCACTTCTCCCAATGATTTTACCAAAGAGGCAGGTCAAATGGCCCTTAGATTTAGGGACAGGGGTTACTCAGCCACAGTTATTAATAATGCCTTGCGCAGGGTAAACACCATTTCCAGGGATTCACTGTTGACTAAAAGGGTAGCGAGAGACGCACGGACTGGGTCTTCGGTTCACAGATCAGCCCCCTTATTCTCCACAGCTTACAGCATAGAGTTTAATAAAATCAAACACATTGTGAATAAATATCTACCTGTTTTATACAGCGATACTGTTTATGCATCCATTTTGTCTGAGGGCATTAAATCAGTGAGCCGAAGAGCCCCCACTTTAGGGGGTGTTCTTTCACCCAGCCTGTTCACCTCCAAATCTACCTCCCCTACATGGCTTAATTTTGTAGGCACTTTTAAATGTGGCACCCATGGGTGCAGGTATTGCCCATTAGTAGGTACTGGTAACATGGTCCGGTCCTGTTCTAATGGCAGAGGTTTCAAAATATAACAGTTTATTAACTGCAATACAAAATTTGTAGTCTATGTCATCACATGTAGCATTTGTCGGGTCCAGTATGTGGGAAGGACAATAAGGAGATTAAGGGATAGACTTAGTGACCATCTGTACGACATTGAAAAGAACCACAACACCAACGTGGCAAAACACTGGAACAATTTACATGATAAAAATGTTTCCAGTCTATCCATACAGGGTATGGAGAGGGTGATGTGTCCACCTAGAGGAGGAGACAAATTCAAGCTCCTCTGCAAGCAAGAGGTATTTTGGATATTCCATCTTGACTGTAGACAGCCCCGGGGACTCAATTTTGATTGGGATGTTTCACACTACCATGATTGAATACCCCTCCCCCCCTCCCGCCCTTCCTCCCCCTCTTCCCCCCCTTCCCTTCTTTTCCCTATCCCCCCTCTCCCCCCCCCTTTCCCTCCCCCTCCCCCTTTTCCGCTTCCCTCCCTCCCCCCCTCCTCTTCCCCCTCCCCCCTCTCTTTTTTCCTCTTCTTTCCCTCACCCCCACCCCTCTCCCACCTCTCTCCTCCCCCCCCTTTTTGTGGGCATACATACCGCCTCCTTCTCCACCCTCGTTCCACCGTTTAGGTTACACCATCCTCTCTCCCCCCTTTTTTCATCCCACATACACATGACTTCATATATATAGTGATTGTTACCTATAGCCTGCCTTAGTATACTAGATCCTCACATGCATGCCATTCAGTTTACATAATACAGGTGTGCATCGGCTTATAGACGGGCGAGTTTCCATATAGGTTTGCACTTATCCATCATGTTGTCCAACTTCACCATCATTCACATTTTACATCTTTATTGGGTTCTCATTGAACTCACCTTGATAGGCAGAAGGGTTCTGCATAGAGGGGAAAAAGGGGTGGGTCGGAACACTATACAGGAATATATATTTGCAGCTTTTACGGCTGTTCTTATTCCATCTTGAATGTCAATTTCTGCAATTTAGGCTGCCATAGTTTAGCTGATGTATTAACTCTGGACCTTGGCTGAGTCCTTCATTTGTCTACATATTAATCATTGCGGCTTCGGCATAATTTTGCCTACCTTGTTTCTGCTAATTGACTTTTAAATGTTTACTCTTTCATTGGTCTTGAATATTTTGTATCCTTTGAGCATATTTCCTGTGTAGTTTCCCGACCCACACCACCTCCCTTCGGTTCCAATGGATCTTCTTAGAAGCCCAGATCACGGAACATAACATTTACCACCTTTTGTGCATTTATAGGAGCTATCTGTTCCCCCTCATCGCATAGATTTTAGCTACACCTTTCCTAATCTAGAT
This sequence comes from Rana temporaria, assembly GCF_905171775.1. Lineage (NCBI taxonomy): Eukaryota > Metazoa > Chordata > Amphibia > Anura > Ranidae > Rana > Rana temporaria. Next base: position 164,873,968 of record NC_053492.1, on the reverse strand, counting down.
ATTATTTCTTGCCTGTTTTACATACATCTGGATGCATATACACAGGGCCAATGTCTCCATCATTTGTACATTGTAATGGCCTTCTGGAGAGTCATGATCGGGTTTCCGATATTTGGCTTTCGTACTAGATCATCATTATGTCATAACCCTTTGACTTTGGATCTGTACATAGTTGCTTATATTGGCCACTTTAGATGTTTACACCATTAATTTGAAACACACCTTTTTAGCACATGTTCCGGGCCGATTTCATATTTACTTTATGATTCATAAACATCATAGTTGATGCCCGCAGCCCTGTGTGTATTACAGTGTTTAGACCACCACAGGCATGGTGTTCATATATACACTTTGTGTCTTATGACATACTTTTACACTAGATCGTTATCTCCATCAAACTATAGCTATAAAACACGTAAGCCGCCAGCATTATTTGACAGCTGGGCATAGGAGTTCGCTCACCCTTTGGGATGCGGATTCCTGCCACAGTTGTATTCATTTAATTTTTCCTTTTTATATGTAACTTGTTATTTCAGAATTTGATTTTGGCAAGCCCTTTCGACTTGTTCCACACATATCTGGATGTATATCTAACGGGTCAGCGGTTACATTAGTTGTTTGGCCTTCTGGAGAGTCATGGTCGGGTTTCCGACAACTGACTATCGCACTAGACCAGTATTACACTTCTTACTTTTTCACAACCACAACTACATCATTGATGTTCATGACCCTGCATATACTGCAGTGTTTGAATTGCTATAAGCATTATGTTGATACACAACCCCTGTGTTCACAATAGAGTTTCGCATTAGATCATGATCTCCACTAGACACTTTGTCAACACCTAGTATATATATGCATGTTTTTACATTATTATTTGGTTACTCTACACCTTTATTTATTTTATTTTATCCTTTTTATATATATTTCCTTATACACTTTTTTCTTTTTTCCTCCTTTTTGAACGAAGTATATATTTCTTTGATTGTGCGGCTCCTTACTGGAAGTTGCAGAATATCAAAGTATGTGAATATTCATTTAGGTTCTTTTCAGGAGGATCAATTATTTCATTAGAGTTAAACTCTTACACACGTTGTATATATAATAGATACACAATATATAAAAATTAAATAAAAACACAAAATATAGGAATGAGAATTTTTGTTATATAAAAAAATATTTATATAGAAAACTAAAAATAAGAATATAGAAGCACTTTAATGTTTACTTTCTCATCTCGCGTAAATGAGGTATTTCACATTAGTATTACACAGAAGTGTCCATATTTGAATATTAGTTGTTCACCTTTTTAATGCACAAAAATATTATCCCCTTAATGGTTATAGAACATGCATACAATTTGCTAATTTTAGTGGAGTTATACACAGGTTAAAATTGTGACTTCATAATCTTGAAGTTTTGAAGGGACATATATAGGTGTTTTGCCATTATGTATATGTATGTATTTTATATGTTTTATACATATCACATGTGTTTTTTTTTTTACATTCTTATATGTATATTTTTAATTTATTTTATTTTAATTTGTTGACTCTGAGGGAGGCCTCATCACCTGCTCCATATGACTTAGATTGAATGTGCTTGCAACTAATTGTCTGTTTAATTATTTGATTGATCGAACTCCGCCATTGGCGGATGTCTTTTTCACATGATGGTGGTTTTGGTATATATGTTGTGTTAGTGTGAACCTATGTTAGCCATGACTAAGCGCTGAAGTACAGCGTGAAACGCGTCGGCCATTTCTGTACCTGTTGTTTGCAGTGAATGCATGTGCATTTGAAAATAAAAGACCAACTTTATTTTAAGTTATTTTGGAGTGCGGCTATCCAGAGTTTTTTCGTTGGCAGGGTATTGTAGAGTGTTGGCAGGGTATTGCATTGTATCGCAGGGTATGGCGTGGTGTTGCAGGGTATGGCAGAGTATGGCAGGGTATTGCAGGGTATTGCAGGGTGTTGCAGGGTATTGCAGAGTGTTGGCAGGGTATTGGCAGGGTATTGCAGAGTGTTGGCAGGGTATTGCAGAGTATTGCAGAGTGTTGCCAGGGTATTGCAGAGTGTTGGCAGGGTATTGCAGAGTATTGCAGAGTGTTGGCAGGGTATTGCAGAGTAGGGCAGGGATAGCTGAGCAGGGATGGATGGATCTCTCACACTGTACAGAGAGGGGGAGAGGAACCGGTGTCATGACATGACGCCGGCTTATTTACAATTGACGTCTTTCCAGAGTTAACGAACCGCCCTGTAGATATCTTTTGTCTATGGGCAGGTCGTTAACTGGTTAACCCTTTCCCGCCAAGCGTATGCATATATGCGTCCTCGGCTTTCTTGGGTTATACCGGGATGATGCCCGCAGCTGCAGGCATCATCCCAGGACCGTTGTTTAGAGCCGGCGATTGGCTAAAAGCCGCTTGGTTGTAATGTGAGGCCTCGTACACACGACCAAACGTTTCATCGGACATGTTCGGTCGTCTGTACAAGGCCTCAGAGGAACGGGAGGGGACATCCCCCCCTCCCACCGCCTCTCGCCGCACTGACTGGGCCTCCCGTCCCACCGGGAGACCCGATCCTCGATCCGGCACCTCCAGTGTCCAGGCGCAGACTCAGATTCAGTCCCTGCAATGTAAACACGGAAGCAACGCCATGACGTCACTTCCGGGTTGCTCGGCTGCCAATGCTGCTTAAAAAAATACACCGTATTCATAATTGCTGTTTTCGGTGATCTGAATACTTTGAAGTGCAAAGGAGGGATCGGGGGTCTTTTAGACCCCAATCCATAAATTAAGAGTACCTGTCACCACCTATTACAGTCACAAGGGATGTTTACATTCTTTGTGACAGCAATAAAAGTGATCAAAATGTAAAAAATATATATATATATATATATATTATAAAAATAAATAAGAAAAATAAATAAAAAATTTAAAGCGCCCCCCTCCCCGCGAGCTTGCACAACAAAGAAAACGCATACGGAAATCGCGCCCGCATATACAAAAACAGTGTTCAAATCACACATGTGAGGTATCGCCGCGATTGTCAGAGCGAGAGCAATAATTCTAGCACTAGACCTTCTCTGTAACTCTAACCTGGTAACCATAAAAAAGTTTAAAGCGTCGCCTATGGAGATTTTTAGGTACCGTAGTTTGTCGCCATTCCACGAGTGCGTGCAATTATAAAGCATGACATGTTTGGTATCTATTTACTCGGCGTAACATTATCTTTCACATTATACAAAAAAATTGGGCTAACTTTACTTTTTAATTTTTTTTTAATTCATGAAAGTAAATTTTTCCCAAAAAGTTGCGTTTAAAACACCGCTGCACAAATACTGTCCGACATAAAAAATTGCAACAATCACCATTTTATTTTCTAGATTCTCTGCTAAAATATATATATATATATATATATATATATATATATATATATATATATATATATATATATATAATGTTTGGGGGTTCTAAGTAATTTTCTAGCAAAAAATATGGATTTTAACTTGTAAACACCAAATGTCAGAAATAGGCTTAGGCATGAAAGGGTTAAACCATAAAATATTTAAAAACACGTATCAAATTGTATGGCTGTTTGTCGAGATGATGAACTAGGGTCAACGCGTTTTACTGGAAATGACCGCTACCTCAGGAACTCTTAAATGTACATGATCACAAAAGTAGATTCTAAGAACAAAATATAAATATGAGTATAAAATCATTAGATCAGGGAAAGAATCAAAATACCTATCCCCAAAGAGAGACTGAGAGCAGGTAAGGGGGATAGAAAAAAACAATATATTTACATATGATACCCTTTTCTGTAAGATTTCAGTTTATATATTTTTCATGTATCTTTTTTTTTTTTTACATTCACATATTGAGGACACACCCTAATATATTCACATAATTGTTCACATTTTCAGCCAGCTACAATAATTTGCTCCTTATTATTTTTTCACATTTCCTGTAAAGCTGTACTCTGGGGATGACCTATCTCCCATGGGCTGGCGAGACTATACCTCACTGGATATTCCACCAGTACATCTCTGTATACTGTGTGGTCTAGTTACAAGATGCATGAAAAATATATAAACTGAAATCTTACGGAAAAAGGTACATATTTAGATATATCGGACAATCTGACACTAACTAACACTGGGTGGGAACTGATTAACTGACACTGACATCACCAGTGACACAAATATGGTGATCAGTGATAATATAATTGGATGACTACTTAAGGCCCACCTGTGTGCATGCAACATATCATGTGATCTGTCACATGATGTCAGTATAAATACTATAAATGTGTACTACAGCGCTACTACTAATAAATAATTATATACACAATTAATAAACAAATGATAAAAGCAGCAGCAAAAAAAGGGTGAACCAAACCAAAAGTGACAATAGATAAATAAATGTTGCGCTAAAATCAACTAAGTATGTGATGAGTTGCATCAGTATTATGTGGGGATAGAAATCCTTATGATGAAACAAAGGGTTAACAGTTCATGTTAATGATCGCCAGTCCTACACTGCTGTCAAAGGATCCAAACAGCGATAATCTCCACCACCACACAATCACTGTGTCTTGGGTGATTGTGCTGATAACACTCAATGTGCTGATATAAAGCTGTCAGAGATCAGACCAGTGCGACCACTCCACTAACATTCAGATGTTCACAAGGCATATGAAATGAAAAGAGAGAGGAGAAACGACATAGCATAATACTGCATATGCAAAGGAAACCAGGCAATTTGCAGTGATATCACTCACGAATCCTCGGTTTTAAACAGCGTGTATGCAGCTCAGTTCCTCGGATTCCTCATTCGGCACATCCGTGCGTCCCGTCACTCAAGCTCCTCCCCCACGCGTTGAGTCACTAGTCACGTGACTTAATCATGGGTCTAACTAAGTCAACATGAACTGTTAACCCTTTGTTTCATCATAAGGATTTCTATCCCCACATAATACTGATGCAACTCATCACATACTTAGTTGATTTTAGCGCAACATTTATTTATCTAGTATAAATACTATACACCTGATCTCAATGGTATTTGAGTAGGCAAACATCATGAAGACCAAGAGTTTTCCAAACAGATGAGAGACAACGTGGTAAAAAGGAATAGATAAATAAGTATTATAAAAACAAACTTGACAAAAGAAGGCCACACACCAAAAACTCACAGAATAGACAAGAAGGACAGAGATGCAACAAAAACTCTAGATAACACTGAAGGAGCTGGAAAGATTCACAGCAGATATGAGAGTATCTGTCCATCGGACCAGTTTAAGCATACCTCCCAACTTTCTAAGATGGGAATGAGGGACACCTATTAGTAAAAGTATGTAGGCATAGGTCGTCCCTCCTCCTAAATATTAGTTAAACCCACAAGGGCTTTTTCTTACAGCTACTATTCTTTATACTAGTTTTAAAAAATGTATAAATGCATCTATCTAGAAACTAAAGGGTTTAGCACTGAGAAACACATTTTGAAAGATAAAAAGTGCATTTTGTATACAACTATATAGATCAGTGCAAAATGAGGGACACATGAGAAGGAAAGAGGGACTTTGTGCCAAATCAAGGACAGTCCCTCAAAATCAGGGACAGTTGGGGGCTATGGTTTAAGCCATACACTACCCAGATTGGTCTTTGTGGAAGATATAATTTATTGTGCTATTATACTGCTGTTGTATCCAGTTTGTTAGGGTCATGAGTTCTTTTTGATTTAGCACTGAGAGAAGCTAGATTTTCTTTTCTGTTTTGAAACCCTCTCAATAATACCTGCTGGTTCCTTGTTGTTTGTTAATGGCCTCCCACACAGACAACAAATAGATTGTCCTACCTTAAACCTTGGTAAAACTATTCTGTTTTTAAATGGGAATTCTCAGCATCCTGCTCACATAATTGATTCACAGTTTCTCTTATAACTTTTCACACAGATTGAATTCAAATATTGCTGCTTTTGTACCTTTCGATCCTACAAAATGCATGTCTGTATCAATGTTTTTCATAGAAATGCAACAAAAATACTGTGACTGGCTCGCTAAGCAAGGAAATGCTCATGTGTCAATCAGATATGTCAGAGCAAAAATGGCAGCCCATATGCAGGGTATTGATTACTGGAAACCCATTTAGAGCCAGCAGCATATGAAATCATGTACAGTTCTGAAGTGGTGACAATGTATACAGACTTAAGATTTCAGTTTTTTTTTTTTTGCCTTAGTTATTGTTTTTTATTGTGTAAAGAAGAGCTTTCAATCTAATAGGGTGTGGCACAGTGGTACAAAAGGTTGTAACTGTGGGGAATGCGCTGATGAAAGTGGTAAAAAGATTAGCTGGAGGCGTGATAGGCTTCCCTAAAGAGATGAGTTTTCAGAGATTGCATTAAGACAGCTAGAGTAGGAGATTGCCAGACAGGTTTGGGTAGAGAGTTTCAGAGGATGGGATAGTTAAATGGGTCTTAATTTGTTCAGGTTGGTGGGGTCCAGTGAGGGCTTTTTTAGTATGTAAGTGATCTGCACATGTTTTAGAGGGGAGGGGAAGATGTCACTAGAGAGGGAGAGATTTAAGACGTAAGTGAGGGAGCACAGGATGGAATAAGATGGTGACCGTAGTAGTTTTGAGGGAACAGGATTCAGGGGACAATTGGTTAGGTGGACATCTGAGCGATGTTTTGTTACCCCTTCCGGAGTAGCCAGTTCAAAAGAGGAGAGTGTTGACTGTGCTGTTAGTCAAGGCATGTTGAGTGGAGAAGATGTACGCACAGTGGAGGTGTCCTCACATATTGCATCAATCTTGTCTTTGAAGTGCTTGACAATCTCTTGGACAGTCAGTAAGTTAGTGGGTAGAGGGAGTGGGGGATGAAGCAGAGAGTTAAAGGTTGAGAAGAGCCGACTGGGACTGGATGACAAGGTATTAATAAGAGAGACAAAGTAGGCTTGTTTGGCAGCACAGAGGCAGGAATTTTATTTTAGGAGGGCAGATTTATATAGGTTGAAGACCTGCAGGCATTTGGTTTTATGCCATAGTCGTTCAAAAGCACGGAAATGTCTATTTCTAGTGTTGTCAGTTTACCAGGGTTGTAACTGTCGGGGTCTAATTATGAGTGTAGTTAAAGGAGCAAGTGCTTCAAGTGATGATGAGAGTGAACTGTTGTAGACAGAGGTAGCCAGGTCAGGACAGTACAGGGGAGATATTATGTCATATAGGTGCTCAGTAACAGACAAGAGAAGAGAAGGGTTAAAATGGCAAAGGTTCCTACAAGTAATTGTTTGCTGCTTGGAGGGATGGTTGGTTGGAGGAAAGGATACAGTGAAACAGATGAGGTTGTGATTAGAGAGAGGTATGGGGGTGTTGGTGAGGTTGCCAGGAGTGCAGAGATGGGAGAATACGAGGTCAAGATACCATTGAAATGAGTGGAAGTGTGTGTCCATTGGGTTAGGTCAAAAGATCAGGTTAAGTTAAGAAGTTGAGCTGTAGCTGGGCTGTTAATAATGACCAAGATGTTGAAGTCACCAAGAATGATAGTGGGTATTTCCAAGGAGAGAAAGTAGGGTAGCCAGACAGCGAAGTCATCAAAAAAGTGTGATACCTGTCCAGGAGGCTAACAAATTGCTGCAATCCTCAGAGAAATGGGAGAAAACAGACAAATACAGTGCATCTTGAAAGAAGAGAGGGATAGCGAGGAAGGGATATGAAGGACTTGGAAGGTGCTTTGTGGGGATAGAAGGAATACCACTCCACCTTCTTTCTGTTCATTGGATCTGGGGGAGTGAGTCCAGTGGGGGCCACCATGGGAGAGGGCAGCAGGAGAAGCCAAGCCAAAATCTTGAAGCCAGGTTTCATTTATGGTAAGTATGTTAAAACCATGAGAGATGAAAGGGACATGCACAGATGTGAGCTTGTTACTCTTTGCAGAGTGGAGCAGCGTTATTGTTGTATTTTTAGTTTAGTTATCCTGCTTTAGGTAAACTGTGACGTGACAGAGACATGTTGTCTGCACCTTGCCAGTCTGTGCCTTCCCATAGGCCACTTTAAATGTATAGGGAGATTGAGTAATATATATGTGAGTGAGTGAGTGAAAAACTTATATAGCGCTGCACATGAATCGCCTCTGGGCGCTTGTTTGACCATTTCTCCTTTGACCTCAAAAGAGATGGGTTTTGATCTTTCTCTTAAAGGCCAAGTGGTTCTCCTCCAACCAAATGGAGGTTGGTAAAGTGTTCCAAAGTCGAGGGCCTTGGACAGCAAATCTTCTTTCTCCTTTGGACTTGTATCTGGTTTTGGGAATTTGGAGTAGATTTCGGTTGGAGGATCGCAGAACGCGATTGGGGTTGTAAGCCTTTAGTTTTTCGCATAGATATTGGGGGGCATTTCCCAGAATACATTTATGCGTCAGACAGAGTGCTTTGAAAGTGATTCTGTCTTTTACTGGCAGCCAGTGAAGGCTTCTCAGTGAGGGTGAGATTGATTGCCATGGTATTTTCCCAGTCACAAGTCACGCAGCTGTATTCTGAACGACTTGCAGGCGAGTGATTTGGTACTTTGGGAGTCCGAGGTAAAGGGCATTTGCATAGTCAAGTCTGGAGTTAACAATTGTTCCCACCACGACTGCTATGTCTTCTTTAGGAATAAATGGAATAAGTCTGCATAGTAGGCGCAGCAGATGGTGCGATCCGCTGACTACTGACCCTATTTGTGCATCCATTGTCATGTAGGTGTCGAAGATGACTCCGAGACTTTTGACTTTGGTGCTAGGGGTTATGATTTTGCCCAAAATGGGCGGAGGTGTCCAGGTTGTTGCAAGTTGATTCTTTCGATTGGCGTGAAACAGGAGAAGTTCTGTTTTCGAACCGTTGAGTTTAAAATAACTCTTTGTCATCCAGTTTTCTATCAAAGAGAGGCATTTCTCTAGACCGAGATGATGATCCTTTTTGTTGCAGATGCGAAAGTACAATTGTGTGTCATCTGCCTAAGAGTGGTAAAGTAGCTTTTGGTTGCTGATGATTTCAAAAAGAGGAAGGAAGATAGATATTGAACAGCACCGGCGACAGAGGGGATCCTTGAGGGACTCTGCATGACACTGTGCGTTTTTCAGAGGTGAACGGTCCCAGTTTCACTACTTGTGATCGGTTTTCCAAAAAGGAGGAGAACCAGGATAAGTCACATTCCGCGACTCTGGCTACTTCAGCTAGCCGAGTCAGTAATAGTTTGTGGTCTACCGTGTCAAAAGCTGCGCTTAGGTCCAACAGTACTAAAAGACAATATTCTCCTTCGTCTGCGGCCTCGAGAGCATCATCATATATTTTGAGCAGTGCTGTTTCCGACCCGTGCCCGGGACAGAAACCCGATTGAAAAGGATCAAGCAAATTATGGGTGTCTAAATGCTGTTGAAGCTGTTGTACCACTACTTTCTCCATTACCTTGGAGAAGACATTCAGGCCTGTTATGGGACGACGGTGTTCAGGGTCCTTGGGGTCGAGGGTGGGTTTCTTTAAGATGGGTTTGATTATGCCTTGTTTCAACAGGGTGGGCACTATGCCTTCCTTGAATGACTGGTTTATAAGCTGCTTGATAGGTGGTGCCAGAATATCGGCACATTCCTTCAGCAGTTTGGTGGGGATAATATCATTAGGCGCAGTGCTATTTGGCAGGGCCTCAATGATATTTTTTGTGGCCTCGATGGAGATGGGTTTTAGAGTAAACATTGTTGATTGCGTCTGATTTCTGTGGGAATTGGGCGGTTGACTAAGGGGGGGATGGTGGGGGGTACTGTTTTGCTGAATGCTTTCACGGATCCTTTCAATTTTGTTAACGAAATGATCCGATAATTCATTGCAAAATACTTGGGAATCTGAATTGGGAGCCTCCAGGCAGACTGGATTCATGGTCTGAGTGACTAAATTGAAGAGTTTGCGGGGGCGGTTTAGGGCATTAGTGATGATCTTGGAAAAATATTTTTTTTTGGCCTTGAAAATTTCTTTGTGATATTTTTTTGTCACTGGTTTTGGTGTTTTTGTTAAGGGGGCATTTTTGGTAATCATGAATTTGATTACATGGTGGTCTGTCCATGGTAACGGCTCATTTTCCAGAATTTTTACTTCCAGATCGTGTCTGAGAATAAGATCGCGCGTGTGACCCCGAAGCATGTGTGGGCCCACATACTAGCTGCTGCAAGCCTAGTCCTTCCAAGTGGTCAATGCAAGCTTCGGCCTTGGGATCCTGTGAGGAGTTGGCCCAAAGGTTGAGATCCCCAAGCAGCAAGAGATGTTTGCTGTTTAGTGTATAAGTGGAAATGAACTCTGTCAATGATGTGAGAAGCTGCGATTTTGGATCCGGTGGTCTATAGCAGAGTAGGATATGGACGGTCTCCTGGGGATTTGTTTGAAGCTGCAGAGAGAGGGTTTCCATGAATGGAAGTGGGTTTTGAAGGACTGGTTTAGTGATCGAGAGGTAACTCTTGTGGATCACTGCCAGGCCTCCTCCTCTTTGCCCCACTCTGTTTTCTGTTATTATGCGATAATTCTCTGGCACCAGTTCACCTAGAATGGTGTTACAGTCGGCTGTAAGCCAGCTTTCTGTAATAAAGAGGCAGTCTAAATCGCATTGTAGGATGAGATCATGAATTTCTACTCTGTGTCTTACTGCAGATCTTGTATTGACCAGAGCGCATGATATGCATTTTGGTTTGGATAAGCAGATGTAGTGTTTGACTGTTGATCGTCGATCGATTCTAAACAGTTGTTCAGTCCTTAAGGCTTTTTTGGTGGCGGCCGGTAATATTGAGGCAAATGGCTTTAGTCCCCAAATGGTTGCTGCCGAGTATCTCAGATTAGTCATAGTCGCTGACGCACTGGGGGGCAGGTTTCAGTAATAATGGGAGGGACGATTCACTGAATCCTACCTCCCTGTTTGATTTATTCTTTAATATTTCTCTAATAGGAATGCTGAGGACAGGTGTGCATTATGTTTTGAAGCAAATCTGTTTGACATACAAGTAACTGCTTTATCATCATTTAGAAGTTATCAAAATACTTGAAGTACTGTGATTAGACTGTGATGGCCATGTAATATGATATTACTGTGTGACTTGTTAAATTTGCTGTACCTTAGTTAACTTGATAGTAAATTATAGATGTGCTCAAGGCAGAAGAACATCATATAAAAGTGAGTAATCAAACCAATGTCTGCTATGTAATTTTCATCTTTCTGTTGTCTCTTGAATGAGAAATGTATATTTTTTACAAACTCACAACACAAATGACTTACCCTTCAGAAGATTTTAACTTTGCAGCAAATTTGGTAAATCTGTATGAATAAATCTACAATGAAGGCAACTGTAACCATAAATATATGTGCATCATTTCTATTCTATGGCAATTTAATGAATAATATTCAAGTATTCTTAAAGCCTAAGTGCAGCTAAAATAAAAAGAGGACAATCACAGGGACATTTACATTTAGGCCTTGTACACACAATCAGTCCAAACCGATGAAAATGGACTGAAGAACCGTTTCATCAGTCCAAACTGACCGTGTGTAGGCCCCATCAGTCCGTCATCTTTCAGTCGCAAAATTGAGAACTTGCTTTAAAATTGATCTGATGGACGCCTAACCGATCGGTCCAAACCGATGGTTAGTACGCAAAAGCATCGGTTCCAAACCCGCGCATGCTCAGAATCAGGTCGACGCATACTTGGAAGCATTGAACTTCATTTTTCTCTGCACGTCGTTGTGTTTTACGTCACCACATTGGACTTGATCGGTTTTTGAACTGATGGTGTGTAGGCACATCAGACCATCAGCCTTCGGACCATCAGACCATCAGCCTCCGGACCGTTCTCATCGGATGGACTGATCGTGTGTACAGGGCTTAACAGTCAGTGGAATGTCTCCTGGTTTAGTGATGCTTAAAAAACATTAGCTGGAATTTGGTTTTAATTCGCTAGTCAAGTATAGATCTCTTCAGTGTAACAGTGTGGAGGCAAAATATGTCTATGTTATTCCACCATCCAGAGTACAGATAACCTAAGACAGGACATGTGCTACCAGTTGGACCAACAGGTGAATTAAAGGCCAAAAAAACATAAAAAATAAATTCAGCCACCACATTTAGGCCTCATGCACACTGGGTGTTTTTTGACATTTTACAGCAGCTGTTTTTGGCTGTAGACATTTTTTTTCTACAGTTTTTAAACTCTCCATGTTACCAGCTTTTTTGGATGTTTTTGATCCATTGAAAAAAAAAAAAAAAATAACACTAACTCACTGGAAAATACTGGCATTTTTATAATGTTATTTTAACGTGTGCATGAGGCCCCGTACACACGACTGGATCGATCCGCTGAAACTGGTCTGCCGGACCAGTTCCAGCGGACAGATCCGGTCGTGTGTAGGCCCGAGCGGACAATTGTCCCGCGGATCGGACAGTTTCCAGCGGATAAAAATTTCTAAGCATGCTAAGAAATCTGTCCGCTGGAAACCTGTCCGTCGGATGTATTCGGTCGCCTGTACAGACTCACCGGACATGTCCGTCCGACCGCCATCCCTCGCATGCGTCGTATTGATTCGACGCATGCGTGGAAGCTTTGAACTTCCAGGGCCGCCCACGTGGCCGCGTCATCGTCACAGCGACGGAGCGACCACGCCCTTTACGCCCATTGTTTACACGCAGATTTCCGGTCGCAGCGGATCTATCCGCTGAAAACGGTCCGGCGGACCGTTTTCAGCGGATCGATCCGGACGTGTGTACAGGGCCTTGCAGATTGCTATGTTGAAATATATTTCTTGATTGTTTTTTCGTTTAATGCCATTTTAAGATATCACAACATCATACACCCACATACGCTACTTTTTAAAAGCAGTACTGTCTTTAAATGAATGGTAAATACATTTTCAGCCTAACTAATTTCACAAATTTCTAAAAAATCTTGTTAAAAATAAGAACTGATCTGATGTTAAACATTTGTGTCATGGAATGTCTGATTTCACGAACTTTAGTGCATTAGTGTATTAAGCCCTTAGTGCGTGCCAATCCTTGGGCTTTATATCATTTAGCTCTAGCTTCAGGCAGAATGTCCTATGAGACTTATTTGATATGATTATTCAAAGCAGTGTGCTAAAACCTGGAACAGCGATTACAGTACCCCTTGAAGCAAAGTCCTGGTCATTCTTGGTCCTGGTGCTTTATACTCTGAATTGGCAATTATGCAAAAAAATCATTATTTACTGATGGTGTCTTTAATGTAGTAACATACTGCATGTATATATATATATATATATATATATATATATATATATATATATATATATGGAATATATATAAAATATAGCTTTATGTGCATCCTGAAATGCAGCGTTATATACTTGCATCAAAGATTTCAAGTTACTTTTCTTATACATTGTTAGTACCAAGTTCCCACCTGTCATTGTAAACATCTGCTCCAGATTTGGAGTGTTCATTTGTCATTCACTTCTCTTAAAGACATCCTAGAGTTGGATATTTCCTGGTTGAAAGCTAAATATAAACAAAGGATCCAGGGTTAGTGGTGATGTCATTAACCAAATATGGAAATGCTCCTATTTGGAAAATTGTGTCAATGGGTGGGAGGAACCTGACGGAGAGCTGTTCCATTAACAACACAAGGTGTGTGCATGCAAAAAACACTATTGGACTGATTAGCCATTATGGATCTGCCCACTGCAGTGTGCTGTCCATCAACATCAATGTGGACATGATGGGGAACTGGTCTCTACGTTTCCTATGAGGCTCTATGCACCCCTTATGCCCAGTACACACAATCAGTTTTCTCGGAGGTCAAAAGTCCGCCGGGAAAACCGAGAACCTGCTTAGTTGATTTTCCCCATGTACACACGGACGGTTTTCCCGACAGGAGAACTGTCATGACAGCTTTGGTCGGGAAAACCGGTCGTGTGTATGCTCAACTGCAGAGCAAAAAACGCAGAGAATCGTGGTGGGAAAAAAGAGAACAAGTTCTGCAAAAACTTCTATGGAGCACACACGGCCGGTTTTCCCAACCAAAAGCAAACATGGCAGTTTCCCCGTCAGGAAAACCGGTCGTGTGTACGAGGTATTATACAAAACTGCTCTGTCAGTGTGACTGATGTCATGGCTGGGGAGGGAAAGAGTGTCCCGAGGAAGGCTTGTCCAGTGTGGAAACTCCAACCCTCAGTTCCAGTAACTGATAGATTTGGCCTCCACCAACAATTTCAGTGGGGTGGCCTGATATAAATCTAAAGGGTGTTTTCAACAGACTATAAATTATCTCTTACATTTTGATGCACATGGAATGTAATTAGCTCATTTAAAGTGATTCTAAATTATTACCTTGTAAAACAATCCATTCAGTTTAAAATAGGCATGAAAGTCAAAACATTTGTGTATAGATTAGATTAAAAATTAAATAAAAAAAATTAAATACATCTTTACCCCTTTTTTTATAAGTGATCACATTCCCTCTGTTCTCAGCTGCATAATAGTCAGGGGGGGGGGGGCTACAACACACTGATGTTCCCAGTGAATGGCTGTGCAGATTGGAGGGGGGTCAGAACAAGTCTGATCATTGGAGAAGAGCAGGCTGAGTTGGCAGCATAGCTAGAGAATGGATCATGCTTTGTTCTCCTGCTTAGTGTGGTCAGTTTTTAATAGGAAAGCAGAGGGACTGGCAGGACCACCAGGGATTTCACACAAAGGAAAAAATACAAAGAGAACAGGATACTTTTTAATACAAGTACATAGTACAGCATATCAGGAATATGAAATGATGGGGTAACAAACACTTTAACTGAGGGTTCAGTTGGCTTTAAACTCAACTTAATCCCAAAATCCTAAATCGGATAATTTTGTAGGTTCATTTAGGAAACAAAGTATAGAGAGAAGTGTGTGCAGGTAATGTTGAGAGAAGTCGAACATGGACCAATCTTTTCTTCCTCCATTAGGGCTTTTCAGCATTAGCTTTTACTAAAATAATTGCATGATATAGGAGTCTGTAGAGATGTATATTATAATTTAAATGCGCCAAGGCACTGTGTTGTCCAATTATAGCCCTGGGCTTCCTTTCACATTATAACACATTCTTGTGATTTTTGTGTGTGACGTGCTTTTCAAAGTCCTAAGTCTGATTTATTGAAATTATGTGTTTAGGAACTCAGTACTGTTTTACTATTATTTTATATTATTTTGCCTGTTGAACTACACATTACCGCTTACAAACTCTTCTGTTCTATTTAATTGCCTCTGCTGTGATAACCACAACAAACCATTTGTAGACTATAAAAATCGGATGTATGCCACTCTGAAAGAAAATAAGCATTTTATTGTTTTCTTCCATCACAAGTTATCTAACCTTTTAAACTTTAACAAAACGTGCTATAAGTTTAAATGTGTCATTTAAGCAGTACACTAATGTCATGTCAAATGAATCACTAGAAACATTAATGCTATTGCATCGCTATCAAACATGACCTTTAATTCTGCAAGGTCCCTTCAACTCTAAATGGATTGGTCACTTATCGATTAGTCCTTCATGCTAATGCTGTATTCTGTTTCACATGCAATTTAGATGCCTATTAATTCAAGAACAATGTGGCAGATTTAGTCTTACATGGATCTACTGTCAAAATATGCCCAATCATATTAAAACAATATGAAATAAACAGAATGCATTATTAGATGGTAGGTATATTTACTAAAACAAGTATCATTTACTGGAACATGCTGTCCTTAAACTGACATTAAAGCTGGCGCACCTAAAGGAGAAGTTTTTTTTTTCAAAATGATACTTATCTAGGTGGATGCAATATCGGTCCGGCTGTTAATCACTCGGTTCCCAGAGCTTATTGCGCAAAGAGCTGGTGACTGTCAATGGAGGGGGTGGTAGCAGCTGGCTCAAGCTCTCAGCCACTTGCTGAGAGGCTGAGCCAGGTGCCAGTCCAGGCTTGTGGGCAGACTTCGACTTGCAATCTTGCCCCAGCCTGAAGCAGCTCTGTGACATCAGCCGACAGTGGGCTTCGACGGCTGTCTGATGAAAACGTGTCGCAGGAGTGCAGAACTCCTTTAATATGCACGTAAAATGCATTGAGACCTATTTTTCCTGAGAATAATTCTGTCAATTTGGCCTTATGTTTCAGTGGCCTGAAGCTCCATCTGCTGACTGCAAGTGGTATATTTGAAATATTCAAATACCACAATTTTTATTTACCTCCCTAAGACTATGGAATGACAATTACAATGGGAGCTTCAGTGAGTGAAGCATGGTCATTGTGTTAGACTAGGTTCACTTCTCAATAGTGCAGTAATCCACACTCTTTAACACATGTTATGTTGTACATTAATTTGCATTACACTGAGGCAGCCCATTACATAGTTACATAGTTACATAGTTACATAGTTAGTCAGGTTGAAAAAAGACACAAGTCCATCCAGTTCAACCACAAAAAACAAAATAAAAAAACACAGTAAAATCCTATACACCCAACTTCATACCCACAGTTGATCCAGAGGAAGGCAAAAAACCCCAGCGGAGCATGATCCAATTTGCTACAGCAGGGGAAAAAATTCCTTCCTGATCCCCCGAGAGGCAATCGGATTTACCCTGGATCAACTTTACCTACAAATCTTAGTACTCAGTTATATTCTGTACATTTAGGAAAGAATCCAGACCTTTCTTAAAGCAATCTACTGATCTGGCCAGAACCACCTCTGGAGGGAGTCTGTTCCACATTTTCACAGCTCTTACTGTGAAAAAACCTTTCCGTATTTGGAGGTGAAATCTCTTTTCCTCTAGACGTAAAGAGTGCCCCCTTGTCCTCAGTGATGACCGTAAAGTGAATAACTCAACACCAAGTTCACTGTATGGACCTCTTATATATTTGTACATGTTGATCATATCCCCCCTAATTCTCCTCTTCTCAAGAGTGAATAAATCTAGTTCCTCTAATCTTTCCTCATAGCTGAGCTCCTCCATGCCTCTTATCAATTTGGTTGCTCTTCTCTGCACTTTCTCCAGTTCTCCTATATCCTTTTTGAGAACTGGTGCCCAAAACTGAACTGCATATTCCAGATGAGGTCTTACTAATGATTTGTACAGGGGCAAAATTATATCTCTGTCTCTGGAGTCCATACCTCTCTTAATACAAGAAAGGACTTTGCTCGCTTTGGAAACCGCAGCTTGGCATTGCATGCCATTATTGAGCTTATGATCAACTAAAACCCCCAGATCTTTCTCCACTACAGACCCCCCCAGTTGTACTCCCCCTAGTATGTATGATGCATGCATATTCTTAGCCCCCAAGTGCATAACTTTACATTTATCTACATTAAACCTCATCTGCCATTGATTCAGAATTGGCTGCCAATGCATTAGGTACAGGTAAAACCACACCTGACCCTTTTTTTGTAATGCAACACATCCTTAGTATGTTGTAAAATTGAATGGCACTGTAAAACAAAAATGCATGTAGGGTGAGTTACCATGGATATGTGAACCAGTCTTGCACACACAAGCAATGTGTACAAATTAAAAAGTTGGCTGTGGACCCACATAAAGAGGCACATGTAAAACTTGGTTTCTCAGGTTTACCACACAACATTTTGTCCATGAAACATACTACAAATAAAGTCAATAGACACCACCAAAACAACTGTATCTTGTTTTTGTCTGTCTTTGGACAGAGGAGAGAATAATTGGGGCTCTTATCTTGTTTTATTTCTGTCTGTGTACCTTTGGGGAGATTTCCTTTCATGTCCTCTCCTGGTCACAACATTGCTAATTATACAGTAAGTAAAATGAAATCTCCATTAGGGACAAAGATAGATATAAAAAAAGCTGGTTTTCGACTTCACCTTGCATCGCTAATAAAACTTGTTTATATTGGCCCAGATTCAGGTACATTTGCGCTTTATTTGCGGAGGCACAGGGCAACGATTTTGCCCTGCCCCCCGCAAATATTTTGCGCTGCCCTCGATTCACGGAGCAGTAGCTCCGTAAATTGCGAGGGCGCGCCGGCAAAATTGCCCGGCGTAAGCCTGCGCAATGTAAATGATCCCGCGCCGAGCTCCCGCGCCGAGCGTAGAGCGCATGCTCCGTCGGGAAACTTTCCCGACGTGCATTGCGGCAAATGACGTCGCAAGGACGTCATTTGCTTCAAAGTGAACGTGAATGGCGTCCAGCGCCATTCACGATTCACTTACGCAAACAACGTAGATTTTAAATATCGCAACGCGGGAACGTGGGTATCCTATAGCATTGGCTGCGCCTGCTATTAGGATGTGTAACCTTATGAGAAACCCGACGTACGCAAACTACGTAATTTGCGTACGCAGGGCTCGCGCAACGTTGTGAATCGGTGTTAGTATGCAATTTGCATACTATACACAGATCACAATGGGAGCGCCCCCTAGCGGCCAACGCAAGAATGCAGCCTAAAATCTGCGTGGCATAAGAGCCTTATGCCACGCAGATTTTAGGCTGCAGTTGGCGTAGCGATGTTCCTGAATCAGGAGCATTCGCTACGCCGGAGCAAGTAAGCAATTGCGCTGTGTAACCTATGGTTACACAGGCGCAATTGCTTCTTGAATCTGGCCCACTGTCATTGTGTCTGAGTGACTTTTCTCTTCACTTCCTGCTTTAGTGGCAACATTGTCACCAGGAGAGGAAACAAAAGTTAGAGGCTAAGTTTTCCTTAAAAAAAAAAATATTTAATTTGTTACATTAAAAAAGTGTGTTTAATATATTTTTTCAGATTTAGTTGATGATAGTTGAAGTTTTAACTATATATAAAGGTTTGATTAGATACACAAAGAAGTGTAAATGAACACCACATGCCCTATCACCTTTATCAGATGCACTGGGTTATTTGTCTAGGTGAAAATTTGTAAAATATATTATCTCATGTTAACGTCTAAGGTGCTGCAGTTTATTAAAATACGGTTCAGTAATGCTATTTATAATTAGGCATTCAGAGGCGCTGAAGGCACAGAGAGGAAAGAACAACAAACACATACAAGTACCAGAAACACAAACAAGCTTAATTCATTCAAATTTGTTTCTGTTTAATTGTTTTCCTTCCTAGTTTGAATAATAATGAACATCTTGAACATACATAAGTGCAACAATCATACTCACATTCTTGTGAGGCTTATTATTTATGTCTTAATTTCACCAGACGACTTTTCCGCTATTTAACATATAACCATAAAAAATATGTATACAGTATAGTAGATGCAGTCTTACATAAAATAATAGAAAGTATATGTATGAATGTATAATATTGCAGAGTCTTTACAGCATAAAAAAGAAAATCTGTGTTTAATATGCATTGCACTGTGCAGTGCTTTAAATAAATTGCCTTATGGTTTATTTGCAAAAAAGTTTGTGAAAGTTGTTGGAATAAAATCTAAACATCTGCTTTATTGAGCTCCTGGGGAAGAAATACGGAATCTAATTTACTATGTCATTAAGCAGAAAGAAGTATGAATGTTCTATACCTGTTTTATTGTTGATGATGGTAATTTGCCATTTATCTATTAGTCTTCGAAGGGTAGATATAGAACATGTAAATATATTGATTGTTTAATATTAATAGAGTGTACTGAACTGACCATGTCTCTTAAAGAGAAGGTAGCTAGATTGTTATTTTTAATTGTTACTTTTTTAAATATACTGGGGGAGATTCAGATAGAGATACGACGGCGTATCTCCTAATACGCCGTCGCATCTCTGAGATCCGACGGTCGGATCTATGCGGCTGATTCATAGAATCAGGTTCCGCATAGATCTCCCTAGGATCCGACAGGTGTAAGTGACTTACACCGTCGGATCTTAGGCTGCAATTCCCCGCCGGCCACTAGGTGGCGCTTCGTTTTTTTACGTGACGAATATTCAAATGCCGATTCCTGCCGATTCAGAAACGAACGCCTGCCCGTCGCTTTTTTTTACGTCGCTTGCGTTCGGCTTTTTCTGGCGTATAGTTACCCCTGCTATGTAAGGGGGAACCTATGTTAAGTATGGCAGTCGTTCCCGCGCCGAGTTTTGAATTTTTACGTCATTTGCGTAAGTCGATTCAAAAAAGCGTTGGACGCAAGTTACGCTCACGCCGAAACCAATGACGTCCTAGCGACATCATTGGGAGCAATGCACACCGGGAAAATTCGCGGACGGCGCATGCGCAGTTAAATCGTCGCGGGGACGCGCCTGATTTTAATACTACACTCCCCCTAGCCGCGGAATTTGAATTCCACCGGGGGATTTACGATCCGCCGCCGCAAGTTTCGAGGTAAGTGCTTTTTGAATACTGCACTAGCCTCTCAAACTTGCGCCGGCGGATCAAAAATCAGATAGATTGCGAGGATCTAAAGATCCACTAATCTATCTGAATCTACCCCGGAGTGTTACATAACTTAAGTATGGAATATTTGTTATAATTTACCCGCAACACAGAATACATTTTTTTATATAATTATTAGGGATGAGCCTGATGTTTGAGTCGAACATAAGCTCGACTTGTACATCGGGTGTTCGCCTACTCGCCGAACAGCGAACATTACGCAGTGTACGTGGCAAATTCGAAAGCCGCGGAACACCCTTTAAAAGTCTATGGGAGAAATCAAAAGTGCTAATTTTAAAGGCTTATATGCATGATATTGTCATAAAAAGTGTTTGTGGACCTGGGTCCTGCCCCAGGGGACATGTACCAATGCAAAAAAAGTTTTAAAAATGTCAGATTTTTCAGGAGCAGTTATTTTAATAATGCTTAAAGTGAAACAATAAAAGTGAAATATTCCTTTAAATGTCATGCTTGGGTGGTGTCTATAGTAAGCCTGTAAAGTGGCACATTTTTCCCGTGTTTAGAACAGTCCCGCAGACTTAACTCAAGTTTTCTAAATTTACACGGCGCGTATATTTGCGCACGATCTTCAAAACGAGTTAAGCCCAGATTTCCGTATTTTCAGCCGTACCTAAATTAGTTACACCTGCGCATCCCCGGGCGCAAATTACGCTAGTCTCGCCGCTGTTTTTGATAGGCAAAGATGCAAATGAGGGAGTTAGGGCGATTCTCAAAATTAAGTGTGTGCGCCGTATTTTCCGCCCTGTGCGCACCTGTTAGTTTCCCTGACTAAATTTCCACATTATAAAACCAGCCCTAATTTTACACATGCTGTGGAAGGGTTTGCTGTAGGTAGTGACTAGAGCTTAGAGCTATAGTTGAGAAGGATCTTTGTTGAAAAATGCCAGGGCCAGCTATGATTCTGACGGCACTTGCCGCCTTACAGGCACAAAGGAGGAGGAGGGCACAGAGGAGGAGGATGAGGGCACAGGCGAGAGTTTATCGGCCACGGCGTGATCTTTTCCAAATGCCAGATTATGAGGTGTATGGCAACTACAGGTTTGATAGGGAAGCCATCCTGGAGATCACCCAACTACTTCATGAGGATCTTATCACCCCAACCAGATGCTCCCATGCCCTGACACCTCTTCATAAAGTGATGGCAACCCTCCATTTTTTATCCAGTGGCTCATTCCAGCGTGCATCTGGAGGTCTGGCTGGGATGGTGCAGTCGACAATGAGCCGATGTGTCCATCAGGTGGTCCCTGCCATACTGCGGCGCATGACCAACCAGTTTGTGATGCCCACCCAGGAGGAGCAGCGTCTGCAAGCCATGACAGACTTCTACAGCATTGCTGGCTTCCCAAGGACCATCGGGGCGATAGACTGCACCCATGTGGCACTACAGCCCCCCCATGAAACTGAACACCTGTTCAGAAACAGGAAAGGCTGGCATTCGATCAACATCCAGATGATCGTAGATGCCCATGGCCTCATCTGGCACGTTTGTGCCAAGTTTCCAGGGTCGTGCCACGACAGTTACATTCTACGGCAGACCAAGATCTACCAAGACTTGGATCAGAATGTGTATGGAGACAGCTGGCTGATTGGTGAGTGACATTGGTGTCAGGTATGCCCCCCCCATGATGCAGACATCACAAGGGGCACATGCATGACTAATATCCTCCTGTCTTTTCCCTTACAGGTGACTCTGGATATGCGTTGGGACCCCACCTGATGACCCCCTTTAGGAACCCCCAAACACCCGGAGAATGCAAATTCAATGAGGTGCACATCCAGACCCGGTCAATAGTAGAGCGGACATTTGGCCTTCTCAAGTCGAGATTCAGATGCCTTGACAAGACTGGGGGTACACTCTTGTATTCCCCAGACTTTGTCTGCCAAATTATTGGGGCATGTTGCATCCTCCATAATTTTGCTCTGAGAAGGGGCCTGCATGTTGAGTTATGTCCTGATCTAACCCCCCACCCAGGCAATCCCCCCCCCCAAACCCCTCTACCCGGTCTGCTGAGGGCCAGGCAATAAGGAGACAACTGGCTGAAGGCATCTTTGCCCAGTAAATGGACCCTAATTATCTATATTTTTTTGCTTTGCCCAGAAAAAATCACAGAGATTATGTGACCTTTAAATATTTTCTTTGTACATAAAATGCACATTACTTATATGACAATGAGAATGTTTTTTTTGGTACAAAACGCACATTAATTATCTCACGGGGGGGGGGGGGGTCTGTGCAGGGGAGGGAGTATTTTCATGGGGGGGCTGTGCAGGGGAGGGAGTATTTTCATGGGGGGGGGTCTGTGCAGGGGAAGAAGGAGCCTCCCCTGGTGTCTGTCCTCCTGCTGGCCTTCCCTCCAAGGCAACGGCTATCCTTGTCAGACAGGAAGTAATGTCAGCCGTATTGGCCTGGCCAGCCCGGGTATTGGCCTGCACAGCCCGGGTATTGGCCTGCACAGCCTGGGTGAGGGCAGTCACCTCCTGGGCCACGCCTGTTGTTGCGTTTTTCAGGTCCCACAAACACGTGATGACCCCCACTGAGTTGGTGGCCACTTCACCCAGTGACTCCCTCATTGCACCCAGGCTGTGCTCCACCTTGGTCATTGATTTTTTTAATTCAGCCAGACTGCGGGTCTGCCGGGCATTGTCCCTCAACAGACTGACCGACAGACGCACAAACCCCCCCCTGGTTTCTGGGGTCGGCCTCCTACTTGCCCCTGAGGCTTGTGGCCTTGGAGGAGGGGTTGGAGTGAGCCATGGGTGCTGCTGCATGTTGGAGGAGGGTTGGGAGGGGCCACCCATGATGGTGGCCTGACTGCTGGGCGCCTGTGGGGTTCCCTCAGGGGATGACTCAAAGGTCATATCTTGGCCCATCATGATTTGCTGCCCAATCTCAATATTGTCATCTTCCTCCCCCTCATCCTCCTCCCACTCAACATCCAAATTAGGGGAGTTGTAGGCACTCCCCTCCCATGGCGAATCCTGCCCTTCTTGGGACTCTGCATCAGCCTGTCTTGGGGGTGGTGCAGCAGCCTGCCCTGATGGGCCAGCAACCTCCTGCCCTGATGGGCCAGCAACCTCCTGCCCTGATGGGGCTGCCACCTCCTGGGCTGATGGGGCTGCCACCTCCTGACCTGATGGGGCTGCCACCTCCTGGGCTGATGGGGCTGCCACCTCCTGGGCTGATGGGGCTGCCACCTCCTGGGCTGATGACCCAGAAACCTCCTGGGCTGATGGGGCTGCCACCTCCTGGGCTGATGGGGCTGCCACCTCCTGGGCTGATGACCCAGCAACCTCCTGGGCTGATGGGGCTGCAACCTCCTGGCCATCTGGGGAGGACACAAAACAATCACAGGTTGGTGGATCCACACACTTGGCACATCTTCCCTTCCCCCACCCACACATGCTAATCACCAGATAGAAATTCTAAAAAATTACCTGTCCTCATAAGAGGATCAGAGTCAAAGCCAGGCAGGCCCACCACCTGCTGTGGGTGGAAACACTGGGCCACTGCCCATTCCTCCTCACTCATCTTGACTGGGCAGGGTCCCCCTCCTCCAGTGCCCCTGGTATGGGCATGCAGCGTTGCCAGCTTGTTCCGGGACACGCTCCTCAAGTCATTGATCTTTTTTTGAACTCCAGCGATGGTCCTGGTCCCCCCCCCCGCCGCATTGATCCGATCGGTGATATTTTTAAGGATCTCCTTCCTCCTGGCCGGGGTGGTGTTGTGGCTCTCAGGGCCATGGAGAAATCGCCCATATTTAATGACGCCCTGAGCAAGTATATGCTTCTCTGCCACTGTAAAATTTAGCTTCCTGCGCTTGGGAGCCATGACAGACAACACCCAGCAACAGGGAACTCACCCAAAAAACAAACAACAATACACACACACAACAAAGAACATAAAAACAAGCAAAAAAATAAATAAAAAGACAGCTACTATAAATTCAAAAACAAACAGGCAAAAAAGGGAAACAAAAAACAATCACACACCAAAAAAGACACACTTATCAAAAACAAACAGGCAAAAAAGGGAAACAAAAAACAATCACACACCAAAAAAGACACACTTATCAAAAACAAACAGGCAAACAATCAAAACAAAGAACAAATTATCAAAAACAAACACCAACTATACCCTCCAACTCCACAAAAACTTTTCTCACAAACAAATCTTACCAACAAACACTGACAAACGTTCAAAGCAGAAGCAACTTGCTTTAGGAAGGGAACACAGGGAAATACTTTTGCAATAGAAGTGTGTTTGACTGGGGCTATTTAGACACAGGGCGATCCTCAAACTAAGTACGCTTGGCCTTTTACCTATCTCACTGATTGCGATGACCAAAGTTCTGCACATGCGCAGTGAGGTCCAGATTCGTGCGCGCATGCGCAGTACGGCCGGCCCTTCATTTGCATGGGGTCACGGCTCATTACAATGAAGCACGCCCACTTCATTCCCACTTGCCATAACCACGCCTTACACATTGGAACTTAGGTTAAGGATGGCGAAATTTTGTGCGCAAATGCGCTGTGGATACGGTACTTACGACACCAACTTAGGGCGCCGTAACTTAAATGACATAAGTTAGATAATCCTAAATTTGCACAGCTCTTTGGGAATTTGGCCCTACATTTCTAAAGGAAAAAAGTTATTTAAAACTACTCCCAGCTGTCGGTCTTGGCAATAAAGATAAAATTCATTGAAAAAAATGGCATGGGTCCCCCCAGTCCATTACCAGGCCTTTCAGGTCTGGTATGGATATTAAGGGGAACCCTGCGCCAATTTATTTTTTTTAAATTGCGTAGGGGTCCCCCTCAAAATCCATACCAGACCTTTCAGGTCTGGTATGGATTTTAAGGGGGACCCTGTGCCAAAATAAAAAAAATGGTGTAGGGGTCCCTCCAAAAATCCATATCAGACCCATCCTGGCAGGCTGCAGGAAAAGAGGGGGGATGAGAGAGCACTCCCCTCCTGAACTGTACCAGTCTGACCCCCCAAAGCACCTTGTCCCCATGTTGATGGGGACAAGGGCCTCATCCCCACAACCCTTGCCCAGTGGTTGTGGGGGTCTGCAGGGGCTTATCCCCTTTAACAAGGGGACCCCCAGATCCCAGCCCCCCATGTGAATTTGTAAAGGGTACATTATACCCCTACTATTTCACCAAAAAAGTGTCAAAAATTGTAAAAGAGACAGCTTGGGACCTGAAGGGTCTAATATGGATTTTGAGGGGGACCCCTAAGCCATTTTTTTTATTTTGGCGCAGGGTTCCCCTTAATATACATACCAGCCCTGAAGGGCCTGGTATGGAATTGGGGGGACCCCCGCACATTTGCTTTTGGGTTTGTAATCCTCTTAATATTCATACCAGACCCAAAGGGCCTGGTAATGGACTGGGGGGAACCCATTCCATTTTTTTTCAATGAGTTTTATCTGTATTGCAGAGACCCGACAATTTACTACAGCCGCAAGTAGTTTTAAGTTACTTGTTTTCCTTTAGAAATGTCATTTTGCTGTGGGACTGTACTAAACAGGGGAAAATTGTGCCACTTTACAGGCATACTATAGACATACTATAGACACCCCCCAGGCACGAAATTTAAAGGAATATTTCACTTTTGTTGTTTCACTGTAAGCATTATTAAAATCACTGCTCCCGGAAAAACTTTTTTTTTGCACTGATACACGTCCCCTGGGGCAGAACCCAGGTACCCAAACACTTTTTATGACAATGCCATGCATATAATCCTTTAAAATTAGCACTTTTGGTTTTTAATGTTCGTGTCCCATAGACTTTAACAGTGTTCACGTGTTCTAACTAATTTTTTGGCTGTTCTCAAGTTCTGGTGCGAACCGAACCAGGGGGTGTTCTGCTCATCCTTAATAATGATAATGTACATGTATAAAATATAATAAAGTTCAAGGTATGTAACAGTCTCAAAGAAGAAGAATTGTTTTCAGATTTCATATCCTAATCTAACCTTCTACACTCACAAATACCAAATCTATTGACACACACATATATATAGTACATCACAGTGGTGTAGTGGTTACAACTTACACTTAGCTGCAAAAAGGGTCGCTGGTTTGAATCCCAACCAGGACACCATCTGCCTGGAGTTTGCATGTTCTCACCTGTGAATGCATGGGTTTCCTCCGGTTTCCTCCCACGCGCTAAAAAGACATGTTGGTAGGTTAATCGGATCCTGTCTAAATTGGCCCTAGCATATGTATGAATGTGTGTTAGAGACTTTTGGTTGTAAGCTTCTTGAGGGTAGGGACTGATGTGAATGTACAATGTATGTAAAGTGCTGCGTAAATTGATGACGCTATATAATTACCTGAAATAATAATATATGTAAAATAACACACAGTAATTTGATCATGGATAGATTTTAATTTTCTGTGAATGCATTTTTATTTTATTTTAATATGTGGTAAAGAGGAGTTTGGACATAAATAACATTTTGAGCTATTTCAATTCACACACTTTTTTTCCATTGTACTTCTATATGGTGTTTTGGGTTATTATCTGGACTTTTAAAGAGATATTTAACCCTTAGCTTTTTTAAGCAATTTCAGTGGATAATTATATCACTTACCAAGTATTCTTTATCCTCCTTGCTTGGTTTCTGTTTATTCTTGTGCAATGGCCACTGTCCCAGGTTTCCTATTTTAGAGGTTTTTTTTTCTATAATACTATTCTATGTAACCATCCTAGATCTATGCCTCCCTACTCTGTATGCATCAATAGAAATACAAAACCCCATAGCCTAGGATGATGTTACACCCCCTTCTAGTTCGTCCTCCAA
This sequence comes from Rana temporaria, assembly GCF_905171775.1. Classification (NCBI taxonomy): domain Eukaryota; kingdom Metazoa; phylum Chordata; class Amphibia; order Anura; family Ranidae; genus Rana; species Rana temporaria. Next base: position 164,846,769 of record NC_053492.1, on the reverse strand, counting down.
GTGAGCAGACTGACTCAAAACTGCATTGTCCACTGTTAGCTCTTTCTTGTGAAAATCAGAAGTTAAGGGAGGCAGAACTGAGAGAGCAGGTGCAGCAGCATTGCAAATCGTAATCTTCAAATGTTGGAGTATAATTTTAATAAATAATTTACTGGCTTAATGGGTGCATAACCACTTTTATGCTACCCTACGCCAACTGTATCACAAAGAACTGGGTGACAAAATGACCACTGATCTCTCAGTTCTCAGTCTGCTCCAGGTGGAGAGCAGTGACTGTCAGTACTATAATGGGGAGGAAGCAGGCACAGTTGGCTCAGCTTACATCCATGTGTAGCACTTACCCCTGCAAGGGCCACTAATTTTGTCCTATGTTCTTATCCACAAGTTTAGCGACAGCCAGACAAAAAACAACATTCACTCTTCTGGCCCAGTAAAGGGATTGCTTTTTTAAAGTTTATTGCAGAATAACTTGGATGGGCTTAGGGAAGTTGTGGGATACTCCAAACACTGAACAGTAAAAATAGGACACTGCAGCTACTTCTTAAAACATAACTTTGAGTAGGGATGAGCTTCGCGTTCGACATGAACGTATGTTCGACTCGAACATTGGTCGTTCGATCGTTCGTCGAAATTCGAACAAAACAGGTCCTTTGCGCCAAATTCGAGTGACGCAAAATGTCCCATAATTCACTGCGGCGTTGAGCGCTGATGATTGGCCAAGCATGCTGTATGTCCCGCATTCTTGGCCAATCACAGCGCGCAAAAAACGAAGAGCCATAATTGGCCAAAGCCAGGGTGGCTTTGGCCAATTATGGCTCAGGGGGTTTAGTACACACCCCACACTATAAAAGGCAGCCTTCAAGGCGGCCTCGTGTAGTGTGTTGCGGTTGTTAATGAGAGCAGATCAGTCAGACAGTTAGAGAGAGAGAGATAGATAGAGACACAGTGGGCCAGATTCATGAAGAGATACGACGGCGGATCTCCTGATCCGCCGTCGTATCTCTGAGATCCTACGGTTGGATCTATGCGACTGATTCATAAGAATCAGTTCTGCATAGATCTCCCTTAGATCCGACTGGTGTAAGTGCCTTACACCAGTCGGATCTTAGGCTGCAATCTACTGCCGGCCGCTAGGTGTCGTCGCGTTTTTTTAACGCGTCGGATATGCAAATGAGGAGAACCGCCGATTCAAGTCCGAACGCCCGCCCGTCGCTTTTTTTTAACGTCATTTGCATTCGGCTTTTTCCGGCGGATAGTTACCCCTGCTATATGAGGGGTAGCTAATGTTAAGTATGGCCGTCGTTCCCGCGCCGAGATTCAAATTTTTGCGTAAGTCGATTGGGAATACGGATGGCCGGAATTTACGTAGCCACCGAAAACAATGACGTCCTAGCGACGTCATTTGGAGCATGTGCACTGGGAAATTTCGCCGGTGGCGCATGCGCAGTTAAATTGGCGCAGGAACGCGCCTGATTTAAATTGTACACTCCCCCTAGCCGCGGAATTTGAATTCTGTCGGGGTAGTTACGATCCGACGGTGCAATTTTCGAGGTAAGTGCTCTGTGAATACTGCACTGGCCTCGATAAATTGCACCGGCAGATCGTAAATCACATAGATTACGCGGATCTAAAGATCCGCTAATCTATGTGAATCTAGCCCAGTGTCTTTTCTACTAGATAGATAGATAGATAGATAGATAGATAGATAGATAGATAGATAGATAGATAGATAGATAGATAGATAGATAGATAGAGCAGGAAGGCTAGTCAGTATAGTTAAATTTACAGTTTGTAGAGAATAAATCTACATCCCTAGGAGTTGTACATATATTTATAAACTGTATAGCATAGCTAGATCTGCTATTAGTATTTGTCAGGCAGGAGATTGTGCTTGATGCAGTGCTCTTACGTGTTGTATTGCCTGCATAGTCTTTAGTCTTTAGTGTTAGTGCATGCGTGCTATTTAATTGCACATACACGCATTAGCTGTTACTGCACGTGTGCTATTTACTTGCACAGAAACGCAGTCGCTGTTAATGCACGTGTGCTATTTACTTGCACATAAACGCAGTCGCTCTTACTGCGCGTGTGCTGTTTAATAAAACACAATGTCTATCAAGGTGGTGTGATATACAAGAGTGAAGACAATTATTAATAATAGTCCATGTGAAAATCAAATTCAGAGCGTGACACCCCAATGTGATTCAGGTTAAGTGGAGTCTGGTTCCAATAAAAGAAACGCGACTTGCTGACCCTTACCGCAAAGAAAGATCCTAACGGACCAAGTCAAGCTGGATTCACTGGGTGTGCTGGAGAGGATCCTCTCTGTATATACAATCCCTCCAGGGGTCACCAATCGATCAGTGAAGCGACCAAATAAAAAGGAAAAAAACTCTTATAGTGTAAATCCGTGTATGATGATCATAAACGTGTATCCCCAGTGACTGGTAACAGACAGTGTGAACATAAACAAACCACCACCAGTACACACACTGACCCTTACCAGAGCCACTGATCCATCAGGATCAGTCAGAGCATAGGGGATATACACAGTAGGCAGCGATGGGACGTCTCAGCCAATGTTGGAACAGGAGATGCAGCAGGTAGAATATGTGAGAGGAGGAAGAAAGACTCACATAGCGTAATACCGTAGGGATATTTAATAAAATGAAGTAGTAACACTTACAATTGGATAAAGAAATAACAGCAGGGTATGAGAAAAAGCCGGCCGGCGTGTCAGAACGGATCCTCAGATTGCGGTGACGTCAGCACGTCGCCTCCCAACGTTTCGTCTGCTCTAGACGTGGTCACGGGAATGAGGAGACGTTCTGCGTCACCGCATATAAACGTAAAGTGGGCGGAGAGTCAACTGGACAACAGTCTCTGAGGATCGTCCGTCCACCATCTTGCTTGAGGGCAAAAGTCAGGGAAAACCAACGTGGTTACAGCATATGGTCCCAGACTGTTAAAAAATGTACATATCCAACAACGGGAACCTAAGACAATATCTTATCGAAGGAACCATGGAGGAAAAATACTGTACAAAGTTCAAAAGACATATCTGATGAACAAAGAAAAAACGGAAATCAAAAAAGGTAATTATATATCATCTGAGACTGGTGTCCAATTGGCTGACCCAAAAACAACATCACATTCAAATGTAATCAAAGAATATATAAATTAAAAAGAAATTAAAATTAAAGAGGATACATTAAAAATCAGGTTATTGACAAAAAAGACATATACATATCCTCTAAGCTAGTGCCCACTCAGCAAACCGAATCGCACCAACACAATTGATTATGGTCATTAATATTTATCACAAAAATAGTGTCATATATGCAGTCACAAAACAGACATGACACAAGCAAACGTATAGGGATCAAAGGTTTGCGAATAATGACCTAATTAAAAAAACTTCACAAATTATGCTGTATTAATAAAAAGCAAAAAACGCATAATTGTATTATTAAAAATTCTTAAAAAAGTAAAATTAAGAACACCTGAATAAAAATAACTGATAGAGGAAGACATCATGCACCTAAGCGTTATCAATAAAACAATTGACATCTACCTCTATGTTCATACCGTGAGGTTCATAACATTTTAATTGGTGAATCCACATCATCTCTGACTGTGAGATGCTCCTCACAAGGTCACTCCCTCTCCAGTGTGCCTGAAACTTTTCAATTCCCAAAAACATTGTGCCCGTGGGATCCTTATTATGAGCCAACAGATAGTGTTTGGACACAGAATGATTTGGGAAACCGCTATAAATGTTCGTGAGATGTTCATTCAACCTTATATGGAGGGGACGTTTGGTCCTTCCCACATATTGGAGTCCACATGGACATTGGAGTAGATACACCACTCCCACAGTAGAGCAGGTAATGAATGTTTCGATAGGAAACCTTTTGTTTGTATGTCTAGATCCAAAGCTGATCGTTTTCTTAGAGATTTGGCGATTGACAGCACAAACATTACATTTGCCACATTTAAAGAAACCCACCAGGCCAGATAAAAACATGGAAGGGATCCTGGGTGGATCCAAAACATTGGGTTCCAACTTATCCTTCAAGGATGTCGAACCCCTGAAGATAACCCGGGGTTTATCAGGTAGTATAGCACCCAAGATTTTGTCACTCTTGAGTACATGCCAGTGTTTATTGATGATGTGTTTAACACTGGCATGTTGGCAGCAATAATCAGTGACAAAAGGGGTTCTATAATTACCCCCTTGGTCATCTCGGGGTTTAACACAAAGTAAATCCTCGCGGTTGGTTTTGGTCACCAAATCCAATGTGTCAATCAAAGAATTTCGATCATAACCCTTTTCAACAAAACGTTCTGTTAGAACCCCAGCCTGATCAAGGAAAACACTATGTTTACTGCAGTTCCTTTTCAAACGAAGGAATTGTCCTTTAGGCACAGCTTTAAGCCAAGTGGCATGATGACAACTGTCACTTGGAATGAAGGCATTCCTATCCGTGCTTTTAAAATAGGTGGCAGTGGTGAAACCATCCTTATCTGCAGAAATAGTTAGATCCAAGAAATTGATTCTGTCCTTACTGGCCTCATATTTGAGTATGATCCCCCTATTGTTGGTATTGAGGAATGTCATAAAGGTAGATAGTTCATCCTCAGACCCTGTCCAAAGGAGGAGGATGTCGTCTATGTACCGCGCCCATAACCGAATATGGGGCCTAGTACCAGCACCGACGACATCCTCCTCCCATTTGGCCATAAATAGATTGGCCAGACTCGGGGCATATTTGGCCCCCATCGCCACTCCTTTATCCTGCCTGTAAAATTGGCCATCATGCCAAAAGAAATTGTGGGATGCGGCATATTGCAATAACTCCATGATAAAGGAGATTTGAACAGTTGGAAGTCCTGAGTCCCTTTCGAGAAAAAAAGAGACGGCTTCCAATCCCAGATCGTGTGGGATCACAGTATACAAGGAAGTGACGTCAGCCGTCACTAACCACAAATCTGGTGTAGGCTGAATGTCTGACAACAGATTTATGACCTGTCTGGTGTCTTTTAAGTAGGAAGGCATATTCCTCACCAGAGGCTGGAGAAAAAAGTCAATATATTTGCCCACCCGGGACGTCACCGAGTCGATGCCACTGACAATAGGGCGTCCCGGATTTACACTATAAGAGTTTTTTTCCTTTTTATTTGGTCGCTTCACTGATCGATTGGTGACCCCTGGAGGGATTGTATATACAGAGAGGATCCTCTCCAGCACACCCAGTGAATCCAGCTTGACTTGGTCCGTTAGGATCTTTCTTTGCGGTAAGGGTCAGCAAGTCGCGTTTCTTTTATTGGAACCAGACTCCACTTAACCTGAATCACATTGGGGTGTCACGCTCTGAATTTGATTTTCACATGGACTATTATTAATAATTGTCTTCACTCTTGTATATCACACCACCTTGATAGACATTGTGTTTTATACAGCCTTCTGTCCTTTGAAGGCCTTCACTTCATTTTTCTCAGCGCTACTCCATTTTTTTTGTATCAGATTTTATGTTAGTATAACATTTTTGAGTTAGCAGCTTGTTCACGATTTATTTGCATTAGTAAGCGCACTTTTTTCCTTTTTATGTGCTGTTTAATAGCAACTAAACGCAGTTGGTGTGACTGCACGTTTGCTGTTAAATAGCACCTAAACGCAGTTGGTCTGACTGCACGTTTGCTGTTTAATAGCACCTAAACGTAGTTGGTGTGACTGCACGTTTGCTGTTTTATAGCACCTAAACGTAGTTGGTCTGACTGCACGTTTGCTGTTTAATAGCACCTAAACGCAGTTGGTGTGACTGCACGTTTGCTGTTAAATAGCACCTAAACGTAGTTGGTCTGACTGCACATTTGCTGTTTAATAGCACCTAAATGCAGTTAGTGTGACTGCACGTTTGCTGTTAAATAGCACCTAAACGCAGTTGGTGTGACTGCACGTTTGCTGTTTAATAGCACCTAAACGTAGTTGGTCTGACTGCATGTTTGCTGTTTAATAGCACCTAAACGCAGTTGGTGTGACTGCACGTTTGCTGTTTAATAGCACCTAAACGTAGTTGGTCTGACTGCACGTTTGCTGTTTTATAGCACCTAAACGCAGTTGGTGTGACTGCACGTTTGCTGTTAAATAGCACCTAAACGCAGTTGGTCTGACTGCACGTTTGCTGTTTAATAGCACCTAAATGCAGTTAGTGTGACTGCACGTTTGCTGTTAAATAGCACCTAAACGCAGTTGGTGTGACTGCACGTTTGCTGTTTAATAGCACCTAAACGTAGTTGGTCTGACTGCACGTTTGCTGTTTTCTAGCACCTAAATGCAGTTGGTGTGACTGCACGTTTGCTGTTTTATAGCACCTAAACGCAGTTGGTGTGACTGCACATTTGCTGTTAAATAGCACATACACGCAGTTGGTGTGACTGCAAGTTTGCTGTTAAATAGCACCTAAACGCAGTTGGTCTGACTGCACGTTTGCTGTTTAATAGCACCTAAACGCAGTTGGTGTGACTGCACGTTTGCTGTTAAATAGCACCTAAACGTAGTTGGTCTGACTGCACGTTTGCTGTTTTATAGCACCTAAACGTAGTTGGTCTGACTGCACGTTTGCTGTTTAATAGCATCTAAACGCAGTTGGTGTGACTGCACGTTTGCTGTTAAATAGCACCTAAACGCAGTTGGTGTGACTGCAAGTTTCTGTTTTATAGAACCTAAACGTAGTTGGTCTGAGTGCATGTTTGCTGTTTAATAGCACATAAACGCAGTTGGTGTGACTGCACATTTGCTGTTTAATAGCACCTAAACGTAGTTGGTCTGACTGCACGTTTGCTGTTTAATAGCACCTAAACGCAGTTGATGTGACTGCAAGTTTGCTGTTGTCTAGCACCTAAACGTAGTTGGTCTGACTGCACGTTTGCTGTTTTCTAGCACCTAAATGCAGTTGGTGTGACTGCACATTTGCTGTTTTATAGCACCTAAACACAGTTGGTGTGACTGCACATTTGCTGTTAAATAGCACCTAAACGCAGTTGGTGTGACTGCAAGTTTGCTGTTAAATAGCACCTAAACGCAGTTGGTCTGACTGCACGTTTGCTGTTTTATAGCACCTAAACGCAGTTGGTGTGACTGCACATTTGCTGTTTTATAGCACCTAAACGTAGTTGGTCTGAATGCACATTTGCTGTTTTATAGCACCTAAACGCAGTTGGTGTGACTGCACATTTGCTGTTTTATAGCACCTAAACATAGTTGGTCTGACTGCACGTTTGCTGTTTAATAGCACCTAAACGCAGTTGATGTGACTGCACGTTTGCTGTTTTATAGCACCTAAACGTAGTTGGTCTGACTGCACGTTTGCTGTTTTATAGCACCTAAACGTAGTTGGTCTGACTGCACGTTTGCTGTTTAATAGCACCTAAACGCAGTTGGTGTGACTGCACGTTTGCTGTTAAATAGCACCTAAACGCAGTTGGTGTGACTGCACGTTTCTGTTTTATAGAACCTAAACGTAGTTGGTCTGAGTGCATGTTTGCTGTTTAATAGCACATAAACGCAGTTGGTGTGACTGCACGTTTGCTGTTTAATAGCACCTAAACGTAGTTGGTCTGACTGCACGTTTGCTGTTTTATAGCACCTAAACGCAGTTGGTGTGACTGCACGTTTGCTGTTAAATAGCACCTAAATGTAGTTGGTCTGACTGCACGTTTGCTGTTTAATAGCACCTAAACGCAGTTAGTGTGACTGCACGTTTGCTGTTAAATAGCACCTAAACGCAGTTGGTGTGACTGCACATTTGCTGTTTAATAGCACCTAAACGTAGTTGGTCTGACTGCACGTTTGCTGTTTTCTAGCACCTAAACGCAGTTGGTGTGACTGCATGTTTGCTGTTTTATAGCACCTAAACGTAGATGGTCTGACTGCACGTTTGCTGTTTTATAGCACCTGAACGCAGTTGGTGTGACTGCATGTTTGCTGTTAAATAGCACGTAAACACAATTGGTGTGACTGCACGTTTGCTGTTTTCTAGCATGTAAACGTAGTTGGTGTGACTGCACGTTTGCTGTTTTCTAGCATGTAAACGTAGTTGGTCTGACTGCACGTTTGCTGTTTTATAGCACCTAAACGTAGTTGGTCTGACTGCACGTTTGCTGTTTTATAGCACCTAAACATAGTTGGTCTGACTGCACGTTTGCTGTTTAATATCACCTAAACGCAGTTGGTGTGACTGCACGTTTACTGTTTTCTAGCACCTAAATGTAGTTGGTCTGACTGCACATTTACTGTTTTATAGCACCTAAACGTAGTTGGTCTGACTGCACGTTTGCTGTTTTATAGCACCTAAACGTAGTTGGTCTGACTGCATGTTTGCTGTTTTATAGCACCTAAACGTAGTTGGTCTGACTGCACGTTTGCTGTTAAATAGCACCTAAACGTAGTTGGTCTGACTGCATGTTTGCTGTTTTCTAGCACCTAAACGCAATTGGTGTGACTGCATGTTTGCTGTTTAATAGCACGTAAACGCAGTTGGTCTGACTGCACGTTTGCTGTTTAATAGCACCTAAACGCAGTTGGTGTGACTGCACGTTTGCTGTTTTCTAGCACGTAAACGTAGTTGGTCTGACTGCACGTTTGCTGTTTTATAGCACCTAAACGTAGTTGGTCTGACTGCACGTTTGCTGTTTTATAGCACCTAAACGTAGTTGGTCTGACTGCACGTTTGCTGTTTAATAGCACCTAAACGCAGTTGGTCTGACTGCACGTTTGCTGTTAAATAGCACCTAAACGCAGTTGGTGTGACTGCACGTTTGCTGTTTAATAGCACCTAAATGTAGTTGGTCTAAAATGCACGTTTGCTGTTTAATAGCACCTAAATGCAGTTGGTGTGACTGCACATTTGCTGTTTTCTAGCACCTAAATGTAGTTGGTCTGACTGCATGTTTGCTGTTTTATAGCACCTAAACGTAGTTGGTCTGACTGCACGTTTGCTGTTTTATAGCACCTAAACGTAGTTGGTCTGACTGCACGTTTGCTGTTTTATAGCACCTAAACGTAGTTGGTCTGACTGCACATTTGCTGTTTAATAGCACCTAAACGCAGTTGATGTGACTGCACGTTTGCTGTTTTCTAGCACCTAAACGTATTTGGTCTGACTGCACGTTTGCTGTTAAATAGCACCTAAACGTAGTTGGTGTGACTGCACGTTTGCTGTTTAATAGCACCTAAACGTAGTTGGTGTGACTGCACGTTTGCTGTTAAATAGCACCTAAATGTAGTTGGTCTGACTGCACGTTTGCTGTTTTATAGCACCTAAACGCAGTTGGTGTGACTGCACATTTGCTGTTAAATAGCACCTAAACGCAGTTAGTGTGACTGCACGTTTGCTGTTAAATAGCACCTAAACACAGTTGGTGTGACTGCACGTTTGCTGTTTAATAGCACCTAAACGTAGTTGGTCTGACTGCACTTTTGCTGTTTTCTAGCACCTAAACGCAGTTGGTGTGACTGCACATTTGCTGTTTTATAGCACCTAAACGTAGATGGTCTGACTGCACGTTTGCTGTTTTATAGCACCTAAATGCAGTTGGTGTTACTGCACGTTTGCTGTTAAATAGCACCTAAACACAGTTGGTGTGACTGCACATTTGCTGTTTAATAGCACCTAAACGCAGTTGGTGTGACTGCACGTTTGCTGTTAAATAGCACCTAAACATAGTTGGTCTGAATGCACGTTTGCTGTTTTATAGCACCTAAACGCAGTTGGTGTGACTGCACATTTGCTGTTTTCTAGCACCTAAACATAGTTGGTCTGACTGCACGTTTGCTGTTTTATAGCACCTAAACGTAGTTGGTCTGAATGCACGTTTGCTGTTTTATAGCACCTAAATGCAGTTGGTGTGACTGCACATTTGCTGTTTTCTAGCACCTAAACATAGTTGGTCTGACTGCACGTTTGCTGTTTTATAGCACCTAAACGTAGTTGGTCTGACTGCACGTTTGCTGTTTTATAGCACCTAAACGTAGTTGGTCTGACTGCACGTTTGCTGTTTAATAGCACCTAAACATAGTTGCTCTGACTGCACGTTTGCTGTTTAATAGCACCTAAACGCAGTTGGTGTGACTGCACGTTTGCTGTTTTCTAGCACCTAAACGTAGTTGGTCTGACTGCACGTTTGCTGTTTTATAGCACCTAAACGTAGTTGGTCTGACTGCACGTTTGCTGTTTTATAGCACCTAAACGTAGTTGGTCTGACTGTACATTTGCTGTTTTATTTGTTTTCAAAAGAGCTTTATTGTAAATAGAGAAAGGCGAGACATAGTCAAGTTAAGGCAAGCATACGGCCAAAAGGCACATGTGTACATTGTAGGTATTGGTTACAACAGAAGCAACTTCAAACAGTGCACGTTTCAGAAAGATGCAAATATATCGAATCATGATACAACTGGAATAAACAAAAACCTGAGACATTATCCTAGGTTGCCAACATTGCAGTCCAACGGGAGACCGAAAGGTCGGTCATCTCGAGTAGTCGAAAATTAGAAAGAGAACAAGAGAAAAGATGCAAAAATAAACAAAAAAAGATGTAAAAAGGAAGGTCAGTCCTGGAGTCTGAATAGAAACCATGGGTTCCATTTGGCGTCAAACTTAGGTAGCGAGTCATACAGGGTGTGAAATATTTTCTCAGACAGCATCATTTGGTCTACCCTATTCAATATTAGCGTGAAGGGAACTGCATTTTTCTTCCAGCAAAGGGCAATAGCCCATAACATGGCCAGGCAGACTGCGTGAATAAGCCTAGCCATGGGCAACTGCACTTCTTGAATTTTATCGAAAATAAGACATTGTGTAAGCTTAAGGTCCACATGTTCTCCCGCTAGGGTGTCAATCAGTTTCAATGCTTCTGTCCAGGTGGGTTTGATTTTGGGACAGTCCCAGAACAAATGGACATAGGAGCCCGGTATCCCACAGCCCCTAAAACATAGTTGGGAGACCTGAGGGAACATACTGTGGAGGCGTATAGGGGTGTAATACCATCGGGTCAGTAGCTTAACCGCTGTTTCCCTAATAGAGAGAGAAAGAGTGCATTTCCGCATATTGATCCAGCAGGATTGCCAGTCCATGTCACAGGCGGTCAACTGTAGCTCCCGTTCCCACTGGGTTCTATATTTCAACCCAGTGGAATGAAGAGCCGCGACCACCATAGCATAGATCCCCGATATCAACCCCCTGCCTCTGGGAGTAGAGTTACATATAGTTTCAAAGTCAGAAGGACGGTCAGAGGGGGGGGTACCATAATGCGATTGAAAAAAGTGCCGGATTTGGAGAAAATGATAGGATTCCCCCCTAGTATCCCAAATTTTGACTGTAGAGTGGCAAAGGGCATAAACTTGGAGTCCTGCAAGAAATCCCGAAGCCTGGTCAGGCCTAGATCCACCCAAGTCTGAAAAGCCTCAGGGCAGGAGTAGGCTGGGGCAAAACGTGAGTCACCCAAGTATGAGGCGTTCAGGGGTGGCCGTGAGACCAAGCCTAGTTTGGATTTATAACTATCCCAGAGGTGTAGGGAAGAGGCCACTATGAGGTTCTTGGACCGGAGGGCAAAACCCGTGGGGTTAGAGGACCACATGAGGCCAGGGAGATAAAATGGGACTATGGAGTCCATTTCAAATCTAACCCAGGGGACCTTGGGATTGCGGATATTCCATTGGGCCTGTTGGGAGAATCTACTGGATAAATAATAGAGCCAGATCTGGGGAACCCCAAGGCCACCTCTCTTGGAAGAACAGTAAAGAACCTCCTTCGCAAATCTAGGGGGTCTATTTTTCCAGATAAAATTGTTAAACAGGGATTGAATTTTGAGGACGTAAGACTTGGGTAATTTGAGCGGAAGGGATCTAAATAGGTACATTAATTTCGGGAGTCAATTCATTTTCAGGGCAGTCACTCTTCCTAAAAATGAGATGTGGAGGGGGGCCCAGACTTTGAGTAATTGTCTTATCTTGGCAACTATAGGGGGGTAGTTTGCATCAAAGAGTTTGCGATAATCATTGGTAAGGTTTATGCCCAAGTAGGGGAGCGAGTGAACAGCCCAGGAGAATTTAAAATTGTGTCTAAGAAGTTCAAGTTCAGAATGGGGGTGACCAATTGGGAGAGCACTAGATTTTGAAACATTTACTTCGAGACCAGAGACCCTAGCAAATTTGGACAGGGTATCAAATAGGTTGGGCTGGGTGATTAGAGGGTTGGTGATAAACATTAATACGTCGTCTGCATACATGCAGAATTTATATTCAGCCCGGCCCTTGTGATATCCCGAGATATCTGGGTTACTCAGCAGTTCAATAGCCAGGGGTTCAAGGGCCAGGGCAAAGATTAGGGGAGAGAGGGGACACCCCTGTCTCGTCCCCCTGCCCAAACTGAAGAACTCGGAGCTACATCCCGGAATTTTGATACGAGTCTGTGGGTTGTTATATAAGGCCAGAAAGCCTCGTAAGAATTCCCCCCTGAAGCCCATACGATCCAGTAGAGCTGAAACATAATCCCAAGAGACGCTATCAAAAGCTTTTTGTATGTCCAAGCTCAACAGGATCAATTTTATAAAGTATAAGTATAAATTAGCATCTTGGATTATGTTAGACGCTAAGCGAATGTTGTCTGTAATTAGACGATGGGGGATGAAGCCCGCTTGAAACGGGGATATCAGGGAAGAGATCACTCCTGCCAGGCGGTCCGCTAAGATTCTACTGAAGATTTTGAGATCATTGTTAATGACCGATATGGGCCTGTAGTTTTGGGGGAGGGAGTGATTTTTGTTAGGTTTGGGGATAAGGGACATGTTGGCCAGCAACATCTCTTCTGGGAGGGGGCCCCCCTGTAGGAAAGAGTTAAATAGTTGGGCCATTTTACTGGCAAGCGTGGGAGCAAATTTTTTAAAATACAGGGAGGAAAAACCGTCTGGGCCTGGGGCCGAACCTAATTTCAGGGCCTTAATCACAGCCACAACTTCCTCTTGTGAAATTGGGGAATTTAATTTTTTGACCTGAGAGGGGGAAAGGGAGGGAATTGGGATAGCAGCCAACCAGGCTAGGTCCCTGCCAGAGGGACTCGATGGAGAGCGTGCCAGGAGGGAGGAATAAAATTTGGTGAAGACCTTAAGGACCTCCTGAGGATGTGAGGTAGTCAGGCCTGGGCCAGTACTGAGTTTGTAGACATGAGGAGGTGTAGTGAGGCGGTTCAGTCGTCTGGCCAACATGGCCGACGGAGAACTGCCCTGCAAAAGGAATTTTGCCTTTGCCCACCGTAGGGCCTTTTCTGCCTTAGTGGTGAGCAAAGTGTCTAACTCTAAGCGTTTTTTATCAATTTCCACCCTAATAGAATCCTGGGAGAGTCTGTTTGTGTTCTTATATAGGGAGTCTAGTTCTGTTGTGAGATCTAGCATACGTTGTCTGTTGCTCCTATTGCGGGCTGAGGCAATCTCAATCAGCTTGCCCCGCAGAACCGCCTTATGGGCTGTCCAGACCACCGAGATAGGGGTCTCAGGGAGGGCGTTAAGTTCGAAGTATTGATCAATGGATGTTCGAACTGTCCCCTCGACCGCTGCATCTGAGAGAAGGGACTCATTTAATCTCCATGTGAAAGGCATGGGGGCTAGACCAATAAAATCCGTTTCAAAGCAGGCGATCTGGTGATCAGACCAGGCACATGGGAGAATTGCAGTATCTCTAGAGTTAGCCATAATAATGGGGGTGACAAAAATATAGTCCAGCCTGGCTGAACTTTTATGGGGGTGTGAAAAGAAGGTGAATTCTTTAGCACCTATGTTGTGGGCCCTCCAGGAATCAAGTAATTGATGGTCTTTGAGTGCCCGTACCAGCGATCTAGGAAAAGCCCTAGTGGATGCAGAGATCGAGGTTCTGTCCAGAGAGGGATTAGCTACCAAGTTGAGGTCCCCACCCACTATCATGTGAGGGGACTGAAACATAGCAAGGTGTTCAAAAAAAGTGGTGTAAAAGGAGGCAGGGGGGTCATTGGGAGCATATACACTGGCTATTGTAAGTTCTTTGTTGTTCAACACACCCTTAATAATAACATATCTGCTCTCCCTGTCCTTAAATACTTTCTTTTTTCTTTCAATAAATTTTTATTGGTATATATTAATACACAAACAATAAACAAAAATAACCATCTGTTTTGTTCAGAAAACATGCAATTAATGAGCATACATTGGATTAGATAAATTCAGCAGGTAGTCTAAAATGGAACACCAGTCGAGTAAATAAGTAATAAATTAATTAAAAGGAATGTGCCTAACTGAACATGGAAAAAACATTACTCGTTGTTTAACACAATTTTAAAACATCAAGATGAATGCATTAGGAAGTTTATTATATAAAAACAGTAAAGAGCAGCAGGGTAACCTCAAATGTTAGTATTAGTAATAAGCGACACGATGAGTCTTCAGAAAACTCAATGTGGAATAAAAGCAACCTCCCGTCATAGGAAAACACTAGCCACAATGTCTAAGTGTTATTTTCGTACCAATTTGTCCAGGGGGTCCATGTGTTTACGTGTTTAGGTAAGGTAAATAGTGACACAGCCATCACTCTCTCATATGTGCAATGAACATTGGTTAAGTCAATAGCTTCCAAAATACTAGGAGGACATGGATCTTTCCATTTTCTGGTTATCGAAAGTCTGGCAGCCATAAGTAAATGAACTATCGAGCTCCTAAGATTCGCTGGAAAGTTTTCAATACCCAGAGAAAGCAAAGCCAAGGCGGGGTCTGGAATGATCCGCTTGTCAGATAAAGCAGATATGATTCCGAACACTTCCGCCCAATATTTCGTAAGCATAGGGCAACCCCATAAAGTATGTAGAAGGTCACCTCTGAATCCGCATAATCTCCAGCACCTGTCCGACTGCTGTCCTCCAAATTTGGATACAACATCTGGGGTATAATACCACCTCAATGTGAATTTAACAGATAGTTCCCACAATGTGGTACAACTTGATGTTGATTGATTTAGCTTGCACGCGACACGCCATTGGTCATCCGTATATGTTTGACCTAGATCCTTTTCCCATTGAACATGCGAGGAGGTCTTTGAGAATCTCTGCTTTTCTTGGAGCAAATTATAGAAAACGGAGATACCTTTTTTTCTGATTTCTAGCGAAGTTAAATAGGACCACATTATGGGATCTACTTGAGTAATGTTAACGTTCAATTTTCTTATACATTTCACTATGAGAGAATAATGAGTATGGCACCAACTAGGTATATTGAATTCAGATTGAATGACTTGGAAGGATTTAATCTCTCCCTTGAAGAAAAGGTCATGTATATGTTTAATACCATAATCACCCCAAAGATCTAGTGGAACATGTTTCAGAACTAGACTCAATACATTCAGTGGAGCATGTACTGTAAGAGTAGAATCGGAGGGATCTACAGATTTTAGAACTTTAAGCCATGTAGCAATCGATAACTGCATTGTGGGGGGTAGATATGTGGGGATTTTTATCCCTAGCTCTGCACCAAACAGCCACAAATTAGCAGAGCCATGAACACAGAAGGAGGTTTCAATCCGACCCCATGCTGTAGTGGGATAAGGTTGAAACCATTCCTTTAGCTGGGACAGTATAGACGCCTGAAAGTAATCACGAAAATCGACATAGCCCACCCCTCCCCACTTTCTATGTTTGATCAATTTGTAGTGGGCGCACCTCGACTTTTTCCCATTCCAAATGTATTTGGAGAGGATTGATTGTAAAGATTTGAAGAAGTGAACCGGGATAGGTATGGGTAAACACCTGAACAAGTACAATATTTGAGGTAGATGCAACATTTTGAATGCCGATAGTCTGCCCCACCAAGACAATTCATGTTTACCTAATTTAGATCAATTTGCAGTTTCTTTTTAAGTGGAATAAAGTTTTGCGTGAACAGAGATCTAGTAGAACGGGTAAGAAGTATCCCTAGGTATGGAATACTAGTTTCTACCCATGAATATGGGAACTGAAGCTGGAGCAGGTTGTTAGACACAGCGTCAATACCTATATCCATGGCATAGGACTTGTTTTCATTAACTTTGTAAAATGAAATTTTACCAAACCAGTCCAAAATCCTTTGAACTTCTAGAAGAGAAGAAAATGGGGAAGAGAGCATTAAAATAATATCGTCTGCAAATAAACTAATTTTATGAGTGCTGTCGCCTATAGATATACCTGAAATCTTCGGATTGGATCTAATGTGTTCAGCTAAAGGTTCTATTAATAAATTAAATATCAAAGGGGATAATGGGCAGCCTTGCCTTGTGCCATTTGTGATATGGAATGGTTTAGACAGCATGCTAGAGCTGAAAACTCGCGCAATAGGATTAGAATACAGGGCGAGAATTGCTTTAAGAATAAAGCCCTCAAAACCAAATTCCTGCAAAGTAAGTAATAGATAGGTCCAATTTATCCTGTCAAACGCCTTCTCCGCATCCAATGATAGGAGCAGAGAAGGCGTTCCGGTAGCGTTGATATTGTGGATAACGTCAATCAACTTTCTGGTCGCGTCGGAAGACTGTCTACCTCTAGTGAAACCAGTTTGATCTAGATTAATTAAATTGGGGAGGATGTCTACAATTCTATTAGCAAGCATTTTAGCATAGATTTTCAAATCTACGTTTAGTAGTGAAATGGGGCGGAAGTTTTGTGGGGAAATTGGGTCTTTACCCGGTTTAGGCAGGGTAACAATAAGAGCAGACAACATTTCCTTTGGGAATGTAGAAACAGATGCAGAATGATTATACACCTCTTGTAGATGTGGTAGAAGTACTTGTTTAAATGTTTTAAAATATTCAATGGAATAGCCGTCCGGACCCGGTGCCTTCGCCCTAGGTAAAGAATCAATGGTAGAGAGAATCTCAAGACTATTAAAGGGGCAATTTAAAAGTGTAAGCTGGTCTATCGTTAATTTGGGTAATTTAACATGAGATAGGAACTTTTGAATCTCATCAGTGGAGGGTTGATGAATATTAGTATCTCTGGAGAGATTATATAAACCACTGTAGTAGGAACTGAATGAATCAGCAATAAGTTGGGGGTTAATAATTTTATCTTTCGAGATTGGGTCATAAAGATGAGAAATCTTCGTCTTTAGTCTATGGCCCTTAACTCTATTAGCCAAGAGTTTACCTGCCTTGTTATTGGCGACATAGGAACGTGCCTTCAACTTTCTGAGATTAGAATCATACGATTCCATTAGTACAGATCTCAGTTCATTTCTAAGTGCATATATCTTGGATTTAAGAAAGGTAGAGGGTTTAGATTTGTTTTCAGAGTCAGCATCTGCTAGTTTTTTGGTGAGTTCATCAATTTTAGATCTTCTCATCTTTTTTGCCCGTGATCCAAGTTAAATGAATAGACCACGAACGAAGGCCTTATGAGTATTCCATACTATTACAGGATCGGATACGGAACCTTTGTTGTCCGAGAAGAATTCGGTCAATTTTTGAGATATATATTGTATATTATCGGGATGTTGTAATAAATAATTATTAACGCGCCATAAATAAGATTTGTTTTTAGAATTAACATTCTTTAGCTTAATGCTGATCGGTGCATGATCCGACCACGTAGCAGTATGGATGTGAGACTCTAAAACATTTTGAAGTAACCATTTGTCGGAAATGAATAGATCAATACGAGAGTATGTGTTGTGGCGCGGGGAGTGGAAAGTGTAGTCTCTCTCAGACGCGTGGCAGCATCTCCAGATGTCATATAACTCATTTTCTGCCATAAAGGCAGCAAGAGGGGAAGCAAACCTTTTAACATTTGAGGAGGAATCAACGTGTATGTCAGGTACTAAGTTGAAGTCGCCACAAATCAAAAGATTACCATTCTGCATGTCTATAATTTTGTTCATAGTTGCCTTGTGGAATTTCATTTGGACAAAATTAGGTGCATATAAGTTGACTATCGTATATAATACATTATCCAGCGTACAAACCAAGACAAAAAACCTGCCTTCAGGATCAGCATATTCATTTAAAAGATTGAAAGCCAATGTATCTCTAACAGCAATTAACACACCTCTCTGCTTGCGAGTATAGTCTGCCTTGAAAATATGAGGATAAGAGTTATGGCGACATTGAGGAGCATTATCTTTGACAAAATGCGTTTCTTGTAGGCAAAGAACATCGCAGTTGGAAGACAGCGCAGTCTTCCACACTGAGGCCCTCTTAGCCGGGTGGTTTAAACCATTAGTATTTATAGAGAGAAAATTGATAGACATTTTGTAGCGGTGGGTATGTGCAATGTGAGTGATACTTACAGAAAGGGATTACCTCTAGGTGATATGGATCAGTGAAAATTGAAAGATGTCCAGAAGTATGCACTGTCAGGGAACACGGAATCAACCAGTCGTTCTGTGACAGCTGCAAATAAAAACTAAAACAGAAACAAAATCAAAACAAGAAACAAAATAACAAAATAAAACAAAACAAAACAAAACAAAACAAAATAATCCCAAACCAAACAAAACAAAATAGCCAAAATATTTGGAATGGCAACAAATCAAAATAGTGAGATTGCTAGCATATGTATATGAAACAAATCGCTATTATGTGTACTAGGGATATGAACCTGGTACAAGCAATGCAATGACAAAGGTCGGGTGAAAACTATAACCAACCAAGAGGAGAGGTAATGTTCAACAGGCAAGGGTAATATAAAAGTAATATGTCAGATACTAGGGGGATGTACTGACAGCAGAGGAATTTTGCAAATGACTATAGCAATATATAAGAAAAAAGGAAGGAAGAAAAAGGAAATACATCAAAGGGAAAATACAATAGTTTCTCATCTTCCTCTGTTCAAACGATATCCATCGAGATGATTGACTAGGCCCAATTCAGGAGCACTTCTTCCATCTTTAGAGGAAAGAGATGGGGTAATACCCCAAGAACGAAGCAATTGCAGACCATCTTTAGGGTTGGACACGACGATGGTTGACCCATTATGGGTGATTATCAGAGTAGCAGGATGCTTCCATTTATATTGAATTTTGTGATCGCTCAATGCCTTGGTAGTAGATTTAAGTTGCCTTCTCAAATGCAGAGTATATTGCGACAGGTCTGCGTAAAGATGGATGTCTTTATATGGACCAGGAAGTACTGAAAGGATCCTAGCTTTTGCCAATAGTTTTTCTTTTGTGGGATAAAAATGGATCTTCATTAGGACGTCTCTAGGAATAGTTGGGTCCATATTTTTAGGTTTGGGAATGCGGTGGATCCTATCTATCATTCTTTCCATTTGGGAAACTTCCGGCAGCAAATTGGCAATTAAATCATCCGCATATTTGGTTAAACCATCAGGGGGAACGTTTTCAGGGACCCCTCGCAGTTTAACATTGTTTCTCCTTGAACGGTCCTCAAGGTCTGCGAGTTTGGCTTTAATTTTGTCGTTATCATATGACAGGTCTCTATAAGCGTCCATAAGACCATTAACTGTGTCAGACTGATCGTCCATTTTATTTTCAACAGTGACGACCCTGTCATTTAGACCTCTCAATTCAGTAGAGAATGAATTCATCATTAATGAGAAGCTAGACATAAGAGATGATTGTAGCGAGACAAGCATATTTTTCATAGTAGTGTCTAATACCGGTTGTCCCACAGTGGGATAGTTTGTTATTAGAGATGCGTCACAGGGGTTAGCTGAGGTATGCTGTATGGGTGACATACCTGGGATCAGATTAGGGGCTGCGTCATCGATCCTCCTCCGCGATTTAGCAGGGCTGTGAGATGAAGGGCTAATTGAGGGGGAGCCTCTAACAATGGACACTTGTTTGACATCCTGCCATGGAGTTCCCTCTTCATCAGGCAGATCAGAGTACGATGCAGGCATCTGACACACAGCCGCGGCATCTACGCCATCGTTCAGCCCTGATCCCGCTGCACCCGGCATCTCTAATAAATCTGCAAGTTTTTTGTTGTTCCCCTGCTCCTTCTTCTTCCGCGGAAACATCGAGTATGTTCCGCGGGCAAATACCGACAATTACCGACAGTTTTTGTAGCTTAAAACGAGCGTCTTGCCGCTATATCCCCGGTTCTCCGACGGAGCTCTCTGCTCAAGCGGCCATCACGATCGCCTGCAAGCCACGCCCCCCTTAAATACTTTCTTGACATCAAAGGGTAGAGAGGAATGGAGAAATATGGCGGCACCCCTGCTCTTGGACGAATGCAACGTATAGAAGGATTGGGGGTAGTGTCTATGAAAAAACTTGGGGTGGGAGGATTCGGAGAAATGCGTTTCCTGAATCAGGAGTATCTTGGCCTTGATTTGAGTATAATGGGCAAAGGCCTTCTTCCTCTTAACTGGGGTGTTAAACCCTCTGACATTATGGGAGACGCATTTAATCCCCATTGCAATGGTAGAAGTGTATTATCATCTGGACAGTGAGACCTAGTGGGAATTTAATTGAGACACCGTTGCGAGCTACCGGGGGGCCAAGCACCAGAGCCAGGGGCTCCACCATACTCCCCATCCTCACAAAAACAAAACAGACAACATATTCCTGACTATATCGCATGTAAAACAGCACATAGAGCCAAATGAGATAAGTAGAATGTATGTACCGACCAGAACCGAAAAAAAAAGAATAATTGTGGAAAAAAAAAGAGTAGACAACCAGAGGAAAAAAGAGTTATTTGGATCAGGTGGAGAGTTCAGACCTGATAATAGAAGGAACAAAAAGAGAACTCCAGGTCTCGAGACCAGCCATAAACCAAAAATAGAAAAGTCCAAAGCAAACCGGAAGGATGAGGTGAGATACCGGAGCAAGGTGAGTGGAGCTCCCCGAGTCCTGCGGGTATTCCGGTTCACTACAGAAGCAATCCAACAATGGCTGGGCGGGGAGATCATGCAGCAGCTCAAACAGATGAGCCCGAGGAACCAGGGCTAAAACAAAAAAAGTAGGCAAGGTGCACAAAAATCATGAAATAAAAAGGACACAGCTCTCAGTCATTTACTATACCGCCGGCATCGTATCTGATCCGTCTGCGATCCCTGCGGGGAGGAGGGGTGCGCCACAGGGGAGATGGTCTGGGAGTAGCGGGGAGACGACGAACTGCCTCGGCGTCCAGGAGGCCCAGTTTCACCAGAATTTCTTGGCCTTCAAGTAGCGAGGTGGCTACGTAGGTAGATCCGTTGTGGGGGATTATCAATTTGAAGGGGAACCCCCATTTGTATCGAATGCGTGCGGCTTGAAGAGCCGTGGTGATTTCCTTGAGGCCTCTGCGCCTCTCAAGGGTGGCCTGGGAGATGTCGGGGAAGATCTGTATCACCTGGTCATCTAGGGTGATCCGATGCTGGTTCCGCGCGGCCCTCAGTATATCCTCCTTAACAAGGAAGTCTTTCATGCAGAGAACCACGTCTCTGGGTGGTTTATCCGCCGGGGGCTTCCGCCGAAGCGCCCTATGGATCCGGTCGCAGGTGAAAGCGGCGGAGTTGCAGTCCGGTAACAGAGACTTGAAGAGGCGGACCACCGCAGGGATCAACTCAGTAACCGACTCCGGGATGCCACGTAGGCGGAGATTTTTGCGTCGGTTACGATTGTCCAGGTCTTCCAATTGGGCCTGAATGAGGGAAAAAGCTGAGGCCAGATTTTCATGTTCGCGGCTAAGGTCGTTGTAGGCCAGGGCGAGCTCGTCGTGTTTTGTCTCGAGCCTATCCGTCCTCGTGCCCAAGGCCGCAATCTCCTGAGACAGGGTGTTAGAAGTCTTATGGAGCTCTGTCTGGAACTTGGTTGCAAGCCGGGAATACATAGCCTCCAGGCTAGCGTCCAGATCGGCCTTCGACAGAGCTGGAGCACCGGACTCCAAGGGCACAGGGGCAAAGAGTTGGGAAAGGCGAGGAGTCGAGGGAAGCGTGTCACTTCCACACGCGGCGGCGCCATCTTGAGACATACCGAACGTCTCCCTGTTGCGGAGCAGGTAGTGAGTCAGGGTCTTCTGTGCTGTGCCCTTATTCTTCTTTTTTTTAGCGGTCGACATGCACCACAGTCTAGGGACTCGAGGGGTGATAAGAGCAAGGTTATAAGAGATGAATATAGCCCTCTATGAGCCGGGATCAGCCCTGTAGCTACGGAGCTATTCCCTCAGGCGACCATCCTGTTCAGCGCCGCGCATGCGCCCCACGTTTGCTGTTTTATAGCACCTAAACGTAGTTGGTCTGACTGCACGTTTGCTGTTTAATAGCACCTAAACGCAGTTGGTGTGACTGCACGTTTGCTGTTAAATAGCACCTAAACATAGTTGGTCTGAATGCACGTTTGCTGTTTTATAGCACCTAAACGCAGTTGGTGTGACTGCACGTTTGCTGTTAAATAGCACCTAAACGCAGTTGATGTGACTGCACGTTTGCTGTTTTCTAGCACCTAAATGTAGTTGGTCTAAAATGCACGTTTGCTGTTTAATAGCACCTAAACGCAGTTGGTGTGACTGCACATTTGCTGTTTTCTAGCACCTAAACGTAGTTGGTCTGACTGCACGTTTGCTGTTTTATAGCACCTAAACGTAGTTGGTCTGACTGCACGTTTGCTGTTTTATAGCACCTAAACGTAGTTGGTCTGACTGCACGTTTGCTGTTTAATAGCACCTAAACGTAGTTGGTCTGACTGCACATTTGCTGTTTAATAGCACCTAAACGCAGTTGATGTGACTGCACGTTTGCTGTTTTCTAGCACCTAAACGTAGTTGGTCTGACTGCACGTTTGCTGTTAAATAGCACCTAAACGTAGTTGGTGTGACTGCACGTTTGCTGTTTAATAGCACCTAAACGCAGTTGGTGTGACTGCACGTTTGCTGTTAAATAGCACCTAAACGTAGTTGGTCTGACTGCACGTTTGCTGTTTTATAGCACCTAAACGCAGTTGGTGTGACTGCACGTTTGCTGTTAAATAGCACCTAAACGCAGTTGGTGTGACTGCACGTTTGCTGTTTTATAGCACCTAAACGCAGTTGGTCTGACTGCACGTTTTCTGTTTAATAGCACCTAAACGCAGTTGGTTTGACTGCACATTTGCTGTTTAATCTCACCTAAACGCATTAATATGTCTGGAAGGACAACAAAGAGAGGCAGAGAGTCACGAGGGCAAGCAGGCTCTGCATCTAGAGGTAACGCTGATGGTGGATGCGGTGCATCCTCTTCAGCACGTGGCCGTGGCCGCTCGTCCTTCTTTTCGGGAGCTGGCCGCGTTGAGCCTCAACATGCAGAGAAATTAGTGGATGACCAAGCCGTCCACATCCTCCTCATCCTCTCACACACAGACTGATTGTAGTTTGTCTGGCAAAGCAGCTGCCAAGGTGTCCTCTTCCCTCTGCACAATGACATCACACAATCCTTCCCTAGTCCCACCATGTCCTCCTGAGGAGTCCCCCGAACTGTTTCAACACAGTGTTGGGTACATGCTGCATGAAGATGCGCAGCGTTTTGAAGGCTCCGATGACGGAACACAGATAGAGGAAGGCATTGATGTGAGCCCAGGGAGAGGGGGTGGCCGAGAGGGACAGCAATCTAGCAGTGATGTTCCCCCAGCTGGAGCATACTGCCAGGTTTTCGACAGTGATGAGGAGGGAGGGGATGATGAGGTCACTGACTCTACGTGGGTGCCTGATAGGAGAGAGGAGGAGGAAGAGGAGGAGGAGGAGGACGAGGCACAGGCACATCTCCAAAGAGGCAGGATGCCCTCCAGGGGTCAGCTTAAGGGCAGCACACCAACTGCATTACGTGGCACATCTTCACTTGTGCATGGCGCTGCTGTGTTTCAACGGTACAGCAAAAGTTCTTTGGTGTTGGCCTTTTTTGAAACATGTCCATCAGATCGTACCTTTGCTATTTGCAACATATGTCTCAAGCATATCTCGCGTGGCCAAAACATCACCCGCTTGGGCACCACATGCTTGTCCAGACATATGTCGACCTGCCATGCAGCTCGTTGGCAAGCATACCAGAAAGACCCACACCAAAGACCAAAGCAGACCTCCCCTTGCCCTTCTGTGACCTCCAACCCCACTAGACCCCCAGTCCTCTCTGAAGCCTGCACTGAAGGTGTAGAAATAGGTGTGTCACAACCTAGTAGTGGTAGTACATGGGGGCAATCTACTGATAGTACCAGACAAATGTCCCTGCCCCAGCTGCTGCAGCACCAAAAGAAGTACACTCCCAGCCATCCACATGCCCAGCGGTTGAATGCTAGCTTAGCAAAATTTCTAGCACTTCAACTGCTACCTTTTCAGTTGGTAGATTCTGCCCCCTTCCGTGAGTTTGTGGAATGTGCAGTACCTCAGTGGCAAGTACCCAAACGCCACTTTTTCTCACGGAAGGCGATTCCGGCTCTCTACCGGCATGTGGAAGGCAATGTCCATGCCTCGCTGGACAGGGCGGTCAATGGTAAGGTGCATCTTACCGCTGACTCATGGTCCAGCAGGCATGGACAGGGACGTTACCTGTCTTTTACGGCCCATTGGGTGACTCTGCTGGCAGCTGGGAAGGATGCAGGGCAAGGTACAGTAGTTTTGGAGGTTGTTCCGCCACCACGCCTCCAAAACACTACTACTGGTTGTGACACACCTCTCTCCTTCACCCCCTCCTCTTCTTCCTCTGTGGCCTCTTCATGTGGTGATGTTTCCTCAGAACCAGCCGTGCTCCGTAGGCGTATGAGGGGCTACGCAGGAATGCAGGCCAAGAGATGCCATGCGGTGCTAGAGCTGGTGTGCTTGGGAGACAGGAGCCACACTGGGGAAGAGGTTATTTCAGCTCTGCAGGGGCAGGCTCAGAGGTGGTTGACGCCACGCCAGCTGAAGCCTGGAATGGTGGTCAGCGATATAGGCACCAACCTCCTCTCTGCCCTGCGACAGGGAAAACTCAACCATGTGCCCTGTTTTGCGCATGTCCTGAATTTGGTGGTGCAGCGGTTCTTGGGCAGGTACCCGGGCTTACAGGATGTCCTGAAGCAGGCCAGGAAAGTCTGTGTGCATTTCCGGAGGTCATATAATGTCACTGCTTGGCTCACAGATCTCCAAAGGGAATACAACCTGCCCAAGAACCGACTAATCTGTGACATGCCCACCAGATGGAACTCTACGTTGGCCATGCTGCAGCAGCTGCACACGCAGCAGAGGGTCATCAATGAGCACCTGTGCCAATATGGCAGCAGAACTGGGTCAGGGGAGCTTGTTTTTTTTCACCATGCCAGTGGGCCTTGATCAGGGATGCATGCACTGTCCTGTCACCATTAGAGGAGGCCACGAGGATGGTGAGCAGTGACAGTGCATGCATCAGTGAGACTGTCCCTCTTATTCACATGTTGGAGCACACGCTACGTGGAATAATGGACATGGCCCTTGAGGCAGAACAGAGGGAGGAAGAGGAGGACTTCCTTACCTCTCAAGGTCCCCTTTATCCAGACACTGTTCCTGCTTGCCCACCTAGCACACAGGAAGAGGAGGAGGAGGATGAGGAGGAGGAGGATGATTGTATTAGCAGCATGGAGGTGGAGCCTAGCACTCTATCAACAGCAGCAGTCTTCAAGGGATCATTTACAGTCCCAAGGAACACGTGGACTTTTACGTGGCTGGGATGAGGTGGCTTGCGGATCCTGTCGTCCTCAGTGACCCAGAGGACTGTGCCCCGAATGCCTCTGCAAACCTACGCTGCATGGCCTCCCTGATCCTGCAAAGCCTGCGTAAGGATCCTTGTGTACGTGGAGAGGGATCATTACTGGCTGGCAACTCTCCTTGATCCACGTCACGTTACAAGAGTAAGGTAGCGGACCTTATGTTGCCATCGCAGAGGGAGCAGAAGATGAAACTTCTGCGGGAGGCCTTGCAGAAGGGTCTGTGCAATGCGTTTCCAGAACCAGGGGGATTACAAAAAACCTGGCCCTGGACAACGTCTTGCTGAGGCTTCGGTGAGTCAGAGAAGGAGTGGTGGAGAAGGTGGCCGTCTGACCGATGCGTTCAGACAATTTTTTAGTCCGCATCCCAAAGGTCTGACCGGTTCCAGCAACCATCGCCAGCGTCTGGTTTACATGGTCTGGGAATACCTAAGGGCAATATCCGACTTGGACACCTTCCCAACCGAAAATCCTCTGGCTTACTGGGTCTTGAGGATGGATCACTGGCCAGAGCTTGCACAGTATGCAATTGAGCTACTGGCTTGCCCTGCATCCAGTGTTCTTTCAGAACGCACATTCAGTGCTGCTGGAGGCTTTGTGAACGATGACAGGGTGCGCCTCTCCACCGACTCTGTTGATCGACTGACCTTCATCAAAATGAATCAGGCTTGGATCAACACCAGCTACCAAGCACCTGATGCTGATGTTACTGAATAATAATTTTTTGTTGAAATGTCAGATCCCTTTGAGACTGCATATGCTGACGCTGAGTGACTGTCCTGTTATGCTGCTGATGGAATATCCTTCTCCTCCTCACTTTACTTGCTGATAGCTAGTAAGAAATTTTGGGATTCTGGGCTAAGGCCTAATTTTTCTGCCCCTGTTTAACAGGGGCGCCTAATATCAATTTTGTGATGCAATAATTTGCACGTGGCTCCTTGTTGTGCTCCAATTACAGTTATTGGGAGGGGTTGCAGTGTTGTGTTGTGCCTAAGGCACAATTTTTCTGCCCCTGTTTAACAGGGGCGCCAAATAACAATTTTTGATGCAATACTTTGCACGTGGCTCCTTGTTGCACTCCAATTACAGTTATTGGGAGGGGTTGCAGTGTTGTGTTGTGCCTAAGAATACATTTTTCTGCCCCTGTTTAACAGGGGCGTCTAATAACAATTTTTGATGCAATGCTTTGCACGTGGCTCCTTGTTGCGCTCCAATTACAGTTATTGGGAGGGGTTGCAGTGTTGTGTTGTGCCTAAGTCCCAATTTTTCTGTTTATATATACCTTTTTATACAAATATACATTTTTGAAAATATTTTATATTATATTTTAATGTGACAACACTGAAGAAATTACACTCTGCTACAGTGTAAAGTAGTAAGTGTACAGCTTGTATAACAATGTAAATTTGCTGTCCACTCAAAATAACTCAACACACAGCCATTAGTGTCTAAACCTCTGGCAACAAAAGGGAGTACACCCCTATGTGAAAATGTCCAAATTGGGCCCAAAGTGTCAATATTTTGAGTGGCCACCATTATTTTCCAGCACTGCCTTAACTCTCTTGGGCATGGAATTCACCAGAGCTTCACAGGTTGCCACTGGAGTCCTTTTCCACTCCTCCATGAGCTGGTGGATGTTAGAGACCTTGCACTCCTACACCTTTCGTTTGAGGATGCCCCACAGATGCTCAATAGGATTTAGGTCTGGAGACATGATTGGCCAGTCCATCACCTTTACCCTCAGCTTCTTTAGCAAGGCAAGGCCATCTTGGAAGTGAGTTTGGGGTTGTTATTATGTTGGAATACTGTCCTGCGGCCCGGTCTCCGAAGAGCGGGGATCATGCTCTGCATCAGTATTTCACAGTACATGTTGACATTCATGGTTCCCTCAATGAACTGTAGCTCCCCAGTGCCGGCAGCATTCATGCAGCCCCAGCCCCAGACCATGACACTCCCACCACCATGCTAGACTATAGGCAAGACACACTTGTCTTTGTACTCCTTATCTGGTTGCTGCCACACACACTTGATACCATCTGAACCAAATATTCATCAGACCACAGGACATGGTTCCAGTAATCCATGTCCTTAGTCTGCTTGTCTTCAGAAAACTGTTTGTGGACTTTCTTGTGCATCATATTTAGAAGAGGCTTCCTTCTTGGATGACAGCCATGCAGACCAATTTGATGCAATGTGTGGCATATGGTCTGAGCACTGATAGGCTGACCTTCCACCCCTTCAACCTCTGCAGCAATTCTGGCAGCACTCATACATCTATTTCCCAAAGACAACCTCTGTATAAGACGCTGAGCACATGCACACAACTTCTTTGGTCGACCACAGTGAGGCCTGTTCTAAGTGGAACCTGTCCTGTTAAACTGCTGTATGGTCTTGGCCACCGTGCTGCAGCTGAGTTTCAGGGTCTTGGCAATCTTCTTATAGCCTAGGCCATCTTTATGTAGAGCAACAATTCTTTGTTTCAGATCCTAAGAGAGTTCTTTGCCATGGGGTGCCATGTTGAACTTCCAGTGACTAGTATGAGAGAGTGAGAGCACAACTGCTCCCCATTCACACCTAAGACCAGTTTGGGGGACACATAAACATTTGTGCACATAGCACATGTAGCTGCATCTTCCTGGTTATATTAGGGAAAAAATTTAATTTTTACGTGTACAATTTTGGGACCACAATTATGGCTAATTCTCTGACCTACACATTATTTTGTGGAAATCAACAAACTGCTTTTTAAACTATTGTCCCTTCAGTGTGTGCACCAAGATTGGTAGCTGTATCTGTATATGTTATTGTTCTAAGCTGAAAAACAACTTTGGGGGAAATGTTAATGCATTTACACAGATAGATAGGTGGTTTCTAACAGAGTTAACAAATGCCTGCAGTTTTACTTCTGACTTTTGATGTAATCACGTAGATTGATGACTGTAAAAGAACGGACAGTTGTACTGTGCAAGTCTCCAGCAAGAAAGGTTTAAAATGTGCACGTATGACTGCCTGCTGAATAGATGACAGTTATAATCAGTATTAGGCCACTTGCTAGTTTATGATTTACACACAAAGCTACAGACATACACTATATTACCAAAAGTATTAAGACGCCTGCCTTTACATGCACATGAACTTTAATGGCATCCCAGTTTTAGTCCGTAGGGTTCACTATTGAGTTGGCCCACCCTTTTCAGCTATAACTGCTTCAACTCTTCTGGGAAGACTGTTCACAAGGTTTAGGAGTGTGTCTATGGGAATGTTTGGCCATTCTTCCAGAAGCACATTTGTGAGGTAAGGCACTGATGTTGTATGTGAAGGCCTGGCTTGCAGGCTCCACTTTAATTCATCCCAAAAGTGTTCTATCGGGTTGAGGTCAGAACTCTTTGCAGGCCAGTCAAGCTCTCCAAACTCACTTTATGGACCTTGCTTTGTGCACTGGCATCACATTGGAACAGGAAGGGGCCATCCATCAACTGTTCCCACAAAGTTGGGAGTATGAAATTGTCCAAAATGTCTTGGTATGCTGACATCTTAAGAGTTCCCTCCACTGGAACTAAGAGGCCAAGCCCAACCCCTGAAAAACAACCCCACACCATAATCCCCCCTCCACCAAATGAGTTGGATCAGTGCACAAAGCAAGGGGATGCCATTAAAGTTAATGTGTGTGTAAAGGCAGGCGTTGAAATATCTTTGGTAATATAGTGTAGATCATTCAAGCACAACAAGCAGATATATCCAGCATCACATGGAAACCCCTATCCAGGGCTGCTGTTAGAAATCACGGGGCCCCGTACAGCCTACCTGACAGGGCCCCCCCAAAATATATCAAAACAATATTTTCACAAACGAAATACACTAAAATCATTATTAGTGGACACAAACATAACAGAGAACCTGTGTGAATTGGCACTTTTTAAAATAGTTTTTAAAAATCTTTAAACTTTTTTTTATATAATTTTTTAAAGAATGTTCAAATATATTAAAATGTATTTTATTTTATAATTTGTTATTTTATACGAGACAGGTAAGCCAGCAGTGCCGTGGGGGGGGGGGGGGCAGCACAGTGACAGGGGGCACAGAGGGGGGATCAAAAGAAGGCAGAACAGGGAGGGGGATTGGTGCAGGGGAAGTAATTCTGTAATTGCCCCTCCATCTGATCACAATGATTCCCTTTGCTGTCAGGGCCCCCCTGTTTGCCTGGGCCCCCTACAGGAGGGCTGGTGGTCCCCCCCTATCAGCGGCCCTGCCCCTATCAGTTGACATGTGGGTCTATTTCACAATTTTGACCTAAGAGCCATTAATGATGACAGTTATAATTTTTATATATATATTATAATATAAGTTATATATTTTTTTTCTCTTTCAAAAGTTTTATTGAATTTTGCATAGAAGATTACAGAGTACAATTATGTATTGTACTTCGTGCAACAACGTCGATGAACACATTATGACATAAGAAAACGTATTTCTGCTAACAGGTTGCATGTAATTCAAACAAAGGGTGGATAACGGTATATGTAGGTATAGGTATGAGTGATCCCCTCCCCTGATGTGGCACCCCGAATGGGAGCGTTTTTGTGCCACAGGATTGGAAAGGACCTACTGTGTACATTCTTAACAAGGGTAGAAATTCCCTAGTAGCTTGTAGTGATAATTATATAAACTTGCTGAAACAATTAACTCAAAATGATTGCTCGGTCAAGAAAGATGATGTGGTGAAGTGGTAGTGTTAGGTGTCAGTTGCAGAATTAGTTCAGTCTGCCCAGGGTTGCCAGTTTGCACGGGATTTAGTGGCCTGACCATCACTGGTGGCCATCATTGTCTCACAGCTGAAGTGTAATGCCGCGTACACACCATCACTTTATGTGATGAAAAAAAACGACACTTTCTGTGAAGTAAAAAATGACGTTTTTGAAACTTAAATTTTCAAAGACGAAGTTGCCTACACACCATCGTTTTCTCACAATGATCTTGCAAAGTGAGGTTACGTTCCACCACGTTTTACCATTGAAGCTTGCTTCATAAGTAGCTTCTGGGCATGCGTGGATGAAAAAACGTCTTAGAAAACGACGTTTTTTGCTACACACGGTCAATTTCTGTGAAGTAAAAAGTGCACTTTTGAAAAACGACACATAAAATTGAAGCATGCTTCAATTTATTTTGGTCGTTTTTTACAAGACATAAAACAACGTTTTCCCCCACACACGGTCAATTAAAGTGACGTTTTTAAAAACATCATTTTTTTTCATCACATAAAGTGATGGTGTGTACGCGGCATAATGCCCCGTACACACCATCACTTTATGTGATGAAAAAAAACGAAATTTTCTGTGAAGTAAAAAATGACGTTTTTGAAACTTCAATTTTCAAAGACGAAGTTGCATACACACCATCATTTTTCTCACAATGTTCTAGCAAAGCGAGGTTACGTTCACCACGTTTTTCCATTGAAGCTTGCTTCATAAGTAGCTTCTGGGCATGCGCGGGTGAAAAAACGTTGTTTTAAACGACGTTTTTGCTACACACGGTCAATTTCTGTGAAGTAAAAGTTGACGTTTTGAAAAACGACACATAAAATTGAAGCATGCTTCAATTTTTTTTGGTCGTTTTTTAGAAGACATAAAACGACGTTTTCCCCCACACACGGTCAATTAAAGTGACGTTTTTAAAAACGTCATTTTTTTTCATCACATAAAGTGATGGTGTGTACGCGGCATAATGCCGCGTACACACCATCGCTTTCTGCGATGAAAAAAAACGACATTTTGAAAAACGTCAATTTAATTGACTGTGTGTGGGCAAAAACGTTGTTTTATGTCTTCTAAAAAACGACAGAAAAAAATTGAAGCATGCTTCAATTTTATGTGTCGTTTTTGGCCGACGTCGTTTTCTGTGTTCTAAACATTGACCGTGTGTACGTAAAAACGTCGATTTAAGCCCGCGCATGCTCATAAGCAAGTTAGGAGACGGCAGCGCTCATTCATGTAAAACGACTGTTCAGAATGGAATCAGCACATTCGTTAAGGTCTTTTTCAGCTTATAGACAAGACAAGAAAGCGCTTCTTTAACCCCTGCTTTTAACTGCTACCCAGAAATGGACGTTTGTTGCGGCTGATCTTGTTACATAGTTATGACAAGCTTTTAATTAGTTTCTTTCTTGTTTGATAATGTTTATGTTTGTGTTCTGTTATTTAGTTGTATCTTCCATCTTAAACATTTTAAATATATATATTGGTCCACCTTTTTATTTTATTTTTATCTTTTTGTCACCAATTTTATTTGTAATCTCTATTTTGTGTTGATTTGGGAGTGTGTGAAGTGTCTGCAACAACCTAATTTTTTCTTTAACTCACCCACAAGCATGTTTTTTTACCTTGTTAATGTTTGCAATATTTATTTTGTAATGGGTCTGCCCACTCAATAATGATCTCTCAAATCTACAATAAAGAAACATGGTCAAATTTGGCTGAAAAATTAACATTTATTTTATTCTTCATAAAAATTCCCCAAAAAAAAGGTGGCAACCCAAAAACACAACATAATAAAAACAAAGATGCCAAGGAAGGCAACACTTTAGAGCATGCTTGAATATTTCTGAAAACAAGGGTCCCCGAAGCCACAAATACAGCCTGTGAGTCCACATTAAAATTCCATCAGGGGCACCGTATTATTTCTTGGGCTTTTTCTTCCCAGCAGCCTTCCCTGCAGTCTTCCCTGCAGCCTTCCCTGTAGCCCGAGTCCTTGGGGGCTGGGTTCCTGGAGGAGATGAGGTGGCAGGAGCCAGAGCAGCCTCATGAAGTGGAGGAGCAGGAGCAGGTGCAGGAGCAGGAGCAGGAGCAGGAGGAGCAGCAAGGACAGGAGGAGCAATCCGCACAATGTGGGTGTCGTCATCGAGCTGCCCCAGGGATGCCATGCTTATGGCTTGGAAGATGAGTTGTTCGCAGCGCACACGCTGGCTCTGCTCCAGATTGTAGAGCCTGGCTGCAATGAGCGCTGCGAATCCCTCAACTTCACTGGGTGGCTCTCGGATGGCTGCAGTAGCTTGGCGAAGCAGGCCCTGGGTCTCCTCCTCCATTTGTCGCATACTCCTGAGCCGTTTATTGGGATTGCGGAATGGAGGGATCCGGGAGATGGTATCCCGCCGGCGTGCCTCCTGGGTCCCACTGGGGCCTGCCACCTCCTGGCTCCCAGTGGGCTCTGCCACCTCCTGCCTTGCAGTTGGCCCTGGCTCCTCCTGGCTCCCTGTGGGCCCTGTCTCTTCCTGGCTCCCTGTGGGCCCTGTCTCTTCCTGGCTTTGGTCTGCCTGTGTATCAAAAAAAGGAACATATTTTATTTGTGTTTGTCATTAATCACACACATTTTTAAAATCATGAGTGATGCAAATTGAATGTCAATATATATTACACACAGGGTCGCCATCCCTAATTATGTGGCCCCTTAAACACCTTCAGACATGGTCCCCCTGGAATTATGTGGGTTGTTGCATGCCTAATTTAGCAAATAAGTGGCCTTTTCCCCCAAAAATTAAATATTAAATTTAGTGTCAACTAGATAGTACTCAAAAAGGGTGTCTTCCATCTGGGACCCCTTGCAGGTGTATTGCGTTACTCCCCCCTACTGGCCTATCTGAAAATGCCACCCACTCCTTCATAAACATTATTAATTGGCCAATTTTGTCCCCATCATGTTTTGCCACTACTGACTATTGATCTTATCCCTAAACTTAGGAGATTCACTTAGAATTTAGAACAATAGTAACATACATTTAACATTATTACTATACTTGTCATATACTAACTAAATTCATACAAAAAACACATACCATGCTCCATGGCTCACAATTGGGGTCCTCCAGGAACTCTTGCTCTTCCTCCGAGCTTGCCTGCTCTTGTCTGCAGAGAAGACTGGAGGATTGGCTGCTGGGAAGCTGGGAGCTACCTCTTGGGGGAAGGGTAGACATGGATGCCCTGGTCTCAATGTGGTCGTCCAGGAACTGCAGCTGACTGTAGTACCACAGGGTTGGTTTGTATATGGAGCCAGCTGCAGCCCCAGACCTCATTGAGGCCAGGACTTGGACCCGTTGGGCCCTGTAGGTGCCCCTGATGGAATTTATTTTGCTTTTCACTGTGTCTGTTGTGGCGTTGGGGACCCTTGTTTTCAGAAAAACAAGCATGCTCTGTTTAGCTTTTTCCCTGGCATCTTTGTTTTTATTTATTGTGTTTTTGGTTTGCCACAGAACAGGATGTTCCTTCCATTTTTGAATGAATTCGGTGAGGAAATCAGCATCCTTGAAGGGATCCATTCTTTCTGCACATGAAACAGAAGCCAAAACATAATGTAATTAAAGCCACTAGCTTACTTCCCCTAACTAGCCCACAAACTCATTCCCTCTTCACTATAATAAAGTCGGAAAAAAAAACTTACGTATCGTCGTTATGAAAGATCGTGATTTACGCCTTCTTCCACAGACTATGCACGCCGTTTACAAACACGTCCCATCCCTTTTACACTACGCACGCGTGACGCTCCGCACGACACCCCGCCCCTGACGTTCGGTATCGTCCTTTCCACGCCCCTTCTCTGTCGTTTGGTGAGGGAGAAAAGATGGACAACATGGAGGTGTATTCCAGCTCAAGCCAGGAGGCAGGCCAGGCCCAACCACGCCGCAGATTCCGCTGTAGAGCCTCCAACATGAGTTTTAATGAAATGGTGGAGATGGTCACCATATTGAGGAGGGAGGACTATGATGCCAAGCATGGCCCCTACATGCATCCAAATAAAGTTAAAGCAAAAATTATGGAGAAGGTCATCCGTAGGCTCCAGCGGAAGTTTGGGAAAAGCAGGAGCAGAGAGCACCTGCGCAAAAGGTGGTCGGATTTAAAAAAAAGGGAACCCCACCAACTTGCCAAAATTAATAGGGTGATTCGAAGAAGAAGTAAGTTTTTTCCATGTGTATTAATTATTTTGGTGTGTTCTTTGTGCCATGTTTTTTATTTTTGCAGGTTGACCATAGAGAATATTGTGAATGTGGACGCATGATGCAGTCGTCGTAGTC
The DNA here is from genome assembly GCF_905171775.1 of Rana temporaria. Classification (NCBI taxonomy): domain Eukaryota; kingdom Metazoa; phylum Chordata; class Amphibia; order Anura; family Ranidae; genus Rana; species Rana temporaria. The sequence goes on along the minus strand of NC_053492.1, from coordinate 164,812,037 downwards.
GTCGTTCATTCGCTGACTTTCAATAATCCAATACCATATTACTGAGAAATGGCATCATGCCTAGTTTGCATGTGCAAAGGGGAGTTGAAGCACTGTATCTGAACTAAAAACGTAAATGTAGGAATTGTGGGCGAATGAACGACGACTCCTATGACCAATTATTCGACACAAATATGAAAGTTGTGACATTTTTGGGGCTTAAAAAAAAGGTGTCTTCAATTCTGGTATTGATGTAAATGTGTTTCAGCTTATTTTAGAAGAAACGTAAATACCTTGAGATTCCCAAAAAGGAGCGTTTGCTACTCCTTTTTTTATTGAACATGTGTACTCAGTAGCACAATTGTTTGTCACAATCACAACCTATGTTGGGTCACACACAGGGGTGAGCAGATCCAGGGGAGACTTGGTTAGCTTACATATATAACCAAAAAAATTTGGTCACCAGATTTGACATTACTTTGTGAATGGATTAAATACTGGTCTATTTTATTGCTAATTGTTTAAAAATCAACAATATTGCCCTTTTTTTTTTAATTTTGGAATATTTTTGGGTCATTTCAGGCCGCTCGTAATGTTTTAACCTCATGTTTTCCCTTTCTTCAATCTTGTAGGGCACAATGAAGCAGAAAGGCAGGAGGCACAAGCCAACCAAGCCACACCCCCGAGGGATGTAGATGAAGAGGAACCTGCCACAACATCCGGTAAAGTAACATATACCACATTTTCAGTGAATATAGATATAGGCATACAATCTTTTAACACATGTTTTGGTTCCACATTTCAGGAGGAAATCGGGCTGGTCAGGGACTGGACACGTATAGTGCCCAGCTCCTCATCGGCGAGGTTCTCACCTGCAGGGCCCATGTCGAGGACATACGTCTGGCCTGCCGGGAAATTCGCCACAAAGCGAAGACGCTGGAACGGCAGCTTAAAAATTGTATTAATGTTTTGGGGAGGGTTTAATTGTTTGTGTTCATTTTATTTCCCAAGAATTTTAAAAACACAAAAAAAAAAAAGATATTTTGTACTAATCAAAAAAAAGACAAAAAAAATCAAAAAATATATTTTGTACTAATCAAAAAAAAGACAAAAAAAAAGAACAAAATATATTTTGTACTAATCAAAAAAAAAAAAATGATTCTATTTTGTAATAATAAAAAAAAGACAAAAAAATAAAAAAAAATGATTCTATTTTGAAATAATAAAAAAAAGACAAAAAAATAAAAAAAAAATGATTCTATTTTGAAATAATAAAAAAAAGACAAAAAAATAAAAAAAAATTATTCTATTTTGAAATAATAAAAAAAAGACAAAAAAATAAACAAAAATGATTCTATTTTGAAATAATCAAAAAAAAAAGAGAAAAAAATAAATAAAATTTTGGACTCCAAACAATTTGTGTGTAGTTATTGGTATCAATGCAGACTCATTCAATTACTCAGGCATATTTGTAGAGTTATTAAGATTTAACACTCATGGGAATTTATGACATCCCAAACACATGGCTGGATGAGAACCTAGGAAAAAGAAACATTACCCCCCAAAAATTACAAATAAAGAAAATCCAAAAAATAAACACTGTATAATCAAACAAAAAGTACATTTTATTATTTAGTCAAGATCGGGCATTGCAATGGCCCCCCTCCCCATAAAATAGTCCACATATGATTGACGCACTGCACGTGCGGTTTGGGGGGCCAAGCCTCTATGGCTAGCCTGATGTCCCGGCTCCGGAGCCACAACATCAGCCTCATCAGGCAATACCGTGAGATAAGTTTGTGAATTTCTCTTTAAAAAATTGTGGAGAATGCAACAACATAGGATGATGTGATTCCATTTGTATTCCGCAAGGTTTATTGCTGTTAAAAACAATCGGAATCGGCTGGCCATGATTCCAAAGGCATTCTCTACCACACGTCTTGCTCTGACCAGCCGATAATTAAAAACCCTCCTCTCATGGGTGAGGGTGCGTATGGGAAATGGCTTCATGAGGTGGGGACCCAAACCAAAAGCCTCATCTGCAACAAACACGAAGGGCAGACCCTCTTCGTTCTCCTCCGCAGGTGGCAATCCTAGGTCCTCCGACTGAAGCCGTTGGGCGAACTCCGTCTCCGCAAAGACACCGCCGTCCGACATCCGGCCATTTTTCCCAACATCCACGTACATGAACTCATAATTGGCAGAGACCACCGCCATCAAAACAACACTGTGGAACCCCTTGTAATTGAAGAAATGGGATCCACTATGGGGTGGGGGCACAATGCGGATGTGCTTGCCATCAATGGCTCCTCCGCAGTTCGGAAAGTTCCAACGCTGGGAGAAGTCCGCTGCCACAGTCTGCCATTCCTGTGGTGTGGTGGGGAACTGGATAGAAAGAAAATAAAAAATCCATTCAAACAAACATTTTGAACAGAATATAGCTACAATTTCAAGGGATCCCACCAAAACTTAAACAAAAAAGGTTAGTATTAAAAAATAACATGTGAACACTAAGCATATTAATCACCCCCTCTGATGTTCAAAAAATATATTTAGGGGGAGTGGGGGCCCAAGATGAGTTTCTCACCTGAGAAACAACCCCACAAAAAAGATAAAATAATAATAAAAATAATTATTAGTATGTAGTTCAAAAATCTAGGGGGGGGTTTGGACAATGGAGGCCACAAATAAACGGGGATATAGGGACACACAAAATGCAGCACTACAATGGAGGCCACAAATAAACGGGGATATAGGGACACACAAAATGCAGCACTACAATGGAGGCCACAAATAAACGGGGATATAGGGACACACAAAATGCAGCACTACAATGGAGGCCACAAATAAACGGGGATATAGGGACTATGCTAGGTGGGTTTGGCCACAACATAGAATGATGGACAGGTTGGCTAAATTAAATAAACATGTAGGGCTTTACAAATTGTGTAGAACAGCATACATAGAGACACAGTGAGCATTCTGAGCATATTAGAAACATTTTTTTTTTGCTTTTTTTGGCCCATAGTTTGACCATTGAAAGAACACCACTTACCTAAACATAGTCCTCCTGAAGAACCTGAATGATGGCCGAACAGGTCTCCGGGATTATGAGGCCCAGAGCCTGGGGGGAGATGCCCGTCGAGAACTTCAAGTCCTGCAGACTTCTCCCTGTTGCAAGGTAGCGCAACGTAGCAACTAGCCTCTGCTCAGCAGTGATGGCTTCCCGCATAACGGTGTCCTGCCTGGTGATATATGGCGACACCGAAGCCAAAAGCTGCTGAAATACGGGGTCAGACATCCTAAGAAAATTCCTGAAATCATCAGGGTTATTTTCTCGGATCTCCCGCAGCAGAGGCATATGAGAGAACTGGTCCCTGCATAGCAACCAGTTCTTGGTCCACAACCTCCTCCTCACCCTGTTCATGGACCGTCGCTGGGATGCAGCACACATCCTAACAACAAGCACAGCACGATCTCGGCGACGAGTTCGTACCCGCAACATGGCTAGAAAACGGTCGTCAAATCAGATCAGACTAAAAATTACGCCCTGAAGTACAGAATGGCCTTTGAAGAACGACCTGCTAAACAGCACCGTGCACACAAAACGTAATGCCAAAACAAATACGTCCTTAGTACAAGCACTGTATCACAGATCCGACAACAAATAGACAAACTGTACGACAGAAAACGAAATTTAAAGCACAGTCACTGAAAATCACGAATCGTATCTCACCAAACTTTTACTAACACGCAGCAACACGATATCAGCAAAAGAGGCCGTCTTCCGCATGGAAACGACCCTTTATAGTGACGTTGTGCGTGATTGACGGAACTGCGCTGTGCTAGAGCGTTGTGAAAAAGTGAAGGTGTGTATGCTACGTCGTTGTTCAAATTGAAGTTTGAAAAATGACGTTTTTTTAAAGCACATAAAGCTTCGCATTTTTTCATCGCAGAAAGCGATGGTGTGTACGCGGCATTAGGCTACTAAGTCGGTAAAAAAAAAAAAAGGAAAAAATTGCGCTACCCCTTAACCAGGTGAAAACTTAAAAAAAAAATATCACCAAATTAAGAATGTCAAAGGAACAAAGTTGATAATATACAGATATGTAACCAATGACTTATGATATCACATCAATAATGTGTCAACATTAAATGAAAGAAAAAATGAAAAGCATCAGTTGCCATTTAAAGCAATCACTTGTCAATTAATAAACATGTGCCAATAATAATGTATTGCTAAAATAAAAATTGACATTAAAATCAGTGTATATAAAATTCTATGTTGCAAAATAAGCAAAAATATAGTCCATGAGTGCTAAATCAATGAATGCTGTACACCCATGCTCTGTGCCAAGATCCCACATCTGATGGAAAAAAGTGTCCGAACAAAGGTGATCCTCCACCAGTGAGTAATAATGGCTCCTTACCAACTTGCCTTGATCCCTTATGACAGGGGATTGTTAAGCGTGTGTAAATAAAGGTCTCACTCCCTCTATGCAACTCAAGCAGACTCAATCTTTGAAACAGTGGATCATATATAGTGATAGTTGCATATCACCAGCATAAATGCCCAACATGCAAAAAAAATGACAGCTCCCCCGCTCCGACAGGGTCCCCTGGAAGAAGTAAGATGTTACGAAACGGATGTTGGGCGGAGCAGTGCGCTGTCGTCACCTCAAGCTTTAAATGATCCCCCAGCAGGTGTCTGGAATTTGTGTACCGGCCGGCACACCAGGTTAAAAAAAATATTTTTCTGCAATATTGTAAGTGCAATACAACTTTTTGTAATACATTTTTTATACTTTTAATGTATCTATGTATCTATGTGCCGTATCCACAAAACGAGATACGCCTGAAAAATAGTTTTTTCCGTCCGACGTAATTTGTCTGCGCCGGCGCATCGTGGGCCCAAATATACGTTGGACGCACCATTGTTTTGCCTTTCAAATATGCAAATGAGGGAGATACGGCGATCCACGAACGTACGTGCGCCCCGACGTGGGCTACGCGCGCCGCACATAAGACATACGTCCGGTCTAAAGTTACCCCTCATAAAAGCAGCTTTAACTTTGCACCAGACGTGTGCAGGTCAGCTTCAGCAGCACCGTTAGGGACGAGCTGAGCATCTACACTTGCAGGACAACAATCTGTATGCCAACATGCCAGGGGCATCCATGGTCATAGCTATACTACTGGCTTTAGATGCGCGTAGAAGGAGGAGGGAACGGAGGAGGGCATGGGAGAGGATATACCGACCGCGCATAAACGTCTTTGGCATGTGTGAATCGGAGGTGTATCGCATCTTCAGATTCAGCCCTGCTGCCATCCTGGAATTAACCACAACCCTGAAAGATGACATCACCAGCCAGACACACCGCTCACAAGCAGTGGAACCACTGGTCAAGGTACTGGCAACACTCCATTTCCTTGCCAGTGGCTCGTTCCAGCGTACAAGTGGAGTCGTGGCTGGGCTGACACAATCCTCCATTAGCAGATGTGTGCACCAGGTTGTCCCCGCAACCCTTAGACGCATGGCCAACCAAATCATCAGACCCACCCAGGAGCATCTGCGGGTGAAGGCAATGGGGGATTTCGTCAGAATTGCAGGATTCCCATGCACCGTGGGGGCCATTGAATGCACACATGTGGCACTATGGCCCCCCCATGACACAGAGCACATATACCGCAATCGGAAGCACTGGCATTCCATCAACGTACAGGTGATAGCCGATGCCCAATGCCTCATATGGCACGTCCATGCCAAACACCCAGGGTCCAGCCACGACAGCTACATATACCGTCAAAGCCCCATCTCAACAGAATTTGAACAGAACGTGTATGGGGACAGCTGGCTGGTTGGTGAGTGACATGGGTGTCAGGCATGACTGTCCGCCCCCATGATGCAGACATCACAAGGGGCACATGCATGATTAACATCCTTTTGTCTTTTCCCTTCCAGGTGACTCTGCATATGCACTTGGACCCCATCTCATGACTCCATTCCGGGATCCCCAAACCCCAGGAGAGCAAAGATACAATGATGCACACGCACGTACCCGTGGAGTGGTGGAATGCACCTTTGGCCTCCTGAAGTCCCGTTTCCGATGCCTGGATAAGTCTGGGGGTACCCTGTTGTATTCCCCAAACTTTGTGTGCCAGATCATCGGTGCATGTTGCATGCTGCACAACTTCGCCGTGAGAAGTGGCCTGGAGATTGACCTACGTGATGACCTGACCCCCGAACCAGACATTCCCCCCATAACCGAGGCTACCCCGTCTTCTGAGGGAAGAGCAGTCAGGAGATGCCTCACAGTAGGCATCTTTGCACGTTAAACACACACATTCTTCATGGCACAAGCAGAATGCACGTATGCACACCCCTGTGTTCCCTAGCACACACACCCCACATCCTCATCACATTGGATTAGCCCAAGTCCACCAATCAGGACTTGGGAGCAGCAACGCCACGCCAAGGCTCCAATTATGTTGCTGTACATTCATACACCATTCACACAGACCTGGGGATCACTTCTCCCTGGTCCTGGGGATCACTTCTCCCCAACAAATGAGGGTGACATCCCTTTTCCGGCAGGAATGTCACCCCCACATTCAAACATCAGTCACACTGTAGCCTGCACTACTAACCGTGTGCTTGGGCTACAAAATAATATAAAAACTCATAACCTGAGTATAATACAAAAATAAACATAAAACACTCATAACCTGAGTAGAACTTAAAAAAATAAAAAATAAACTAACGGCGCTGCCGTGCCCCACGTCTGCTGCGGCCACAGCACCGGCCCCGGCTCCTCATGGGAGACTCATTGGGGGGGGAGGAGGAACATCCCCTGGTCTCTGCATGCCTGGCGGCCTGCCCTCCAATGCCAGGGCGATGCAGTTGAGGACCACATTGGTGTCCTCCTGCAGCCTCACCCCTGCCTGGATGGCTGCAGTGTTGGCCCTGACAGCCTCTGTCAGGGCGCGGACCTCCTCACCCACACCTGCTGTGGTGGCCTGCAGATCAGACAGGCAGGTGACCACAGCTGAGGAGTTGCAGCCCAAATCCTCCACAGCTTCCTTAACGGAGGCCATGCTTTGGGCCATGTGGTCCTCACAACCTCACCCAGATGGCGGGTCTGGCAGGCCTGGTCCCTCCTCAGGTGTTCAGGCAGAACGTCTGCCACCCCCTTGTCTTCCTGGTCACCTTCCTGGGTCCTGATGTGGCTTGGGGCCTAGGAGAAGGGGAGACCCTTGGGGGGGAAGCCCTGTTGGGGGAGGAGTGGGAGGGGCTACCCCTGATGGAGGGCTGACTGGTGCCAGCAACAGGGGAAGACTCCTCCAAATGGAGCCTCACCTCATTCCCACTTGTCACCTCCTCCGCCTCAACCACCTCATGAGGAGAGGTGTGGCCACTCCCTTCCACTGAGGACTCTGGGCTTGCCAGGCCTTCCTGCACATCTGTGGATGACATAAAACATTCACATGTTGGAGGATCCACACACTTGTCACATGTTCCCTACCACCCCCACACATGCTACACACCAGATAGGAGATAAAACACATTTACCTGTCCTCAAGGCTTCCTCAATGGAGTCAAGGCCAGGAACTCCCTCCACTTGATGCCTTTGGAGGCACTGGGCAACCACCCACTCCTCAGCAGTGAGCGTCTCCGTAGTTGCTGGTCCCCCTCTAGTGCCCCTGGCATGAATGGTCATACTGGCCAGCTTACCTTTGACCAGGCGCCGCAGATCGTTGATCTTTTTTAAAATGTCATTGGGGCTCCTGGTCTCACTCCCCAAAACATTCACATCATCAGCAATCTGGGCCAGGATCTCCCTCCTCCTGGCCTGGGTGGTATTGGCACTCTCTGGTCCATGGAGATACCTATCATTCTGGTCCATGGCTCTGATAATGATGGCCTTCTCCTGTCGGGAGAATTTATGCCCTGGGCGTATCTCACTAATTACGCCAGGCCTAGTTCTTATCTCACTGATTACGCCGGGCTGAGTTCTGAGCATGCGCAGAGAGGCGCTGAACATAGTCAGCGTCACGCCGCATGCGCCGTCCATTCGGCCCTTCATTTGCATGGGGTCATGGCTCATTTCAATGGAACATGCCCACTTCCTTCCTACTTTCAATTACGCCGGCTTACGCCTAGGAATTTACGTTGCGCCGGCGCATCGTCGGGCGCAAATACACTGAGGTGTTGGTACTTGCCTCTCTAAGTTGAGCCAGCGTAACGTAAATGAGATGCGCTACGCCGGCCTGTATATGTGCCGATGTACGTGGATCTGCCCCTAAGTCTGCTTGAGCTGCATAGTGGGAGTGAGACCTTTATTTACACGCGCTTAACGATCCCCTGTCATAAGGGATCAAGGCAAGTCGGTAAGGAGCCATTATTACTCACTGGTGGAGGATTTATCACCTTTGTTTGGACACTTTTTTTCCATCAGATGTGGGATCTTGGCACAGAGGACGGGTGTACAGCATTCATTGATTTAGCACTTATGGACTATTAGGTAGATTCAGTAAGAGTTAGGCCGGCTTATCAGTAGATAAGCCGACCTAACTCAGAATCTACGCCGACTTATGTTTAAGTGTATGCTCAAACAGAGATACGCTTAAACATATCTAAGATACGACGGCTTGCACCGTCCTATCTTAGATTGCAATATTTCGGATGGCCGCTAGGTGGCACTTCCATTACGGTCGGCGAAGAATATGTAAATGAGTAGATACGCCGATTCACGAACGTACGCCCGGCCGCTGCAGTACATTTACGCCGTTTACGTAAGCCATTATCAGGCCTAAAGTTATTCCATCTATTAGATGGAATAGCAATATTAAAGTATGGCCGCCGTTCCCACTTCGAGATTCGAATAGGTAGATTCAGTAAGAGTTAGATCGGCTTATCAGTAGATAAGCTGACCTAACTCAGAATCTATGCCAACTTATGTTTAAGTGTATGCTCAAACAGAGATACGCTTAAACATATCTAAGATACGACGGCTTGCGCCGTCATATCTTAGATTGCAATATTTCGGATGGCCGCTAGGTGGCGCTTCCATTGCGGTCGGCGTAGAATATGTAAATGAGTAGATACGCCGATTCACGGACGTACGCCCTGCCGCCGCAGTACATTTACGCCGTTTACGTAAGCCATTATCAGGCCTAAAGTTATTCCATCTATTAGATGGAATAGCAATGTTAAAGTATGGCCGCCGTTCCCGCTTTGAGATTCGAAATTTTTACGTCGTTTGCTTAAGTTGTCCGCGAATAGCGATTTACGTCGTTTACGTCCACGTCTAAATCAATAGGCCTGTACGCCGTACTTAGCCGCAATGCACACTGGGAAATGTAGGCGCCCGGCGCATGCGCAGTAAGAAAAAATGTCAAAAACGTAAGGTCAAGCCTTATTGACATAAAACACGCCCCCCTTACACACATTTGAATTTGGCGCCCTTACGCTCCGCCCGCTTTAGGCTACGCCGCCGTAACATAGCAGGCAAGTACATTGTGAATCATGTACTTGCCTAGCTAACTTACGGCGGCGTAGCTTAAATGCCTTAAGCTACGCCGCCGCAAAGTTGCGGCAACGTACCTGAATCTACCTAGAAATGTTTACGTTGTTTGCGTAAGTCATCCGCGAATAGCAATTTACGTTGTTTACGTCCACGTCGAAATCAATAGGCACATACGCCGTACTTAGCCGCAATGCACACTGGGAAATGTAGGTGCCCGACTCATGCGGAGTAAAAAAAAACGTCAAAAACGTAAGGTCAAGCCTTATTAACATAAAACACGCTCCCCTTACACACATTTGAATTCGGCGCCCTTACGCCCGCCCGCTTTAGGCTACGCCGCCATAACATAGCAGGCAAGTACATTGTGAATCATGTACTTGCCTAGCTAACTTACGGCGGCGTAGCTTAAATGCCTTAAGCTACGCCGCCGCAATGTTGCGGCAACGTACCTGAATCTACCTATATATTTCTGCTTATTTTGAGACATAGAATTTTATATACACTGGTTTTGATGTCAATTTTTATTTTAGCAACATATTATTATTGGCACATGTTTATTGATTGGCACGTGATTGCTTTAAATGGCAACTGATGCTTTTCATTATTTATTTCATTTAATGTTGACACATTGTTGTTGATGTGATATCATAAGTCATTGGTTACATATCTGTATATTATCAACTTTGTTCCTTTGACATTCTTAATTTGGTGATTTTTGTTTCAAGTTTTCACCTGGTTAACCACTTACCCCCCGGACCATATTGCTGCCCAAAGACCAGAGTACTTTTTGCGATTCGGGACTGCGTCGCTTTAACAGACAATTGCGCGGTCGTGCGACGTGGCTCCCAAACAAAATTGGCGTCCTTTTTTTCCCACAAATAGAGCTTTCTTTTGGTGGTATTTGATCACCTCTGCGTTTTTTTTTTTTTTGCGCTATAAACAAAAATAGAGCGACAATTTTGAAAAAAATGAATATTTTTTACTTTTTGCTGTAATAAATATCCCCCAAAAATATATAAAAAAACATTTTTTTTCCTCAGTTTAGGCCGATACGTATTCTTCTACATATTTTTCATAAAAAAAATCGCAATAAGCGTTTATTGATTGGTTTGCGCAAAAGTTATAGCGTTTACAAAATAGGGGGTATTTTTATGGCATTTTTATTAATATTTTTTTTACTAGTAATGGCGGCGATCAGCAATTTTTTTTTCGGTATTGCGACATTATGGCGGACACTTCGGACATTTTTGACACATTTTTGGGACCATTGGCATTTTTATAGCGATCAGTGCTATAAAAATGCATTAGATTACTATAAAAATGCCACTGGCAGTGAAGGGGTTAACACTAGGGGGCGGGGAAGGGGTTAAGTATGCCTGGGTGTGTTCTTACTGTGGGGGGGGGTGGCCTCACTAGGGGAAACACTGATTTTCTGTTCATACATTGTATGAACAGAAAATCAGCATTTCCCCTGCTGACAGGAACGAGAGCTGTGTGTTTACACACACAGCTCCCGTTCCCCGCTCTGTACCGAGCGATCGCGTGTGCCCGGCGGCGATCGCGCCCACCGGGCACACGCACGGGAGTCGGGGGCCCCTAGTGGCGGCTAAGAGGTAGGACGTCCATTTACGTGGTCTCGCCTAGGAGAGCCACCTTGTGGACGTATAATGACGGTGCGGCGACGGCAAGTGGTTAAGGGGTAGCGCGATTTTTTCCTTTTTTATTATTTGTTCTTGTACCGATTGTTTACATGCTAATCGCAGCTCCCAAATCGAATACACTGTAATCTATGTTACAGTTGCCCCCCCCCCTTTTTTTAGTGCATTTAGCACAGTTTTCTTCCAAGTCGGTAGTCTGTAGTTTGAGCAACGGTTGGGGTGGTGTCAGACTTCCATTGTCTTGTTATGTTGAGTCTAGAGGCCAAAGGTATGTGGGTTGTTATATGTCTGAGGGGGTGGGGAATGTTTTCTATGTTCAGATTTAGTAGTGCAAGTTCAGGCGAGGGGGGAATTGTGAGTTTGGTTATGGAGGAGAAAAGGTTAAAGGTGTCTTCCTAGTAACTCTGGATGTGGGGACATGACCAAAGAATATGGAGCATGTCTCAAGCACATATTGGGGGTTTGGGGGCTGAAAGAAGCCAGCCTAGCTGGTGTCATGTACCACTGTAGCAAGATTGTCTGTGTAAATTCCCAAAGGGCCAAGCATTTGGTGGCTTTGTAGATGAGTGCGTGTTGCCATTGAGTGTTGGTGTAGCTATGTGCAAGATCAGCGTCCCATTGGTGATGTGGGGTCAGCTTGATGAAGATATACTTTTGGTGGAGGAGGTTATAGAGATAAGAAATGCCCTTAGTTTTATAAGCAGGGTTCGTTGTTAGATAGTCCCAAGTCATGACAAGTTAAGTCAAGTCATAGTCATGGCAGTTGAGTATATTCCATCTTATGTCCAAGGGGGTAGCCATGATCAAAGATTATTGTAGTTAGAGTCTTGTTGAATATATATGTTCAAGGTCATGACTTTTCCTGGTTTAAATTAATCCTTAAGCTATGAGCTATTTTTATAGCTGATTTAGTCTTTTGCTTCCCTAAAAGCAATGCCCTTGCTTGTTCATATGTGACGTTGTTTATTTGTCTCTTGGTTTATTACAGCTACCCGTTGTCTTTATTTTTGTTCTGTGATTGGTCGTTTTGTGTACTTGACTCTCCCATTTCCAATCCTTATGGGATTTTCTCTTGTGCTGTAAGATAATTGTTAGAATATTCAATATACTGTATAAAAATATTTTTCCCTTCATATTCTCTTATGCTTGAAAAATACCTTGTGTCCTTCTAGAGCCTCATTTTTGGGTGATCCTAGGTTCTCTACGGCTTTTAATATACCTGCTTGTTTTAGTTTGTGGACGAGCAACGGTCTGACATCATTGGAGGACTTTTTGCATGAAGGCAGATTTGTCTATTTTTCTCAGCTCCGCACGCTGAAGAATGTTCCCTTGCGGGAATACTACAGGTATTTGCAGGTCCGCCATTTTTTTCAGACTCACTATGCGGCTGTCCCCTCTGACTCGAGTACGTTTTTTGAAACCCTTTGTTATACGTCCCCCAGACAGAAGGGCCTGATCTTGGCTCTGTATAAATCCATGGAGGAGAATGGGAATGGCTCCATTCTGAAACACATGGCCCAATGGGATCAGGAGGTGGGCCTTAACTATGAACCTGGGGATTGGGATGCTAGCTGGCAGAACCTGAGGAAGTGCACTATTTCCCTTTCGGTTAGGGAAACTGCCATCAAATTATTCACCCGCTGGTTTCTCACTCCCCTTCAGTTGAGCAAGATCTTCCCTCAGAGTTCTCCCTTATGCTTTCGTGGTTGCTCCCTTCAGGGTTCATTTTTACATTTGTTTTGGGACTGTGAGAAGTTGCGTCCCACTTGGAGGGAGGTTCTGGACTTGATGGATAAGCTGGCGGGGAGGCACATGGCTCTGACAGACGCTCATTGTTTGCTGTTTGAGAGTATTCCTGACACTCCTAAACCTCTTATGAGGTTGTTACACACTATTTGTATAGCAGTCCATTGGACAATTGCGCTTCATTAGAAGTCTAGCACAGTCCCCCTCACACAGATCATGTCGAGGGTGAATCAAATTATGTTAACTGAGAAAATTCACCACACTCTTCGAGATACTATTCCACTCTACGATGCTAAATGGAGTCCTTGGTTTTTGCTCCGTATATCAGATTAACCTGAGATTCACTTTTATTTGAATTTCTTTTTTGTATTTTATTTATTTAATTTTTTTTTGTTTTGTTTTTGCCTCTTTTGTTATTCTTCTTGTTTACTGTTGCTCTTATTTGTATTCATGACTGTTCTCTATCATTGACTTGCGTCACTTGATTACCTTAATGTATGGTATTTGTTACAACTGGATCATTTTGATGTCTGTCTATTCTTATGTGCACATGTTTACCGGTCATGTTCACAGACTGCCTTATCTGGTTGTATGCTGTAAAATGTTTATTTTCAATAAAAAACTTTAGTATAAGAAAAATACCTTGTGATTCATGCATTATTAGATAATTGTATTTCTGTTTTTTGTATTTTTTTGTATTTTTGGGGATTTATGTTTGCTCTATTGTTGATTTTTCATATAATTTGAATTATTGTAAATGCATATGTGTGCGATTTTGGCCAAATAGTCCCTTTATTAGTATTATGTAGTTTGGTTTTTAAAGGTGTTCTTTTGCCCCTTTTATACTAAAATAATATATACAGATGTGAAGTGTTTTTTTCACTAAACCTTTTAACCCTCCTCTTATGTTAGCTTTCTGTTACTATCCATGATGTTAATGGTTCGGTTTTAACCTGTGTCTTAAATCAGCCATAAAATACCCTCTGAACAATTATTTATCATCCAATTTGTTTCTTAGCTCTTGGTTACCTTGTTAGGCTTCTTTATCCTTGAAAAGATTGGTTTTAATATTTTTGGTGTGACCCCTTAGACCTTAGACCCCTTAGACCTTTCTTTTGATAGCATACCTCTCATTTTCAATTTCAGAAAATGGTACTCTGCAAGTCAGCAACTCTGAAATGTATTAGTCCTATGTTTCTTTACTTTATTTAGAGAAGCAGACAAGCAGGCAAAGAGATAGGCCCCTCCCTAACTACAGCTCACAGGGTTGAGATGTGATTGGCTGTCAGTGTTACTAAGCAGAGAGAGTGTTTATAATTTCAGTTTTGGCACGTATTAGTGTTCTATAATCCTATATTATAAATGGGTCAGAATTGACCCTAACACCATAAACGTCTTAATTTTCACCACAGTATTTTATAATTTAGTGAAAAGGATTATTTTTCTATTACATTGTTTAAATAGAGGTTCCTGAACAAGTAAAAAAATCTTGATGCAATAAACAAATTTATGTGATACTTAATAGACATTCAAAACCTGAAAACGTGTCGGTTTTGACCCTAACACAAGAGGAGGGTTAATTTGGTTGACCGCATAGACATCCGGGTGCAGGGCCGATCCTAGGGTCAAAGACATTTGGGTGCAGAAAAATTTCTGGCACCCCACATGGGGGTGGCTGTCTCTATGTCGACCCAAATTGGTTTCTCCTGTTTTCTAAACCTGTATTTGATTTGGCCTAATACTACTGCTTGTTGGTAATCTTGAATGTCTATCATCCCCATTCCGCCAGCTGATCTGTGCTTAAGAAAATTCACTCAGGCACATCTCGGTTGTTTGCCCTTCCATATGAAATTGTTTAGGAGGATAGTTAGAAGTTTGAAATAAGAAGTTGTAATTGGGATGGGGAGTACTCTAAATAGGTATAGTATTAGTGACAGGATCATAATTTTGAAGGCAGCTAGTCTACATAGCCAATTGGGTTTGCAATGTGTCATGTGTTGAAGCTGGTTTTAAATTTTTTGGGTAATGGGTATAAAGTTAGCTTGAGGTAGTTGTGAGATAGAGGCTGTTAATGTGATGCCCAGGTATGGTACACCCTGAGAGCTCCATGTCAAAGGTAATTGTTCTTGTATGTGTCTTTTAGATTCGCGTTGGGGGGGTGGATTCCTAGACCTAATATTATATTATAATATTAGAGATTTTGAGAAGTTAACTTTGTAATACGTAATAGAGCTGAATTAGTTTAAGATTTGGTGCGCTTGGGGTAAATATGTCATTGGGTTAGTTAAAAGGAGAATAACATCATCTGCAAAGAGGTTGATAGTGTGTGCTCTATGGTTGAACTGGAAACCCATAATATGTGGGTTTGTGCGGATAGATTCTGCTAATGGTTCTATCATTGACATGGTATTTTTTTTTTAAAGAAGGCCAGAGGTGTATACTTGAGCTGTAGGGCAGGAGTACAAGGTCAGAATTGCTGCTAGAATGGGTCCCTGGAAACCGAACTTAGTAAGTGCCAGTGAATTATTTTGAACGCCCAAAGATATAAGCAGGGAAGGCGTTCTATTTTTTTCTGAAAAGTGTATAAGTTTAGTATTCTCCTAGTTGCATAGGAAGGTGCTGCCAGTGGGATCTTGAAGCTGACAGCCCTGGGCACAGAGTACTAAAAAAAATTAGAAATGCATCACTGAGATGGCCCCCCTCTCCACCGCTCCTCCTTTGACCAACAGAAGCCTCAAAACTTCTGTAGCTTTTTGATTAGACTGTAACCTACTAGAATATGGAAAGGTGTTACATAAACTCCTCATTAAGGTGTCCTGAAGATATTTCACCCTGTGCTCCCTCTGTGAGGGCAGGATAAGTTACAAGACTTTAATGATCCTACTCCTAGATGCCAAAAATTCTCGGGTCCTTTCGCAGGCTTTGGAGAATAAAGGAAGCCCATGCACCACAAGTTTGCAGTGGCATGAGAAGCAGCTTCCTCTGGGTCACTGAGGATTACAGTATCTGTAACTGCCTCCTCCCAGCCACATACTACTCTGAAAACAATCTCTTAAGGCTTGTCTTCCTCTACTTCTATGCCCTCAAAACTGCCAGAATCCTTTACCTTCTCCTCCCTCTCATCTTGTGTGTTCTGTGGCATTGCAAGAATTGTGTCTGCATTAAGCGGGCCTTGAGAGGAAAGGAAGTCCTCCTTTTGCTCCTGCTGCTCTGCCTTGAGTACCCTGTCCATAATGCCATGCAGAGTATGCTCCAGCAGGAGCACAACAGGGATTGTGTCACTGATGCATGCATTGTCACAGCTCACCATACTTGTCATCTAATCAAATAGTGACAGTACAGTGCATGCATCCTTTTTCAGGAGCTATTGGCATGGGGAAAAAGCCAAGCTCCCCTGAGCCTGTCCTTGTGCCATACTCACACAAGTACTCATTGATGACCCTCTGCTGCATGTGAAGCTGCTGCAGCATTGCCAAAGTTGAGTTCCACCTGGTGGGCATGTCACAAATCAGGCGGTTTATGGGGAGGTAGAGTTCCCACTGAATTTTTAGCCAACTGAACACTGGCTGTGTATGACTGCCTGAAATGTCTACAGACTCTTTTGGCCTGCTTTAGAAGATCTTGCAAATCTGGGTACCTGTCTAAGAAACGCTGCACCAACTATTGAGGACATGTGCCATGCATAGCACATGTGTCAACTTTCCCTGTCGAAGGGCCGACAGAAGGTTAGTGTTATTATTGCATGCCACAATTTCTGGCTCAGGCTTCCATGGCAGGAACCACCTCTGAGCCTGTCCCTGCAGAGCTGAAAGAATTGATGCTTCAGTGTGGCTTTTAACCTCTAGACAGACCAGCTAAAGCACTGCCTGTCATCTTTTTGTCTGAATCATTGAATGACCCCTTGAATGCTTAGGGAGTACTGGTGGTTCGTATGACAATCCAACAGGGAAGGGCATAGAGGATGAGAAGGAGGGATGGAGCTGACAGTTCTCACATCATCACCACCAGCTGTATGGACTCATGGCTGGCTAAACAAGCTCCAGCACGGAGCCCTGTCCTGCATCCTTCCTAATTGCAAGCAGAGTCACCCTGTGTGCTGTGAACAAAATATATCATCCCTGACCATGCTTGCTTGGCCACGTGTCAGCAGTAAGGTGGATCTTGCGGTTGACTGCCTTGCCCAATGATGCCAAAACATTGCCTTCCACACATTCCAGGGCTGCAAAGAAATAGCGACTGGGAACCTACCATTGTGGTACAGCACATTCTGAAAATTCATGGAAGGGGGCAAAATCCACCAGACAAAAAGGCAGGAGTTGTAAAGCCAGCAATTTGGACAAGCTTGAATTTAGACACCTGGCATGTGAGTGGCAGGGAGTGTATTTTTTGTTGCAGTAGCTGGGGCACAGAAATGTGCCTGCTATACTTTACAGCTGGAGGAGTGCTGCTGGTAGATGTGTTGCAAGGAACCTTTTGATATACCATCATCCCAGTGAAGGCTGCTGAGAGGTCATGATATATAGTGGAGGTAGACATGAAAGGTGAGGAAGAGAAAATGTCTGGTGTTTTTTCCACGCTTGATCTGCTTGCAGCAGAGATTGTAAATTGCAACAGTGCAATTGGCTGCACATGTTTTAAAAAAGGCCCACACAGCTGAGCTGTGGTAAGTGGGGCTGGGAGATAACAGCTCCACAATCTGATGGAATAGGGTGTCTGCTCTCTACTCTTCCCTGATGGCTGCCTCTGTAGAACATCCTGTCTCATTGGGGTTGTTTCTCCCCCTCACTTTCCTCTTCTGCGCTATCCAGGAACCCAAGCCACCTAAGTGACCTCATCATCACCATCCCCTCCATCCTCATCATCATCATCACTGGACCCAATTTACCAATATGCTACAGCTGGGGGTACATGACTGCCAATTTGTTGTTTATCAGTGTTCTCCCCTCCCTGTAGGCTTTTGTTACTCCCTACCTCAGGACCAACATCAGAATCAAGTCATGTCTGTGCATCCTCAAGAAGCAAGTGGCTGATGCTGTGTTCAAATAATTCAGCTGACTCTTCCATGCATAAAGCTGGGGCTACAGCATGAGTATTAGTGGACAAGGAAGCAGAATAAGCTGCTCTGGCAGCTGCGTTGGATTGCACACTTGTGTCAGTTTGGGTCATAGAGGATGAGAAGGCTGAGCATGCTTTATTGGGCCAGTCCACCACCTCCTCTACATGCTGTGGCTGGATAGCATGGGCAACATCACTAGACAGAGACAAAGATGCCCTGCCTGAGAACTGACCATGTCCACCTTTGCCTGTGGACAAAGATCCTGCTGCCCCCCTCATTGTGGCATAGTAACGTCTGCCTCTCCTTGTTGGCCTCCCAGACTTGATGGGGGATGACTTATTACCCAAATTTAATAGAAACTGGAAAATGTGGCATTGGATGCATTTTTTCAATGAAAAGTGGTGTTTAGTACACTATAAATTGAGGACTGACACTGACATAAATACGATGCTGGAAACCACAGGGTCGCAGTCAGAAAACTACAGCTGAAAAAAAAAACGGGGGCAGGCAGGGGACAAAAAAGCAAACCCAGGCAGAAATCAAAAACAGAAAAGGGTATACATCACTGTATGCAGCACTAAATGTCATGTAATGCTGTGTTAAACACTGCAGTACACTAACACACTACACTGACACACTATACTAACACTATACTAACACTCTACACTCAGAGTCACAATAAATGAACTCAGTAGTAGCAAACTGAGCCCATTTCTATCTCCACCATAACACACTGCAAGAGATATCTATAGGAAGTTACCATGTGCAAGGCTTCATCCAATTAGGATCATAGAATGCACTGTGAAGTGTGCACTGCATTGTGGGGTGCTCGGCTGGCAAATATCCCCCTGAACTACCTGCAAATTTGGGTGCTCGTCAAATGGACAAACAGGCGATATTTGGGATGAACTTTTGCTCGACTTGAACTGTTAGCCCAACACTATTAGGAGGGAGTGGGGGCATGGGAGAGCCACGCTATGTGTATTTATGGACACACACTGAATGGCTCCAGAGTGCTCTCGCATTGGTGCCCCATCAGCACATGGCTTGCTGAGGAAGCATTTGTAGGAGATAGGAGGAGGACAGTGTTGGCAGATGATGGCAGAAAAGGAAGTAAAGGACCACTCTGTGCAATGGCATTGCATAGAGCAGGCAGGTATTGTTGGGTATTTTACAAGAATAACATTTTAACATCTTAAATTAGTAAAAAAAATGCCTTTAGAATCACTTTAAGAATTTCTATATTGCCCTATGTTGCGTGGTCAGGTAAACAGTGAATAAGTGACATGCATGCAAATTGCTTAATTTTTTTAGTAATTACAGAAAAGTACAGTTTGTAGGACACACATTCCACATAGCACAATATGTATTTACATTTATTCTTGGTATGTAGCACTTGCTTGATACGTAGGCTTGTTTCCTTGGTAATTTCAGTGTTCAGGGAATGACAAATGCACATGCTCCACATATATACATTAAACATTAGTTTTAATTGTTTTAATCATTACAAAACCATATTGATTTTTTTCACACATCAGCCATGATAATGAATTGATGGCCGAGCACCATTTCTAGCCTAACAGAAATAAAAATAATGTCCACATAAAGTTTCTTCTATAAGTCATGCCCCAGTCCCAAGTGACAAAGCCATGATGACAGGTAAGAGCTATGACTTCAATAATGCTAGAATATAATATGGGATTTCTTAGAAACATCCTGTAAATGTATAGAAATAGTAAAGATAACAAACTAACACTATTATGTGGTCTGTTATAAGCACTTTATTTATGTGTTCCAGAGCTTCTCTCCATTGATTATGGTTTATCAGTCTGCTCATTTGTAGAATGAATGTTTACAAAACATATTATAATTTGAAGTACTGTGCACTGCGTGCTATTAATCATTATGCTGAAGAGCTATCATCTGAACTCAGTAGATAAATGCAAGAGTTTAAAGAAAAACTCTGATCTTGTGCATGATATATATTTGCTACACAAGCCATTTGCAATGTACCATTAATAAAAAAAGGCCAGAGGAGAATGAATTGATTCACAAGGTTTGACCTGTTGTAGGTTCAGACGGCCTATTTCCCAACCTGTAATACTTAATTGGCCCATCCACTTACTGTTAATCGTTCACTATAAATACAATATTTCTTACTGAATAAATGAATGGACCTATAAAAGCATGAGCAAGGGATAGTAGTAATTACCTATGAGTCCTTTGTTCCAATAATATACGGATTCTCCTTTAAAATGAATCAATGCAAAACTGTAAAGTTCACAATAAAAATGCAACAGTAAAAATGCAACAGAGAGGAGGCTTTACAGAGCTACTTACCCATAGGTGCATATGCCTGGTGTGTCAGGTTTGTACCTTTGTGGGTTGGGTTGAACATGAATATTTGTCTAAATATTACTATTTTCTTCTTTGCAAAAAGATTTAGGGCCAGATTCACAGTGGAGATACGACGGCGTATCTGCTGATACGCCACCGTATCTCTGTTTCTATCTATGCGACTGATTCATAGAATCAGTTACGCATAGATAGCCATAAGATCCG